>NC_092505.1:2761074-3123116 GCF_047511675.1 Marmota flaviventris | reverse complement strand
AATCAAGGGGACAGCTGCATGGTTCAGGACAGGGGACGCGTCACCTGCTTCAAAGCAAGAAGGGAATGTCCAGGGAGGAGGAGGCCCAGCTCAGATGCAGAGGGTGTGTGCTGGGGACTTGGGTGGTGGGGGACGAGGGGCAGGCTGCCCAGCTGCACCGGTGGTCATGGCCAGGGTCCGTGGGTGGCCAGCAGACTCACCTGCTGTGGACATCCCATGCCTAGAGCCTCACCCCCTCCTCAGTGGGCCGCAAGTCAAGGTCACTAATTTCCCTAAGGGGCCTGGAGTGAAGGAGGACATGGGGACAACTGAGCCAGGGTCCCCCCACCCCAGGGCCTGTCGTGGCCGACACACCAGCCAGTCCAGGTTCCAGGAAGGAAAATGAGATTCATGAAGGTCACCTACAGCATCTGGGCAGAGCCCTGCAGTGGTCAGCAGAAAAATGCCCTCCAAGAACATGCCCATCTCAGTCCCTGGAGCCTGTGACTAGTCACCGCACCTGACAAAAGGGACCTGGCAGGTGTGACACAGGTATGCACCATGACACCATCTGGGTTATGTGGGTGAACTCAGTGAAGTCGCAGGGCTTAACAGACTCAGAGGAGGTGTGGTGACGGAAGCAGAGGTCAGGACCACGGAGAGGCTGGAGAGCTCCTGGCCCTGGAGCAAGGGCAGAGCCCAGGAGGGGAAGGGGGAGCAGACTGTCCCCAGAGCCTCCGGAGGGAGCCAGGCCACCAACACTCTTCAGCCCACTGAGACCAACACTGGGCTCCTGACCTCCCTAATTGTAAGGTGAAAAGTCTCATTTTAAGCCACTAAGTTGGGGATCGTTTTTTTGCAGCAGCCACGGAAGACCAATACCCTGAGATGGGTCTGCCTGACCACTGACAGGGGTGGACCCCTCCACGAGAACTTGCCTCTTCACTGTGGAGTCCTGAGGCAAGAGGGTCCTTCCTCTCCACCCCTAGCAGACAAGCAGGGGTGTGTGGGTCTGTGCTCCTCAAACCCCACATCTTAATTGACCAAATTACATGGCTACATTATGTTCATGTACAAATATGAAACAAAAAATCCCACCATATGTGTAATTATATACACCAATAAAAGTCCACATCGTAAGTGCACAAGTGAGCGTCACCTGCGCTTTCTGTCTGCCCGGGTCCTCCCCACATCTCACCCTCAGTGGGACTGCCTAGTGCTGATGTCCGGCTGAGTAGCCATCTCCACCCACCCCACAGAGATTCCATGGGGTCAATCAAGTACTCTTTTCTGGGTACTCCAAATTCTTGAAGATGGCCCTGGCGAAGGGCAGGGTGGGAGGCTGAAGGTGGACCCCAGGCCTTGGGCCAGCTGGTTGTGAGAAACTGGGCAAGGGGTGCCCTCCCTTCTGCCTATGTCCTCACCCACACATGAGCACAGTGATAACACCCCTTGGGGCTGCTTGAAGGAGCAGGCAGACACACAGAGCTCCGTGCACACAACTCTGTGTGTGGGAGGAGCTTCCTGCACACAGGCGAAGCCCCTGGGACAGAGCCTGGCAGGGAGAGGGAGATGCGGGCTTGGTGGGAAGCTGAGCAGATGCACCAGGGAGAAGGGGGATCTCCTGCAGCCCCTCCTCTTCCCGGTCCCCTGTGATTCAATCCTTCTGGTGGGCTGGGTGGTCTGAGTGAGCGCTCCCAGGAGAGAGTGGGCATGGTTTGCTTTCCCTGCTCGGCTCCACAAGGCAGAGGCTGGTTCTGATGGAGCTGGGAGCCCCTGTGCAGGCCATGTTGGCAGACGGTTTGACTGAGTGGGTGGGTGGGCTTGAAACCAGTGAGCACCGTAAGGACCTTGAGCCAGGATGGACACCACTGGGGGTGCTGCTGGGAATGCTGGGTAAGCAAGGCCCAGGGACACTATGGACCTGGTAGGCTCCCGCGTGCCTTCCAGAGGGCAAACTCAGCTCACAGCTGTCTAACAGAAAACAGGGAGCTTGCTGCCCTTGGTTGAATTGGGCCACCCCAACATGCTACATGAAACCATGAAATCCAATGCTATTTGGAACTCAGTGTTTGCAAATGTAATGAGGGGAAGAATCTCAAGGCAGATCATCCTGCACTTAGGCAGGCCCTAGACCTAGTGATTGGAGTCCTTACAGGACAAAGGAGAAGGAGATCTGAGGCACAGCGACACAGGAACACCTTGTGGAGATGGAGACTGAACCTGGAGTGACACATCCATAAGCCAAGGAACACAGAGGGCAGTGGGTGCCACCAGACCCTCAAGAGACGCCTGGAGCAAATTTCCCTGCAGAGCCTGGGAAGGAAGCAGGCCTGCCCACACCCGACCTCCGACTTCTGGCCTCCAGAGATGTGAGACGTTCTGTTTCTGCAGTTATAAGCCAGTGGATTGCAGCCATTTGCCATGGCAACCACGGGAAACCGACACCACTCCTCCTAACAAGGAGCAGTTGATGGAGACCCTGCCGTGACCACACAGGCGCCCCACTCTTCTGAAGAAAGAGGCTGGGTTTATTCATCTGCTGCTTGCATTGTCTGCATGGCTACTTCTGCTGTTATCAGAGCAATAAGATCCCATCAGGTGGCTCTTTCTACTTGACCTTTGTAAGATGAAATATCACACCTTTCCAAAGTCCCACAGGCACAAGTTCTCCACCTGATACCCATCTCTGACTGCTCGGAGTCTCTTCCAGGCCGGCTCCACATGTTAATGGGTGGGAGGCGGAGGGGCGGGAGGGGGGCCCTGCTGATGTTCTCCCTGGAGTCTCATTTCTCCCCTGAGAACATCAGCCACCTCATGTAGTCCTCAGGCAGGTGGGACCATGTCTTGTGACCCACAGCCACGCAGCAGGGGGAGTGCATGACCCGCGACTGGCAGCTCTCTGCACCCCACAGGGACATCACATGGGGACCCTGGAGGGGCCCCTTCCCAGTCCCAAAGTTCTGAGCTCCTCAGCTCAGAATCTGATCACTGACCTCCGTCCTCCGTGGCCCCCCATCCGGACGTCCAGCACACTTTTCCATCAGGAAAGTTCTCCTCAGAGTTGGGCAGACAAACTGGTTGGATCATCTCTGTTTGAAGAGGAGGGAAATGGCCTCAGGTCAGTGAAGCACTGGTCACAGGAAACAACTGATCTCTGGGGGGGGGGGGGGGGGCAACTAGCTCAGAGTAGGGAGCCCACCCCACCCACCACCCAGAGCTCCCAAACTGGACAGCATGTGGGCCTAGAGGGGCAGCAGGGCTTTGCTGTGACATAGTAAGTAGTTCAGGCTCCGAGGGCTGAGCAGTGTCTGTCGCTACCACTCAGCTCTGCCTCTGGAGCATGGAAGTAGCCACTGGTGCTGGTCAGCAATGGGGCCATGCTCCAAGACAGTTTTATTTCCCCAAACAGGCAACAGGTGGAGTTGGGCCCCCTGGTCTGGATATCGGGTAGGTACTTTGCTTAGGGAGCACCACATCGTGGGCATTCCTGCCATTCCTGATGTGTCTAGTGGCAGCAAGCTTGCCTGCATGTGGGGCTGTGCCACCCAAGTCCTCCCACAGGGACAGTGCCCAAGTGCCCAGGGTTTGCAAGTGTATCCCAAGATGTGCTTCTCGGGGTGGGACAATAATGGAAAGGCTAAAAAGGAATGAGGAGATGTGTCTCGGTGTGCAGCAAACAATTCCCTTTGACTCTAGAAACATTTCTTTCCCCGTGTCCCATAGGCTCAAGAGGGGCACACAGATGCCACTGTGGGCAGACTTGGCTGCTCGGTGCAGCTCCTGTTTCAGAGAGGGGAGTCCACATGGTCATGACCCACCCGCCCTCCGAGCACCCATGGCCTTGGCAAGGGGATTTACTGGGGAGGCTCTAACCCAACACCCTTGAGAGTTCTATCAGGTGTGTCCTTTCCATCATTTTCAAAATGTCCCAGAGGCTGGACTTGACTCAAAGCAATAGGGCCTTTTGGAGCCTGCAGAACTCAGTAACTGGTAGGATGAGAACTCTTTTGAGAATTTCCAGGGAGCTGAGGATGCCTAGTACCTTGCCGCTGGTAAGGAGGTGGCAGGTCCTGCCACACCCACCAGGCAGCTCTGCATCTTAGAGACTGGGATCCTGTTCCTCTCCCTAGAGGCTCCAGGAAGAGGACCTCACACAGCAAGCTCCTGGACAGGCAAGTATGCTCTGTCCCTGCAGAAGGTGACTCTCTTCCACCACCTAGAGGCATCAGTTGCCCTGACCTGAAGAAGCTTTCTGCCACCAGATGGCACCAAACAGTCCACAGAGATTAGAGTAGCACCAGGAAGTCCCTGAAACTAAATCAGCGTTGGAAACATGGCCAGGCTACAGACGAAATCTAAAAAAAACCAACAGTCTGCTAAAATTGAAAATTTGTGTAGTCTCCTAACATAATGGCCATATTGTCCAGGACATAAGTGAACATTATTTATACCAAGAACTGTGAAAAGACAACCAACTCATGCAAACACACACATAAATCAGACACTGGAATTGTCTGGTAAAGATTAGGCAGCTTTCATAAACGTGATTCAACAAGCAATCACAAATTCTCTTGAAACAAATGAAGAGCAATGGAATGACAGAGAAACCCAGACGTACCACTGAAGGTGAGAGGCCCAGCCAGCTTCATCAGAGCAATGTCGTGGCCCAGCCTCTTTGGCTTGTACTTGCTGTGGTAGATGATCTTTTCCACCAAATGGGAGGGCTCTGGACTGTCCAGCAGAGAAACTAGACCCACTTGGATGGTCCATGACTTGGGGAGGTATAGGCTGAAATGAACAGACCCAGAGGAGAAGCACAGGAAAAACTCAATCATGCCACCCATTGATCTCAGTGTCCTGAGGGCCCAGGAGATGTGGGAGATGTCGTCAAGCAAGAGTTGGTCTAGCACCCTGCTCATTTGTGCCTGGCATCTGACCACGCTCTTATGCCCTGCAGAAATCAGGCCTGCAGCCTGGGTATATCCTAGATGGGCCTCACTCTGCACCACTGAGGACTTCTCTGCATTTGAGAACTAGTCTCAGCTTTGCTTGCTGGAAGGGACCTATCAGGGGCTAGTCTTCATCCCACAGCAACCAAAGCAGGAGGTAAAAATAGCAGGAGATTAGTCATTGCGTTGGGAAATCTTTTCTGTGGTTTTCTTGCCCTCTAGACTCCTGAGAGAAACTGCTCTGGGGCACTCGGTGTCCTGCACCCTGTCCCCACCTCGTGCTGCACTGTCTCACGTGGCAGTTATAACACAGTCTGTGGATGGAATTAGCTGCTCGAAGCCCTAGGGCCTTTGTTCAGGGGCTCTCCTTCTGCTGGGCCTCCTCCTCTTTCTTCCTTTCCTGCATGAGCTGCAGGTCTGCAACTCTTCAAATGAGCCTGAGTGGCCAGTCCCTCCCAGTCAGTGATGGTCGGTCCTTGGTGGGGAGGACAGGAACCCTCGACCTGGACAAGGCTTCGTGGTGACTGGTCTGTCTGCTCACCACCCAGCTCAGCCCACCCCACCTGACCCAGGACAGAACAGAGGTCAGGGAAGACCAGGAGGCCAGGCCACTCACTCGTAGACACAGTGTGCAGCAGTGACGATCCACAGGGGGGTGATGACGGAGCCCCCACACAAGTGGTACCCCTGGAACTGAAGGCTGACCTGCCAGGGCCACTGTGCCGGCGAGGACACGTTTCCACCCACGATGCGTGGGCTGTATCCTGTTCTCAGACCACAGACTGTGGAGGGAGAGAGGGGGCTGGGGAGACCCACAGGCTTTTCTAGGGCAAATGGAGTTGCCGCTCAGACTTGCTCCTCCCAACATTGTTGCCACACCTAGAGCTCACAGAGGTCCTCAGATGAGCACTGGGAGGAGGACCCTATCAGACCCCAGCAAGGGGAACTCTGCCTTCTGCCGGGAGCCAGCGGCAGCTCCCCTGGGCCTAGGCAACCCGTGTGTCCTCAAGGGGGGAGCGGCAGTGAGCCAGGCTCTCAGGATGTACACAGGGACCTAGGCCTGTCCACTGCTAAGAAGTCACCTGGGACTGTCTCCACACTTGACAGGTGAGCCTGGCCCTGGCCCCTCCTCCAGGATGGAGGGACACAGAGTTCCCACCTGGCACCTGGGAAGGAGGGCTTCAGAGCCGTCGTGGAAGGGGAAGGAGGAGGATGGAACATTACAAGCCCTGACTTCCGTTTGGTCCTCTGCCATCTGAAGCTCTTACCTGTGCATTTCAAGGTAACTGCATGACCCGAGGCACAGCCCTCCCTGAAATGGAAAAATTGGCAGGCTTTGAGATGTATGTCTGAGGCATATGAAATGGACATCTTTTTTATATTTTTAACTTAGTCTTGATGTAAAAGAAAACCAGGCCATGTGCGGTGGCCCACACTGTAATTCCAGCAACTCGAGAGGCTGAGGCAGGAGGATCACAAGTTCAAGGCCAGCCTCAGCAACTTAGCAAGGCCCAAAGCAATTTAGTGAAATTCTGTCTCAAAATAAAAAATAAACAGGCCTGGGAGTATGGCTCAGTGGTTAAGTGCCCCTGGGTTCAGTCTCCGAAATGAAAGAAAGAAAGAAAAATCAACTCTATTTGCCTTACTCTTGAATTAAATTTTGGTGTGTTTTAAAGAAAAAGCAAACCAGGGAGCAAGACTGCACACCTCCTCTAACCCTGGAGCATCGTGAAGTTGTCCCCGTGCTACTGTGTCCAAGTCTCGCGTGGCTCTGAGGACACACAGACCATCTGCACATGCCTGGTGTCATTGTGGGTCTATACCCCCAGTGTTTTCCACACCCTGGCCCTTGGGGACACAGAGGGCCCCCAGGGACAGCACTCCTGGCCGTCCAGGACTCTTTCAGCCTGGGGTCACACGCCTTAGTCAGGACTCCTCCCTGGAGCAGTGAGACGCTCTGGAAGAAGACAGGCCCCCCAGGCCCCACAGGTCCCCACTGGTGGGGACCAGGAATCTGCTTTCTCATAATGAGGGGAAAGGGGAGCCCGAGACCTTGGCAACTTTTCTGCCTTTAGAGCCCCAGCCTCACCATACAAGAGAAGCTAGCGTCACAAGGCTGAGGACATGGGACGTGAGGGAGGCCCTAGGTGCTGCTCACCCCAGGGTGGACAGGCGAGAGGTCTGTTTTCAGACAGAGGACATCCAGCCCAGGGGGTGGTCCCAGGCGTCAGGAGGAGAGGGTGGATCAGAACACCCGGCTGCGGCTTCCCCTCACCGTCCAACCTGGGACAGCCGGCAACCCCCTCACCTGCAGGTGACAGCTTGTTGCTAAGGACACCAGGTTGTCCTTCCCCGTGGGGAAGCATGCAAAGTAGGTGAGGGTGTTGAGGGACTTCGTAAGCAAGTTGCTTTCTTGATTTCTTATTTCCTACCTTTCTTCCTGTTTCCATTTCCCAAACAGCTGGAGTCCCTGCTGGTGACAGGCACAGCACTGCCTCGGTCACACAGGTCACTCCCCGACTGCATTTCCTTCCTTTCTCTGTTGGGCCGTACTGGCTCCTACACCCCGCTGCCGCACCTGCCCAGCCTGACCACCGCGGCCACCCTGCAGACTCGCTCCCGGAGCTGAGCCCAGCTTCACAAGCCAGACGAGGACTCAGCACCAGCGTGGGCCACCTACCTCACGTACACCGAGTGGTGTAGCAGGGTCACCTTGTCATCTGGCAAGAGGTGGTTGATGGACACAAAGTGCCCCCGGAACTGCTCCTCCAGAGCGCCCACCGGGAGGCTGTCTGAGCTCACGTAGCTGCACATCAGAGGCACAGACTCAGCAGGTCACAGGGGCTGAATTCTTCCCTCCACCAGCTCAGGGCTGGGGGGGGGGGGGCTTCGTTGTGTCCACCCCACACTGTCGGAAACTTCCTTTTGCTGGTAAAATAAACTGCACACACCTTAGAAGGCCCCGCAGACCCGGCCCAGGCCCTGCCCTCCTACCCTGGTCCAGCCACCAGAGGAAGGACGGCTTCCTGACACACCGTGTGGTCCCACCTCTGTCTGAAATGGCCTGTGCTTGGCCAGTCACTGGGGGGGCGGGGGCAGAGCCAGGTGTGGCCTTGCCAGGGGACCAACATGGGGCTGTCTGCTCAGAGCTGGCTGGGTTCCCTGCAGAGAGGGAGAGCAGTGACTCAGGGGCCCCAGGACCAAGAAAATGTGAGAGACATCAGAAGCAGGTGTCCTGGCAGGGACAGGAAAGGGGTGAGACAGAGAAGTCAGGCTGAGGGGCTCAGGGCAGAGCAGCTGCCTAGCACACAAGGCCCAGCACTGCAGGAGGGAGGGAGGGAGGGAGGGGGAGAGGGGAGGGGGGAGAGGGAGGGGATGGAGGGAAGAAGTGAAGGAGGGAGGGGGAAGAAAGAAAGGAAGAGGAGAGAGTTCAAGCATCTGAAGAGTCCCAGAGGAAAGTCGGTCTAGGGAATGAACCAGGCATGGGACAGGGGGCTGCTCGCTCTGCACTCTGCACACAGCAGCTCAGCCGGCAGGATGTCACACAGAGCAGGGAGTGACATGTCAGGAGGGCACACAGTTCAGTCAAGCCTGAGTCTGAGGAACACGTCCTGGAGCCTGCGTCCGTGACCTTGGCAGCCCTCCCAGGAGTGCTCAGACCACGGCAAGGGCAGAAGGCCCTGGCACCAAGGAGCATGCTATGGCTGGTCCCAAGAGAGCCTGAGTGCACAGGCAGCTTGATGGCGGGGACCTGTGACCTGCCGAGGGCCTCCAGGTGCCACAACTGGGGCCCACAACGGTTCAAAGCAGCAGCCACAGCAGGAGTCTCACAGCAGGCTGCTGGTGCCAGCCCCCTCCAGGCCTGAAGGCCACTCCCACAGCCCCCTGGAGCAGGACCACGCTGCCCCTGCCCTCAGGGAGGAAACCTGAGCTCTCTGGCTTGACGGGTCTGTTTATGTCTTTTGTTTATCACAAACATCTGCCATAGGATGTGGTAGAGCCGAGGCTCAAAGAAAGGTTTTCAAAGAGAAATAGGAAGAAGCGAGAATGCAGAAGTGAATCTGAGCAATGGGGGCGACAGATGGGCAGGACAGAGGGCAGGGAGCGTGGGGTGGGAGACACCACACAGGCGTGATCAGGGCTGCACGGGGAGGGAGGGGGCCGGGCTTCTTGGGGAGTGGGGGACAGTCCGGGGGGAGGAAGCAGGAAGAGGGGGGCTAAAGCAGGAAGACGCAGTAGCGGGAGCAGAAAGCGCTCCAGGAAGCTCTCCAGCTGCACGTGGGAGCATGTGTGTGTGTGTGTGTGTGTGCGCGCGCGTGGGGCGGGGGGAGAGGGGTGAACTTGTCCCCGCAGGTCTCTGAGCGTAGAGCCCGCGTAACTCTCCAAGGCAGATGTGGGAGCAACTGTAGCAGTGCTAGGGACACACGGGGTGTGAAACCAGGACTCTGTGGAAGGTCGGAGCTGCGAGGCAGAGGATCCCCTGCCCGTCTTTCTTCTGCCTGTAGCTAAACAGTGTAAACTGTACCTCACACCTCTGGCTTTTTAAGAGATGAGTGCTGCAGGGTTCTTGGGAAGAACACACAGACACTGAGGTGGCCACCAGGAGCAAGGAGGCCGCGTCCACCTCTGCCACCGGCTGTGGAGTGGGGAGCCAGAGCCATCCTTTTTCAACTCCAAAGCACTTGTTGCAAGCATCCGGGGTCCTGGCCTGACCCTGAGGACCCCACACGTGGTTTCCTGGGCGACTTCAGCGAGTCACTTGGGCTGTCTGGGCTGCTCCTCTAGAGATGCTGGCTCACAGCTAAGCAGAAGGGGCTCAGCTACCTGCGGTGACCTTCACTCTCGCTGCCTGGCCTGGGGTGGACACGCTCCTGAACTTACCTGGGGAACCCCAGCTGGGCACAGGCTACGTTCGCATAGTGTCCTTTCCAGCCGTCGGAGCACAGGGTCCTCCACGAAGCAGCTGTGAACACCTGCAGCACCGCGTTCTGACCGCTCACCCGGACTGGCCGTGGGGGAGGAAGGTCTGTGAGCGGCCATGCAGGCTGAGGCCTGGGCAGAGACGGCTCTAAGGCCAGCTCCAGCCCTCCCCCTCCACATCTGGCCTGCGGCTCACCCACAGCTGCCGCCCCCACAGAGCAGGGGCAGCCTTACTGTCGGCACCGAGGCCTCCTGGAGGCCTGGTCTCTGCTCCTGTAGCCTCCCCAGCTCCTCAGCCCTCCCTGGTCTCCCAACATCTCCAGGGCCTAGTGATAGCTAAATCCCAGCTGAGGATGGGCATGACCATGACTGAGGGAAGGCCTCAGGTGGGAGGGTCCGAGCTGGTCCTGCCGACCCCCTCCTGTTCCTGCAGTGAGCAGGCAGCACCTTACCACACCGAAATTCATCCTCCCCATCTCTGCAGTCAGAGACCCCGTCACATCGAGCTGTCAGTTCAATACACTTAAAGGAGGAGCGGCATCTGTACTTCCCAGAGCAGTCGAAGTGGACTGAGGAAAGGGAAGAGGGCAGGAATGTTAGCAAGCAGCTCTGTCAGTGCACCGCACTATCAACTGTCCACAGGCCACGTGGCGCTGACTAGCCCATTAATAATGAAACCTGGCTTGAAATTGCATCCTCCTCTGTGGCCTATTTCCTCCAGACCAGTTTTTGTGCTGAATTCCAGAGGGAGGGGCTGCACCCCACTTTGTCTTACTATGTGGCCAGGCCTTGGAAGCACACCTAAACATGAATTTAGACTCTGGAGGGTTCAAGGTCAAAGAAAACCACCTGGCAGTGGGCCAGCTAAGCCGGTAGCCCTGACAGAACTGCTGGGCCTCCCGGTTTTCTCTTAACTCTGGGCTGGGAGTGGATGGACTGTGGACCACGCGACCGAGCAGGTGGCATTGTAAACTGGTCTGTGATTCAGTGGTTGGAAGGAGAAGCTGAGAAATCGTTCCCTCCTACATACCCTTTCTCCAACGACCCACTTTCTCAAAAGCCACACGCACCTCTCTGTGAAAGTATCTGGAGAACCTGGCGTGGCCTGAATGCCCCCTTTGTCCCTCCCGCCCCCAGGGATTGTTTCATCAGCTGCCTCTGGACACTCCTCCCTGGCCGGCTCCTTGGTGACAAAGCTCCAAGCGTGGCCAACAGCTCCTGCGAGCCCCACCAGGCTTGGCATTCATGCAGGTAAACAGAGCCCCCAGTCAGCAAACCAAAGGGACAGCAGCGCCCAGTAGCTAAGGCTGAGGGCAGCAAGACCCTGGAGTGAGGAAGCACATGAAAGTGTAAGTGCTAGAAGGAGCATCCGAGAGCCTGCTGGATAATGGACGGTACTCACTGCCCAGACCAATGGCCAGCGCCAGGATCAACGCGATGATCCCCACGACGATGATTGGAACAAACTTCAAGGGCAGCAGAGACAAGATCTGGGCTGCCACCGCGTCTGCATCTGAAAACCAAGGGGGGCACAGAGCACCCAAGCAACAAAACTCAGAGTTTAGCCACTCATCCCCCCAGTGCAAAAGGCACCCCCAAGAAGGTGGCTTAATTAGAGAAAAGGCCACATTCTCTAGAAGTTCAGTGCTCCCCGGTCCCACTCCAGCTAGTCTGTCCATCCTGGACTGAAAGATGGAGTGAGGGTTAAATGGTGGACCAAGAAGGACAGGTTGACCTCCGCACCCCCAGGCCTCTGAATGCCCCCTTATTTGGGTTTTTATGTAGCAATCAACTCAAGATGCTGCCCAGGGGGTGGGCCTGACCCAATGTGACTGAAGTCCTACTAATGGGCAAGTCAGACACTGAGACAGACACACATAGAGGAGGATGGCAGGGAGGGACACAGGGAGCAGCTGGGGCAGAGGACAGCATGATGTGCCCGGAAGTCAAGGAATGCAGGAGGTTGCCAGAAGTGGCCAGAAGCTGGGAGCGGCAAGGGAGGGCCCAACAGGTTCCCAAGGAGGCACCCTGCTGCTGTCCTGGGTTGGCCCCCAGAAGGGAGACAATGAATTCAGGCTATTTTAAGTCACCCAGGTTTTGGTCCTTGGGTTCCATAGCCCCAGGACACTGGTTCAGAGGGAGAAGGAGCCCCAGGTCCCAAGGATGTGTCTCTATAGAAGAGGACAATGTGTAAATCCTAGACAGGGTCCTTGAGGCAGACTCCCAGAGAGTCCCCAAGGCAGGACAGGGACACACTTTTCCATGTTCTTGCACAGACACCGACATCCTCTGTTCTTGATCGTCTCTCCAAGGATGTGTGTGGAGCAAGTGGCCTTGGGAAACAGAGACAGCATGTCCCTCAGGGCAAGGACCGGTTTGCTCACTGCCCAGTTTGATAAATTAAATGTCTTTTTCCAGAGCAAAGTTCACACAGTTCAGCTTGCAGCCCGTTACAAATATCAGGGTGCCCTTAACTACAGGTCCTCCAGCTGTGACACAAACCTCCCGCATGCGCAGTATACACCTGGCTGCTCCCCAACTCTGGAGCCGAGAGTGGTGACCGGAGCAGCAGGCACAGACTGGATGCTCAAGCCACCCGCTGTGCTGAGTCATGTGTCCCTGTCTCCAACACAGGACTCTCTTGTCTCTGTGGCAGGCCAACCTGTTAGCTTGTGAGAGGGTAAAACTTCAGACCCTTCACAGGTCTTGCCCACGGAACCAGGCAGATTTGGTGGAAAAGTAAATGTAAAGAGCACTGAGATACCCAGAAGTGCCCGCCTCTCGGGGACACCAAGAGTATTTCCACTGTCGCTCCTCCTATCAGGAAGAGCAGGTCATTCCACACAAATTATCTCATAGCTCTGCTGATGTCATGTTCATTAACTACGAGGAAGGAAGGAACCCCAAAGGGAAGAGAGCCTGTGGAAGATCACGCCCTGCCCGGCGGGGTGTGGGGAGACTCGCACCTGCCCCCCTCTCCTAGTCTTGGAGATGGAGACGTGGAATGGGGAACTTGCCCAGGGGAGACCTGGACAGACCTCCCTGCCTGCATCAGGAACCACAGCTTCACCCCCAGCAACAGAGTGTGATTAAAAATGGTCAGTATCACCTCAGGCAGCTGAAGACAGAATTCAAAGACAAAAATGGTAAAAAATAAATAAAATGGGAGGGAAAAGAGGAAGCAGAAGGAAAGGGTAAGAGGGGATAGAGAAGTAGAAGGCAGATGATCATCACCCACTCAGAGACTAGAAATGAACAGCAAGTGCTTTGTGTTTGGCCTGAATGGGCTGAGCAGCTTGTTCTTGGCTATATCCCCAGTGTCTTGAACAGCAGCATTTGATAAATACTCATTAGATGTGTGTATGGAAGGATTGATGGATGGATGGATGGATGGATGGATGGATGGATGGACCCATTCACAATAGCCTCAAAAATATATATATACTTGGGAATCAATCTAACAAAAAAGGTGAAAGACCTCTACAATGAAAACTACAGAACACTAAAGAAAGAAATTAAAGAAGATCTCCCATGCTCTTGGATAGGCAGAATTAATATAGTTAAAATGGCCATCCTACCAAAACTGTGTATAGATTTCATGCAATCCCTATTAAAATCCCAATGACATTCTTCATACATCTAGAAAATTCAATCATGAAATTCATTTGAAAAAATAAGAGGCCCAGAATAGGCAAAGCAATTCTCAGCAAGAAAAGTAAAGCAGGAGGTATCACAATCCCATAACCTGAACTATACTACAGAGCAATAGTAACAAAAACAGCATGGTATTGACACCAAAACATACACGCAGACCAATAGTACAGAATAAAAGACAGAGACAAACCCACATAAAAATGGTTATCTCATAGTAGACCAAGGCACCAAAAACATACATTGGAAATAAGATAGCTTCTTCAAAAATGGTGCTGGGAAAACTGGAAATCCATATGTAGCAAAGTGAAATTAAACCCTATCTCTCACCCTGAACAAAATCAATTCAAAGTGGATCAAAGACTTAGGCACTAGAACAGAGACCCTGTGCCTAACAGAAGAAAAAGTAGCCCAAATCTTCACCATGTCGGCTTAGGACCTGACTTCTTTAATAAGACTCTTAAGGTACAAGAAGTAAAATCAAGAATCAATAAATAGAATGGATTCAAGCTAAAAAGCTTCTTCTTAACAAAGGAAACCATAAGATAGTGAGAGAACCTACAGATTGGGAGAAAATCTTTACCACATGCACCTCCGATAGAGCACTAAGCTCCAGAATATATAAAGAACAAAAAAACTTAACACCAAAAAAACAGGTAACCCAATCAATAAATAGGCCAAGGAATTGAACTTCTTCTCAGAAGATGATATATAATCAATCAACAAATATATGAAAAATGCTCAACATCTCTAGCAATTAGAGAAATGCAAATCAAAAGTACTCTAAGATTCCATCTCACTCCAGTCAGAATGGCAATTATCAAGAATACATGCAATAATAAGTGTTGGCGAGGATGTGGGGAAAAGGTTCACTCATACACTGCTGGTGGGACTGAAAATTGGTGCAACCACTATGGAAAGCAGTATGGAGAGTCCTCAAAGAACTTGGAATGGAACCACCATTTGACCCAACTATCTCACTCCTTGATTCATACCCAAAGGACTTAAAATGAGCATACTACAGTGACTCAGCCACATCAATGTTTATATCAGCTCAGTTCACAGTAGCTAAACTATGGAACCAACCCAGGTGACCTTCAACAGATGAATGGATAAAGAAAATGTGCTATATACAAAATTAAATATTACTCAGCCTTAAAGAAGAATGAAATTATGGCATTTGCAGATAAGCGGATGGGACTAGAGAACATCATGCTAAGTGAAATAAGCCAATCCCCCAAACCAAAAGCTGAATGTTTTCTCTGATAAGCAGATGCTGATCCATAGTGGGGCAGGGGGAGAGGGTAGGGAAGAGTGAAGGAACTTTGGCTTGTGCAGAGGCGAGGGAGGGGAGGGGTGGCAGTGGGGAGGGGAAGGACCGTAGAATGAGACAGACTTTGTTACCCTACATACCTGTGAGAGTGCACTACTGGAGTGACTGACCATGCACAGCCAGATGATGGAGAAGATGTATTCCTTTGTGTACAGTGTGTCAAAATGCATTCTGCTGTCCTGTATAACTAATTAGATCATTTTTTTTTAAATTCAAAAAAAAAAGAATGAATGGGTGGATGGATGGATGGATGAGTGGGTGGGTGGGTGGACGGGTGAGAGGATGTGTGGATGGATGGATGAGTGGATGGGTGAGTAGGTGGGTGAAAGGATGAGTGGGTGGTTGGGTGGATGGGTGGGTGGATGGGTAGGTGGGTGAATGGGTGGATGGGTAGGTGAATGACATGTTGATAATGGAAACAGTTTTAACATAATATGGGAGGCCAATCCCTTTCAGGGTGACACATCTAAGACTTTGAGCCAGCAGGGGTTTCTCTTTACCCTCATCCCACCCCCAGAAGGAGTCTGCTCCAAATCCACTAATCTCTACTGAGACGTCCACCATTAAAAGAGTCTGCAGGAACCCCAAGTGTGACCTGCTGTGTGTATGTTTAGATTTAGAAATTGACTCCCAGTGTGGGATCAAGACGGACACCGAGGGGGAGACTGCATCAGCCCCCGTTTGCCGGCAGTTCCTCTGCCTCCAAGGTGCTGTGGAGCTGCGGCAGCCCCACCCCACCCTGTATGTCCTGGGGACAGGACCAGAGTGAAAAGCCAAAAGCCTCTCTGTAAGAGGGGTGCAAATGGTCTCTGGGAAGGAGCCCCTGGCCGCTAGCAGAGCCACAGCCTCCACCCTGTGCTCAGCAGGGAGCGCGGCATGCTGGCCTCCCTGTGCTGAAAGGGAGAGAGGTGCCCGAAAGCTGGTGAACTGGTGCCCCAGCCCTTCTCCTCCTAGGAATCCATCCAACCTGTCATCCTAGACCCAGGCAAAGTCTGCCTGTAAGACCCCGAGAAGAGCACCATGTATCATATTGGCACATGGGGACAGCCTGAGCCTCCGACGGAGGGAAACCGGAATGAGAAATGGCAAAAGCCTGTGGAAGAACACGCAGAGAAACTTCAGTGACACAGAAAAGGGTCGGCGGACTTCCGTCAGGACCAAATGCAGACACTTCAAACTTGATGGGCATTTGCCTGACCTACCACTCACTCCCCTGTCCTGGCTGGAAGGCAGTCAGAGGCAGAGTTCTCTGGAAGGACGGGGGGCCACGGCTACTCAGGACTTCCTGGAGGCCTACGAGGCTTTCTGGCCAGGATCTGACCCCTCCAGGATTGACCAGGACAGCTGTGGAGCCCCCGTCTCCAAAAGCCTCCCACCAGAGAGGTAGCGCCTGCCTCTAGCAAGTCAGCAAGCGGCTGAAGGAGACAGTCCCTCCTGGTCCCCCTTCTCTCTGGGACCCGGCAGCCCTGGGAAAGGCAGGCAGCCGGCTGTCAGACATGCGGACGTAAGGAGAGACTCTCGGCCATAGTCGTCGTCTTTCTGTGAGCACCACAGCCTCTCACCTGGTTCCACCTACCTGGCACAACAGGACTTATTTTCAGATCATCAAGGCCAAAGAGTGACCGGAAGGAGAAGGGGGCCTCGGTGGCCGGTGGGTCGTTTTCCCCCATGGTGACTATCTCAGGGCCTCTGAGGTTTGGCTCCACCTCCACCTCCACCTCCTTTAGCCGAGGAGAACAGAGACATCATTCCCCATCCGTAGCTCCACTGTCAGAAGTATCTTTGTCACATTTCAAATCTGATCCTGATCAATTCCACATCTGGGTTTTTGTTGTTGTTGTTTATTCTGAACCACAGAGAAGCTATTTTTGCCACAGAGTTGAAAAAAAGAGCAAAAAAACTTGATTCCCGTACGACAGTGGCTTTCCCACTGCCCTTTTAACCTGCCTGGCATCAATCGAAAGGCTCTTGGGGAGAGATGTCCCTTGGTCATTAGCAGTCCCGTGTTGCTGTGCCTCAGCTGAGAAGCTACTTTCAAAGTCGTTCTGACTGTCTTCACCCACCCCCATGAGCAGACCCCTGGGCCCTGTGACACTCCTGCCACAAACAACAAGTTTCCACACTCACATGAGGTCCCGTCCCCAAAGGTAGCCAGCCCCAGGGAAGGGCGCCCGCCACCGTGTTAGCAGCAGCGCGGTGTCCCCAAACACGCCCTTTCCTGGCTCCCACAGATGTGACCTAGTTAAGGATGGGAGATGGGAGCATTCAGGGCCTCTGGGGCCCAGTGCTCCCCACAGAGCCAGGCAGCCAGGAGCTCTGGCCTCGGTCACACCTGGGCAGCCACACCTGCTCTTCTCCAAGAGAACGCCGTGGCAAGGACAGGAGGGCTGAGGCCCATCTCAGTCACTCCCCGACTCCAGGAGAGCCCAGGAGCCAGGAAACGGCAGAGCACACAGGTAGATAAATGGCAGGCCTCTCTCCCGGTGTCGGGTGTGGGCTGGCGAGGAACCTTGCCCCAGAGCTGAGACCGGAGAACCCACAGGCTTGCAAACGGGGGCCTTTGATCTGCCCTCCCTTCCTTCCTCGCTGCCCGTTCTGACGTTGAAATTCCAAAGGGAGCCACCGGCCACGCACAGCGAGCCTGGCTCCACAGGGTCTGACACACGCTAAGAGTTGCGGGCCAAACAACTTCCCTGCATCGCGGGAGCGACCTGGAGGAATATCTTAGAAAATTAACCAGCTCGCGCGCGGCGGAGCTCGGCTTTGCTTCTTGCTGATGCTTCTGCTCATTATCAGCCTGTGGCAGATGAGGCAGTTTATCTTCCTAAAGGGGTAAGAATTCATGGAAAAACTCCCTCCGAGGGCGGCACCTGCAGCAGCCTCCGCCTCCGGGCAGCACCGCCCCTCCCCGGCCCTCACTCACCATTTCTGGAGCCGCCATCATTCAAAGCAGAAATGATCTCCTTTTTCATTATAGAAACAGGCACAGTGGTGAACAGCCGGCCAAGGGGGAGTCCAGCCCGAGGGGGCTTTCACCAGGTCACTCAGCCTTGTCGCCTTGGTCATCGTGGCCAATGGCACTGCTGCCGTGCCTGTGTAACCCAACCTGGACGTGGCTATCAGGTAGCCCTGGCTGCTGTGGTCAGAGAGGGGAGGGGCACGTGTGAGGGAGCCGCTCGAGGGGCTCTGCACAAGAGGGCTCTGCAGGGCACCACTTGCTGGAAAGGCCTCAAGAGCCCTGCCCAGAGCTGCTCCGGCAGCCAGGAGAGGGGCAGGAAGCCTCTGGAGGGGATTCTATCCCTCCGGGCTACTGAGCGTGGTTCGGTCCTGCCCCCGCCCACGGACAAAAGACAGGCTGAGCGTGCTCACTGCAGCAAGCTCTGTGCAGCCATGCTGGGCTCTGATCCATAGGGACACTGTGTCCCCAGAGGCTTCTGCATGCAGATGCTCCAGCAGGAGAGGACACCCTGTGTGGGAGGAGGGGCGAGAGGAGGCCCGTCCAGGTGGAGCGGCAGGGTGGGAGTCCTGCCTTCCCACGTTCATTCACGCAGACTGGCTATGTCCACCAGGAGCCAGGCGTCTGGGGCAGACAGCAGGACACTGAGCCCTCGCCGGTGGCCTTAGATGATGAGAAGAGGAGGGGGAGAGGGTGGCTCAGGACCGGCTCTAGAAAGGAGGTGACAGGACAATGTGAGTCCTGAGGAGCAAGAGGAGAGCTGCTCCTCATGGGGTGACCATCAACTCAGAGCCCAGGGAGAGGACACACTGGAGAGTCCCAGGCCCCCAGAGAGGGCCCCAGGCCTTGGACGGCAAAGTTAGCCAGGCCAGCACACAGGCATGGAGGCCGGGACCTCAAAAAGGACTTCAGTTCGCTTTCTGTGTGATGGAAGCCACAGGGGACGTGCGCCAGTAGCCAGGTGGACAGGACGGAAGCACAATGAGGGTGGGCACTCAGGCAGCTGCGGGAGGCTGCTGCAGAGTGACCCAAGGCTGTGACTTGGACCAGGGCTGATGGCGAACATGGTGAGAACCGTCAGGGTTGGGCTGGACAGGGAGGTAGAGGTGGCCGGGTTTGCCAAGGGCAATAGCCAAGAGCCGTTCTCAGCCAATCAGGGTTTAGTTCAGCCAGTTTTCCGCCTCCCCGTCCCTGCCCACCCCCTGTCGAGGTCTTGGATTCACCGAGGTCCCCCAAGGTCAGGTTCCCTCCTTACCTCTTTCTAACCACTACAGTCCTGGGCAATCATTTGCCCCCGAGACTGGGACAGGAGAGTCTCTAGCTTTGACTGTGTGCTGCAGGTGGAGTATCTTAGAGGACAGTCTGGAACATTCTCCATTCACAGCCCCATACTTCTGGCACCATGGTGACTGCGATGGGGGCCCATATACACCAATGGGATCAAAAACCAAAGTGGGCAAAGGACACTGAAGAGACACACAGATAACCAAGAGCCACCATGAGCACACCTTAACAGCAGAGCCGGAGCAGGCCAACGCTCACCCCCGCTGCCCAGCGGGTCATGAGGGTGGCTGCACAGTACCTCCCCCAAAAGGTCAGCTATAAACCAGTTCCATCAAGCTCAAAACAGCCCACCAGGAACAGAAGCAGCAGCCGGGGCTGGCCCATGGCCTCGTGAAGCAATGTTCCAGGGGCCTGGGGTGGAGCCTGAGAACAGGTGTCCCCTGGGGAGTCTCCTGGGCACTTGAGGGAAGCGTTGGAACCATTGTGTTCAGCTTGTCACCTCTTCAGTGAGTCGGAGGAGACGCTGCCCATTGGGGTCTTCTCCTTTCTCTGTTGGAGACAGATTTCCTAGTTAAGAAGAAGGGACCGAGCGAGACAGGGCATTTCCCGGCTGGCACAAGTCAGTTATTCTTCTAAGAGACGAGTAGAGGGGTTGGGGGTGTGGCTCAAGTGGTAGTGCGCTCGCCTGGCATGCGTGGGGCACTGGGCTTGATCCTCAGCACCACATAAAAATAAAATAAAGATATTGTGTCCAACTACAACTAAAAAAATATTTTTAAAAAAGAGACGAGTAGAAAAATTTTAACGTTTCTAACATTTCAGGAAGGGCTTATGGTTTTGAAGAGAAAAGCATAGTTGGATAGAGGGTACTTATCAGCCCACGCATCTTTTTCCTCCTCTGAGTAACAAGCTTTGTCTATTTCAACACTTTCAAGATCAAATCATTTGGTTATACAATTATTCATCTCTCAGAGACAGGACAACAGACCTGGAGGACATTACACTAGTAACACACCAGACTACGATGGGACTCACGGTCTCACTTGTGTGGGATCTACAAAAAAAGAAAAGCAAAAGCTTGAATGCACAGAGAAAGGCTGTGGTTCCCAGGGCAGCGTGGGGTGAGGGGAGGGAGCTGTGGACCCACAGACCCAGAGACACCCTTATGGGAAGGAGGAGCCGGCCAGGAGGAGGGTCCAGCACAGCACCACAGCTACTACTGCCTGGTCCCACCTTGTGTTGGATGCAGGGAGCTATCCAAAGATTTAGGTGCCGTTGCCACACACACAACAGGAAGGCGACCATGTGAGATGCTCATCCGCTTGAGTAGAGTAACCATTTCACTGTGTATTTCAAAGCATCGATGCAGCCGGGGACCTGGCTCCTGGGTGTAGCATAGACTTAGATATGCACCTGGCCTTGGGCTTGATCGCCAGCATCAAAAATAAAACAGAAAAAGAAAAAAAAAAAGACTGTTAAAAAGCATATTATAAAAATATAATAAACTCACATTTAAAGGTGAAATGCCAAACCCTTTTCCTCTAAGCTGTGCACTATAATCACCTCTGTTCAGCATCTATGAGGGTCCAAACCTGTGCAATAAGGCCAAAAATTTTTTTTAAATGTAAAAAAGAGAAGAAAGGAAGGGAGAGAGGGAGGGAGGAGGGTGCTGGGGAGGGAGGGAAGAAGGAAGAGAGAAGTGTAAGATGAAAAGTCATAAGCACTGATATGAAAGAAAACTAGACTTACTCTCAGTCTCATTTTGTACATAAAATACATTTAAAATGCTAAAAATAAATTATTAGAAAGAACAAATCCAGAAGGACTTTTGGATATATATATACTTTTGGATATATAAAGTCAATGGCACATTGATTTATCAGCCACAAAGAGTATGAGCATGAACATTCTAAAGAGACGAGTGGCATCAAAAGTTCCCAAATACTAAGAATGATCTAGTAAACACCACAAGATCTCCATACAGAAAACTCTGTAACAAAGCTAAAAAAAATTAAAACCTGGCAACTCTAGGCCAAGAAATTTGACAATCCCATAAAATATTTCTTGAAAAGTAATTTAATAAAATAGAACCACAAAGGAGACTTGTATACCCGTGAAGTAAATTAAAATCTAAAACTTCCCAACAAAGAAAATTTTAGGCCCGATGACTTCACTGGTAAATCTTTTCAGCACTTAAGAAAGCAATGACACCAAGTGCAGGAGAACTGAGAGGGAGGCGCGTCCCTTGGCCTGACTGTCCCCTGGCCTCACCTTCTTCCCGCTCACCGTGGGGCAGCTGGGTCTGCTGAGCAGAGCCCCCTGTGGACGTGCCCACCTGGTCGGCCTGTCTGGTCGCCAGCTGGGTTTGTCTGGTGCTGTCTGGGTTGTCCCCCGTGCACACGTGGTCTTTACGTGGACACACGTTTTTATTCTCCCTGGTAGGAGGCTCCAGGCAGCCCTGGTCATGTGGTGGACGCACCTTCACCTTTGTAAGAAACAGCCCAAATGCTCTCCCAAGTCGTGGGCACCTCGGGTGCCTCGTCCTCTGGTTTCCACTCTTAATCTATATGTCACTCTCATCCTCTGACGGCTGACGATGCCCGATCGCGCGCCTTCTCTGTCAAATGTCTATTTTGATATTTAGCTATTTTTAAACTGGCTCGTTCTCATTGATATAATGCAACACGTTCCTATGGGTAATATTCAGTGTTTTCTGAACACAAGTCCTACATCAGGTATGTGTGTGCTGACATTTCCCCCAGTCTGCAGCTTGTCTTTACGGTGTCTTTCAATAAAGCCAAAAATAAAAAAATTAAAAATGTAAAAAAGAGAAGAAAGGAAGGGAGAGAGGGAGGGAGGGAGAAGGGTGATACAGAAGACAAGAGTAGAAGTTTGCGATTTTAATAAAGTCCCAATCATCACACTTTTTGTTTTAAAGTTTATTGTTTATGTCCTAAGAAAGCTTGGCAAACTCTAGCACATCAAAGTCCTTCTTTTAGAATGTTATGGTGTTAGATTTTACCTCTAAGTCCATCATAAATATGAGTGAACTTTGTGCGTGATGCAAAGCCAGGGTCAGGCTCAGCCCATGCCCACGGGCCCTTTCCCAGCACCATTTCCTGAAGGGCTACCCTTTCCCTATCAGGTGACTTTGACTTTTGTTGAAAATCAGTGGGCCACACAGGTGGGTCTTTCTGCACCCCTCACTGACTAAATTTAGGTGAGACAGCAAGGACCTAAGACAGCCAAGACAATCTTGAAAAAAAAAAAGTCAGAGAACTTAACCCTGTAGTAATAGAGCAGCATAGAATGAGTTCACATATGGGCCAATGGAAAAAGAGGACCAAAAAGAACCATAAACACTCTATTACACGGCCAGTCATGTGACTCACAGAAATATGTGCTGAGATTCACTGGGCAAGTGATGGTCTCACTAATGGGAAAATAACTAAACTTTATCCCGACCTCGCACCGTATAAGTTGCTTCACACAGATCGTAGAGCTAACTACAAATGGTAAAAGTAGTGAAGTTCCCGGCACAAAGCCCAGGAGACTACCTTCCTCAATGTGCACAGAAAGAAATTGTGTGAACGGGATGCAGAAGACACTAACTAGAGTTCCCACCAGTGGATAAGCAAAAGCAAACCTCAGAAGATCTGGATAGGAGCTTCCCCAAAGAGAATATTCTAACAGCCAGTAAGACTGTGACACGGTGGCCCACACGGTGTCCTCCAGGGAAACACAGGGACAAGCACGGTGAGAGGCCCACAGGGTTCCGCCAGGATGTGGAAGGTGAAATGGCTAGTGGTGGCAGGGTGATCTAAGGTGCAGAGCACCCTTGTCCTCTGCTAGCTAGAGAGCAAATCGTCATCAACAGAGATGAGTGACATCATGCTTATCTAACTAGATAGTACAGAGCAATGATGGCAAATTAGGCACATCTGCAAGCAGTCATGTGAGTCAATCTCTTAAAAACCTGGCAAAGGAACTGGTCATAAAAGAGCATATACTATAGGGTTCCATATACATGAGGCTCAAAAACAGGCCAGTTCTGTGCTAGAGAGCACAGTGGTTCTCTCTGCAGGGGAGGAGGAGATAGACGCGAGGTGGCTAGGCGCGTCAAGAGGGCTTCTGAGGTTCTGGAAAGTTCTAGAACAATTTTTAAAATTAAAGTACAAATTGGTGAATACTAAAAGAACCAGAAAATTTTAGAGCCCATAGGAACAATAGGTCCAGCATAGTTAAAGGTCTTGTTTGCACACGTGGAAATTGAGACACAGGTGGCTAAGACCGGTGGGACCCAGGAGAGAACCTGGCCGCTGACTGGCGCTTCCCGGTCCTTCCTCCAGGCTCTCACATATCCGTGCTCCCGAATGCTTCCCAGGCACAGATGCACATCCCCTGCAGGACCCTGGAGGGCCTTCCAGACCAAACCCACCGTGGAAGCAGGTAGGGTGTCGCGCCTGCAGCCAACACCCGCAGAGAGAAGGCTGAAGACCAATGATCGTGCAAACAGGATATTGGGTTGTGTCAGAAGACCAGAAAGGCTTGAGGTTTTTCTTCACAAGAAAAAGAGAGGCCTCCCCCTCTCCTCTCACTTTATCTGCTCGCGGCAGTGTGCAGGCGCTCTTGCACCACAGGCAGGAAGAGATGGCAGCGGGAGAGACTCAACTCTATGCTAAGGTCTCCAACAAGCTCAAGGGCCGCAGCACCCCCTCGCTCCTGGACCCCCTCCTGGCCATGGGCGTCCCAGCACACACCGCGTGAGTACTGTGGCTGCGGAACCCGGGAGCCCTGCTCTGGGCTGAGCCAACCCTCCTGCAGCCCCTGACACAGCTCTGGAGGGGCTTGTGGCACTGGCTTCCTGCTGAAGTGGCCGCCCTGCAGCGCAGGTGGTGTCTCAAGAGAAGGTCGTTCTCTGCTTTCTCTACACGAGATGATCTTGACCTTGAAAGACCAACGCTGCTGGCCGGCTCCTGGGGGACCCTGAAGTGTGTGCACATTAGAAGCCATGGGTTGCTATGGCTGCCCCCATTTCTGGGGGTTTGGAGGATCTTGGGTCCTCTGTGAGCCTCTAATGCCAGGACCTGCTGAGAACCATCAGAGAGTTTCCAAACTGCACAGGGAAACCATCCGTCCTCCAGGGAACGTCTCCTGGATGTCAGTAATGAAACCGAATGGCTAAGAAATCACAGAAACAGCACCAGTGCTGCCCTGTTACCCAGGGAAGGGGTTCACATGTGGATACTTGAACCCTGGAGTCACCCTACTCAGAGGAAAGAAGTGATGCTGATAGTGCTGCAGCTCTCATAGCTGACCCGTGTCTCCCCTCTGGTCCTCTCCAGATTCTTATTCACAGGGAGAAATTGATCAGAAATATTCTAAGGTAACCTGGGGCTTGGGGAGGGGACAAGCTCTCTTCCACGGCAGAGCAACACCCGACACACTGGGGCAATATCTTTGAAGTTAGGCCCCTTTGTCTCCCCCCACATTAGGGCTTTGTAGTCACCATGATTCCTGCGACAAACCAGGGGTCTGTGAAATGGGGGTGGAGCAGGAGGCACCTGCTTGGCCAACATCAGGTAGCTCACACACAGCACCTGCTGCCCAGTGCTCCCTGTCCAGCTGCAGCTGTCGAGGACACCAACACCCAGAGGGGTAGCTGGCGGCAAGGCCAGGGCTTGAGCCAGCCCTTGATGCCCCTGGTGCCCACACTGTATTTACCGCCCAAGTGTGAACTCACTCTCAAAATCCCTCCTCGTTTTAACAATTAACACGTGTCGGAGCTCTTAAGCCAGCTCACCCCATCATAGGCTCTGCAGGTGGCCATGTCCCCACGGTGTGTACCGGAACAGCAGCAGCCCTGGGCAGCAGTGACCCAGGGTCCTCAGGGAGCCCAGCTGGACCTGGACCACATGCTGAATTACTGCAGTGGCCACATCCATCCTGTTCTGTTCTGTTTGGTCCAGTTCAGCTAAATTCAACTGAACTCATCTCCCTCCGGGGTCACTGGCTGAACAAGGCACAGGAGGGCAGGGGGAGCTGTGATGGCCTCTGTGCTACAGGGAGGGGACGGGGGCTGTGGACAGCCTGCCTGGGCAGCTCAGCAGGAGGTGCTGCCCCAGAAGGAGGCACAGTGAGCCCAACCTTGAGGGATGTTGGGGTGCCCTGAGTCTGCCAGGGAAGCACGCATCCAAGCCAAGGGCCCAGGCCAGCAACTCCAGCATCCACAGTGTGTTTCAGGAGGGGCAGAGGTCAGGCCCCGAGGACATGGGCCTTGTCGCCCAGGGCTAGAGGTAGGGAGCCCTAGAAGGAGAGTCGTGGAGGATCTGAGAAGGTTGGACTGTCAAAAGCCACGTGGCAGCCCGGTAAAGGACAGAGACCGGGGCCTCAGGAAGACAGGCGCAGGGATGCTGGGGCCGACCACACCTGCTCCTCTGACCCTTTTCCAAAGTGGACAGCGTGGCTCTGAGCGCACCTGTGTTTACTCCTCTATAGGCTAAAAGCATTGGCGGCCACTGGGAGGAGGACAGCAGAGGAGGCGGCCGAGTGGTGAGTGGGGCCGGATGTACAGAGGGTTTGGCTCAAAATGCCCTGTGGCCAGGGCCCCCTGGGCGGGAAGAGGCTGCTGGGGAAATGCTAAGTGGCCTCCCAGTTCACATCCCCAGCATAAGGGCACCGGAGAGGAGCCCCCTTTAAAATAGAGGAAGACCTTGGAACAGAGATTGTTTCACCTAAAAATGTGGCTTAGGGCAGGGGGTCTGCCTCTGGGGCAGAGTGCATGCTGGGCCTGTGTGAGCCCTGGATTCCATCCTCAGCACAAAAACACTTTCTACCTCATCCAAACTTGACAGTCACAGAAAAAAAAAAATCATGAGATTTGTTGAATAAATAGGGAGGAGCCATTTCTGCTAATATAAAAGAGAGGTCCCACACTGTCGGGCTACCTGGAGGTGGGGGCAATTGGCTGGGGTCCGGGAATCCCCCTAAGGTGTGCCACCGTACACCTGGAGGGGAGCCCTGGGCTCCATCAGCTGCTCCACACTCCAAGTGGGCCCCTCGGTGAGCCACCCACAGCCGTGGCCACGGGCCTGTTTTCTGCTCTGGAAACATGGAGGGGCTCCTTGGTCTCCCCCAGCCTGAATGGGCCCTGATGCCATGCTCTACCCGAGGTGGGAAACCCCTCCTTCTTGATCTGCAGTCGCCCCAGTGAAAAGCAACAAGAAAAGCCAGGTCCCCTCAGCCGCAGCGCCCACCGCAGCACAGGATGGAGAGACTGACAGTGGGACCAGCGTTCTCTGGGGAGCGCCCTCCTCCTCCTCCAAAACCCCAGAAGGGGAAAACAGGCAGCACCCCCACAGACAGGGAAACCCCAGAGCCCTCTGGGCTGGTCCAACCATAAAGCCAGGGACCAGAGTGGCACTAAACACCCAGCCCACGGCTGGGAGGGGCTTACCTGCCAGTTAAGCCCAGGCAATAGACCGGGAGACCCCAGGGAGGACGAGTGGATTCCTGAGGCTCAGCCAGGAATGCACCCGACCTCTCCCTAGGAATCGGGAAAGCAGAAAGTAAGATTCCATGAAAACAAAGGGTGTCAGGGTGTCAGGTGCTGTTGAGGGTCAGGGAAGGGGTCTCGTACCTGGCTCCTGGCTCTGTAGCTTGGGTGTCTGTCAACACTGGAAATGTGTACAGCTCTCACCAAATTTCACACTAAGCACGGCCCTAGAGACACACCAGGGCCTAGCGAGACATGCACAGAGGACTTTTTAAAAAGAAAACAACTCAGATGTCCATTTGTATGGAAATGGACAAGTGTGATCTCACACAGTACACAGGGACCCTGTGTGGAGCCATACCGACAGAGAGCCAGGGGTGCAGACAGTGAGGGGTGCACTCACCGACATGGCCACCCTGCAAAACCAGGCCTCCGAGTGGAAAGCCCCAGTGGCACAGTGATTTAAACAACAGCTTAGGATTTATGTAAACACAGCTGTGCTGTCTGTTCAGCTTGCTTAAATCCCCAGGAGGAAACAAAGCAGAGCCACCTTCGGGGTTCACTCCAGAGAGGGAGGGAGGGAGGGGAGGGCGAGGCCAAGGGTCGTGGCCCCTCATCCATATATTCACATGAAGGAGAAACTATCTGCAAATAACTGAGGTCTTCCCCAGGATCTGTACACTGCTTTCTACACTAAGACTACGTCACATGCCCTGCCCTGAGCCACCAGAAATTCTTCAAAGCCATAATTTCCAGGGAATGCATGCTAAGCAGATTCCCCATCATTTACCCACTCCCCCTGCTCTCCTGTTATAAATCAGTATTTCACATGGGAATTTTGCCCCACGCTTTTTGCTTCTTCCCCGGCACAAATTTAAAGAAGTGCAGCTCCAGAGGCAGGCAATCTGAGGCTCTGCACTCGTGGAGAACCGCCGCACAGAGGTTCTGCCGATTCGCCCTGCGGCCTTGCTGCGCGATTGGCATGGCTGAGCACTGACTTTCACTCTCTGACAACACTCAGAGAAACGATGCTGTGTTGTTTGCATTTCCATTTTTTATGATTCATGACAATGAACTCCTATTTTGGGGTTGTGTGTCACATTGCTTTGTATTTAAAGTAACTCTCAGAACCAGAAGACATATAACAGCCAGCTAAATGTGTCTAGTCTTACTTTTTGAGTGTGTGTGTGTGTGTGTGGCTTTGATTTTCACATTTAATCTGAAGTTTTTGAGAAAATGAAAATGTGTTTTTCCACAAAATTTTAATACCACAGAGACAGATGCTCTGAGGTCATTTGAATGGCAGGCTCTATCTAGTCTTCCTGTCAGCTTCACCTTCCCCCTCTGGTGACACTGAGGAGAGCCTGTGACCAGCCAGGCCTGAGCCCACAGGGTCCCCTCCGCGTGAGGCCCCTGCTGTGAGCTCCGGCTGCCCCTCACGGGACGCTGCCCCTGCTGTTGCCTGTCCTTGGTGGGGACGGCTCCTCCGTCACGAAGCTGGGTAAATGTGGCCTGTTCTCTGCTGTAGGCTTCGCTGTCACGGCAATGACCCTTCCCTCGACGACCCCATCCCCCAGGAGTACGCCCTCTTCCTCTGTCCTACGGGGCCCCTGCTGGAGAGGCTACAGGAGTTCTGGAGGGAGAGCAGGCGTCAGTGTGCCAAGAACCGAGCCCACGAGGTCTTCCCCCACGTGACGCTCTGCGACTTCTTCACGGTGAGTTGGCCGCGGTGCCTTGAACCCCGTGACCGTGGCCGCCATGGCAGCACTCTGGGGACGGGGGACAGGGGCTGGGACACAGCTGCTCTGTCTTAGTGAGGTGGTCCTGAAGGCAGTGTCCGTGGTTCCGTGAGTGGGGCGCCTGCTCTCCACCCGTCAGGGCCCCGTGCATGTTTCCTGCCTCTTTTCCAATTCTTCTTCCTCTCCCCAGGCAGAAGGAGGTGCTGCCCCCACGCCACCCCGTCTTTCTATCTGTGAATCTAGTGGCATTTTCGTGTCCTGTTAGGTGTGGGCTGCACCTTCCCAGGCTGAGCCCCCCAGGGAAGGCCATGTATCCGGAGACCAGCACAGTGCCCAGGCCAGAGTCAGGGCTTCCTAAATATGTGGCAAATGGGCTGAGGAATGGGTGGCTGTCAACAAGCCACCAACGTCAAGCTCTCCCTGGCTTGTGAGAGCCAGCCCTCTGATTTAGAAAAAGATCAAGAGTCATCATCACAGGGTACCGGGGAGGTGAGAGGGACCTGGGGGCTGCTAGAGAGAGAAGGAAGGCTGGGGAGAAACAGGGAGGGACAGGCAGCCACCTCCCCTGGTCACCACTTCCCCAGAGGAAGGGGCGATGGGCCCCGGTTCCCTGCAGGGGTACCTCCTGAAGCCTGCCTCCAAAGCGTCTGCCAGGCATTCTGGTGTGCCGGAGCCTCTGGGGAGTCTCAGGACACAGAACTAAACCCCAGGGCCAGCCAGCCCCATCCCCTCTGGGTGGGCTGAGCAGTGCCCCCCACCAGACTGCCTGGAAGTTGGCTGGAACCCTCCAGAAACCGACTCACACCACCTGAGAAAACCTGGGCCGTGGAAAGGTGTTGGCAGGGGGTCCGGCAGGGGAAGGGCAGCAGTGACCAGGAACTTCCCGCCTGGCCACCTGAAGGAGATCTCATTCCAAGGAAAGATTTTACCTGAAATACCTTTGTTAAAAACCCATGAGCACCAGGCATGGGCAAACCCACAGGCCAGATGCACAGGGATGCAGGCGGCCTCCCTCACGGCTTTGCACAGAACGGGGTCCCCTGCTGGTTGCAGCAGGATTCTTGTTAGGTGACGGTCAATGCTCCCTGGGAGGAGCTGAGGACACGGGTCCCCTGTCTGTCTCCCCCAGTGCGAAGACCAGAAGGTGGAGTGTCTGTACGAAGCTCTGAAGAGAGCCGGGGACAGGACCCTGAGGTCCTTCCCCACCTCGGTCCCGCTGGCTCTGCACTCGTCCATCAGCTACCTGGGCTTCTTCATCAACGACGGCCCCGCAGACGTCATCCGGGAATTTGCCACGGCGTTTGCCACGGAAGCATCCGTCTTGGCAGGTAGGAGGCCCGGCCTTGTGCACCGGGGCCTGGCTGGTGAGATTCCCGTCAGTGCTGGCCCTTCAGTGCCCTCTCCTGCAGAGGACAGCTGGTCCTTCCTGCCCCCAGGCAGCCTGTCAGCCACTGTCCTCAGACAGGCCCAGGGCCTCCCCTGCTCTCTCTGCCCCTAGGTGGGTCTCATCAGCTGCATCGTTCCGGGGAGACTGAGGCCACTAAGGGTAAAATGCCTGCCCAACATCACTGCCCTGGGTTGATAGTGTCCCCTGAAAAGCCGTGTCCACCAGGAACCTCAGAATGTGACCTTATTTGGAAACGGGCTCCGTCAAGATGTAATCAGTTCAGACAAAGTCGCCCTGGATCAGGGTGGACTCTCAGCACAATAACCGGTGTCCTGACACCAAGAGAAGAAGACACCAAGAGATGTACAGAGCAGCCCTGTGACAACAGAGGCAGAGAAGGGCATGATGTGACCAGAGGCCGCAGGAGGCGGGCAGGACCTCCCTGGACCCTTCAGAGGGAGTACAGCCCTGGCAGCTTCTGGACTCCAGAACTGCAAGAGGATGCATTTCTGTTGTCTTAAGCTGCCAGGTCTGTGGCGACCCCTAACAGCCGCCACAGGGAGCACACAGAGCTGACCAGTCCTAGTGGCTCTGCCTTGCTCCACACCACCAGGGGACCATGCGGACAGAGCCGGCTGGAGCCTCACGTCCATCTCCTGACCCTGACCTGGCCCTGCCCTGCTTTCCACAGCCCATGGACTGAGAAGGCTAACCCTGAGAGGGCTAGGAGGGGCCTCCCTTGCTGACGAGTGGCCAATTACGGTTCAGGAGTGTCCCTAGTCCTTCTCAGGGCAGTGTGGGAGGCCCACGCTGGCCATCCCAGCAAGACACAGCCCCAGACCTGGGCCTCGGAGAGGAAAGACAAGGGCCCATTCATAAGCCTCGTGACTCGCTCTCGTGTCCTGATGACAGGCTGGGTCTTTCCCAGGCTGACTCATGTGGCAAGCCTCCCTCCCTGCTGCTGAAAACGGGTCAGAAGAGGAACTTCCCACCACCCACACTCGCCCGCTCGGCCATCAGCTCAGCAGCTCCGGCTTAGAGGCCTCGTGCGCTGCTCAGGGAGCACCTGTGGCAGGCAGGGCATGTCGGGGCCAGGCCAGGGCTCCCTGGAAGGCTCTGTGTCCTCTTAGGGGAACAGCCAACCCTGTCTGATTGTAAGTGACCTTTGTGGCAGGTGGCCGCCATGTGCTCTGGGCCCACAGGAGACTGAGCTGGTGGGCTAGTTCCCCGGCACCGCCCCAGGAGTCAGCTCTGTCCTCCCGTCACTGCTGTCTGAATGGAAACTGAGCCAGGACACCACACCTGACCAAGGTCACCCTGCCGAAAGGGCAGAGGGGCCTCGACTTGGGCCCATCCAATAGCAAAGTCTGTGCCATCCCCACAGGACACCGACAGCTGCCCCAGAATGTCCGACACTTGGTGGCCAAGCTGCCATAGGATACAGGCTGCTCCGGAAGGGGGCCTTGAGGGCAGAGGCCACCCGGAAAGGCCCGCGGCTCGGCCACTCCCTGGGCTTCCTGTGTGGCTAAAGCAAGGAGAATGTTGAGACCCTGATGCTTCCCAGTTCTGCTTATCAAGTTTCTTCCTGAAACTCTTCCATGGAACAAAAAGCCCTTGAACTGCAGCTGTGGCCCCGAGTCCGCTGAGTCACCTGCACAACAAGAGCCCAGAGCCAGTCCTGAGAGTTGAGATCCTTTGTTTGGGCAATCAGCCTGCAAACTGATGGCCTTGACCCTTGACCACCTCTCTGTACCTCCTCTCCTTCCTTCTTGAAAATCCTACAGATTTCCAACCCCCTTCCCTACAAATAACTCAGATGCCAATGAGGGCCTGTCCCCGCCTTGCTGAGGGGGCACCAGCACAGAGATGGAGGGTGGGCAGAGGTGGGAGGCGCTCTGTGTAGAGGCGCTTCCCAGTCTGGGGCACGTGGCGCTGGCTGCTTAGGTAACCGTCCTGCCCCATGTTCCTGATTTCCCAGACTGCTCCGTGAAGGCTTGTACCAAGCAGCTGCATCTGACCCTGGCCCACAAGTTCTACCCCCACCACCAGAGGACGCTGGAGGAGCTGGCTAGAGCCATCCACCCCAGCCACAGCTGCCAGTGGACGGCAGCCCTGTACTCCCGGGACATGCGCTTTGTGCACTACCAGGTGAGACAACTGTGACCCAGGAGTGTGGCTGGACATGGCCCTCTCCACAGGAGACAAATGGACCAATGTCCTCCTTCCCGACAGCACTTCCATGGGGAGCCCTTCCTAGAGTGGGAGAGGACTGCTGTTCCTCCTCTGAAACTCTTGCCATTCAGAACCAACCTGTTAAGATGTGAGCTACAAGTGTGCAAAAAAATCAAGACAAAATCCTGCATTGCTGACAGTATCTGGAAAGGACTGTTGTGAAAACGTACGAACGCAGGTTTTGCTTATCAGATCATTTCATGTAGTGATGGAGTGGAGCCTTATTCCAAGGCTTTCTCCTCTGTGAATTGATTGGTTTGGGAAGAAAGTGTGTGTCATTCCTTCCAGAGCCAGGGAATGAGCGTGATGTTGCTTCCCAGTGCAAACCCTTGCGGGAGTCCACCATGCTCCTGTCCTAGGAGAAGCTGTGAATGACAAGCAAGTGGATGATGAATAGATGGATGATGGATAGATGGATAATGGATGAGTGGATGGATGATGGATGGATGGATGATGGATGGATGAATGATGGATAAATGGATGGATGGATAGATGATGGATGATGGATAGGTGGATAATGGATGAGTGGATGGATGATAGATGGATGGATGATGGATAGATGGATAATGGATGAGTGGATGGATGATGGATAAATGGATAGATGATGGATGATGGATGATGGATGGATGGATGATGGATGGATAGATGAAAGGATAGATGGGTGGATGGAAGGAAGAAGGCAACAAGCAAGCAAGCAAGGCAGAAAAGAAAAATTTTATTTCTAAATCTACCCAAAGAATTCTGCGCTGCTGTATTTTGCGATATTCTATGCTGGATGTCATTAGAGGCCTGGTGGCATCTTGGAGACACAGAACACATCAGGGACCCAGAAAGCAAGATGTGGAATGTACCACTCCTCCTATTGCTGTTGCTTCCCAGTGCAAACTCTGGCGGGAAACACGAAACCACTTCCCTCCTTTCTAGACCCTGAAGGTCCTGTTCCAGTACCAGCCCCAGAACGTGGACGAGCTGATGCTCAGTCCTGGCGACTACATCTTTGTGGACCCCACTCAGCAGGAGGAAGCCAGCGAGGGTTGGGCCATCGGGACCTCCCAGCGGACGGGCTGCCGGGGCTTCCTGCCAGAGAACTACACGGAAAGAGCCTGCGAGTCTGACACTTGGGTCAAACATAGGTGAGTGCTGCCCCTAGCCAGGGCCCAAACCTCTCTCTGACCAGTCACTCCCTGAAACAGGGGACTCAGCAGCAATGTGCTTCCAGAACATTCCATCACTGGAAAAACTGCATTCCTGGTGCTGCACAATTATCCCTTGCAGATACAGTGGCTATCTTCACAGATTCAGTTTCTGCAGATAGCATTCAGGAAATGTGGGTTACTCCATATTTCTTTCCCAAGATAATAATGTCCAAATTATTGCAAAATACTTCTTGCTTCTTATTAGTGTCAAAATTATACTTAGAGGACTTAAGCTTTGGCTTATTTATTCTTTGCTCAGTGTATAAAACCTGTAATATCATAAGGTGCGTTAGTTGTTTTCTATTTCTCTGCAACAAACTGTCACAAATTTAATGGCTAAAATGAAAGACTTTCATTTCTCAGAGTTTTCACGGGTCTGGATCAGAGTCCAGTTTAACTGGGTCCTCTGCTTGGTATCTCATGTGGCTGAAACTGAGGTGTGGCCAGGGCCAGGATCCCATCCAAGTCAGGTGCCCTCCTAAGCTCAATAACTTGTTGGCAGAAGTCACTCCAGGAAGCTGGAGGGCTGCTGCAGGCTTGTCCTCCTGCTCAGCTGGACATCTCTTAAGTGCAGTGTCCTTAGCCTCACCTGTCAAGGCTAAGGATTTTAGAAAAAACAGGTACTGAATTCTTTTTGTTTCTTGGTTCTTCAATTTGTCCCCCTCTTCCCTGTTTTGCAACAAGCAACAAGAAGAAGCCAGGTGATCACCTTAACACACAAACACCCTCATCTGCAGAACCAACCTCATCCCTCATAAGTTCTGACCCCTGTGGATGATCCCATTGAACTTCTTGCCCTGCCTCATGGGGGCCCCTCCTCAGGTTCCTGCCCACAGTCTCACTCCTCATAGAGTTCTCCGCGGGGCACCTTTCACGGCCTGCTTCTGCGAGCCCTCCACTCACAGGGACACAGCAGTGGGCAACTCAGATCCTCCCAGCCTCTGCCCTGCTGCCCAGCCCCAAGTTGCCCCCACATTCTAGGTATTTGTTAGGATAGCCCTCCACCCAGTTCCTGATACCAAACTTAGAAAAAGTTTAATTGGAATAGAAGGACCATGATTCTATATTATACATATATTTGCTACAAATACACATACCTACATGTAGGTATACTGCAAAGGCATGTATAATATGAGAAGCACATTACACCCAGGAGAAAAGATCACAGAGCTGGGAGGGCAAGGCCCACGTGTGACAGCCAGCAGCACCCAGGGTGGGCCAGCAGTGGCAGTCACAGCTGCTCCGTGGAGTGTCTGTGTTTGAGGAAGGACTAAGCCTTTTTAAAATGCCTTCCAACTGAGTAAGTGGGGCACAGGTGGGACAATGGCCCCTCCACACACTTAAATCCAGCTGGTTAGGGTGCTCACCGCATCCCCTCCCAGCGGCTTGAGGTCGAGCATTTGATTGGACAATTGGGAAAGCTGTGTGTGATGCTCAAAATGAGTGCCACTGCCCAACTCTTCTTATAAGAGTGTCCCCGGGGACCTACTGCAGCCAGACACATGCTAGACAGGGAATTCTGGGACTTGGCTCAGTGTAGCCATCGTGACACACTGCGAAGCCATGGCAAGGTGCTGAGGCCTGAAACCACCCTCCCAGGGGCTTTTCCCTGTCTTCCCCCAGGTGTCAGCTAGGAGAGTGGAGGAAGGCGCAGAAGAAGAGAGGAGGGGAGAGAGGAGGGGGAGGCCGCCCGCCCTCAAGGCAGGCGCATGTGGGGCGGAGTCAGGCGGTTTCCAAGAGACTGGTAGAAGACCTAGAGTGGGTGGGCAGGGGAAAGGTCTAGAAAAGCCTTTTGTGTGGTCTGGGGCTTCCTGGCACTTTCAGAACTGAGAGGCTGGGGAAGGGCCTAGGAAAGCACCCAGGTGCCCATCCCCTGCCTCCAGGAGGTCGCCCTGAAGGATTGCACTAATTCATTCTCTTCCTTAATCCTCTCCTAAAACTCCCCACAGCCACGCCTGGGTTTCCATACCAATGAGGAAACCCCTGGGTTGAGCACAGTTGTGTTCACAGTCGACTCAGTCTACAGCTTTTCAGATCCATGCGAGGCACTTTCCAAGGACAAATTTTATCCAGCCTCAACACACCCAGGGAACTTCTTCTGTACCTCTTCCCACGGGGGTTCATTCCAAGTCAGAGCTGTGAAAACTGCCATTCTGCTTGAGAAGCTGTTGGAAGTACTTTAAAGAGAACCTATGCATAACCACCGGAACTCTAAGAAACCCTGGGGCTGGGGAGGCCCAGCTCGGCAGTCGCGTGCTCACCCTGCCCGCGGGAGACCTGCCTAGAGCTAGAAAGAAAGAACAGGGAGGGAGGCACCCTGAGAGAGCTGGGCTTCGAGATTTCCGGCCTCCAGGTGGAGGGGACACTCCTTCAACAACCATCACAGCAAACGGTCACAGACACATGCGGAAGGGTGAGTGCAGAGAGCACCCTCCGCTAGTGTAGACATCCATGGGTCTGGGGGGCCACCTCGGAGCTACAAGATGCTGGTCCATGGGGACTTTAGCGATGACCCAGTACAAACCCCTGCCCCGCATGACAGCCAAGATGACAGACAAGGCAGCAGGCCAGAAATGCTGCAGCATTAAGAAAGTGCACCGACTGGTCCAGGGGGCCACCGACGGAATCGCAGGAGCAGAGATGTTCTCACCCCCACAGGCCATCTAGACTCAGGAGCCTGGCCTCCCTGAGGCCCACATCCTTCACCACCTGCCCAGGAGAGCTCATTGCTACCCAGGAGCCACCAGGCAATCAGCCATGACCCAGCAAAGACTGCAGAAGGTGAGCTCGTGGGTGTCACATTCTTCACATCACAACTGATCTATCAGGGACCTGTCACCAATGTAACCAGTCTAGCTTTTATGCCTGAGTTTCTCTTAGGAAAAATTACAATGTCAAAAAATTGCAATGAAAGGAAAGAGAAGCCAGCTCTGGGCTGGGTGCTCTGGGGTGTCTGACGGGCCTGTCATTCAAGCTCCCCACCCCGACTCAGGGAACCATGAGACACCTGGCAAATGTGACATGTGACATGGACCCTGGTGTCAGAGAACTAGCCGGCTGAGTCTTTCTAGACAGCTGAAAGTCCTTATTAAACTCGTAAGGCTTTTTCAATCAGATACAGGCCTTGGATGTCTGCACATGTCACAGATGTCTTAAGCAGTGGGAAATTGGTTCCATGCCGTGTCTGAAGGCTGGCTCGCCTGTGAACAGGTGGACGGTGGTAACTCTATGTATGTCAGCCTCGGGACCTACACTGGGCACGCGTGATATAAGCGTCAAGAACTGCAGCTCTCCAGACCCTCCGAGTTTGCAGCCATGATGCTCACACTTGGCAGCTAATACAGCAGTCACCCTGCACCCGTATGGCCACCCAGCCTTTACACAGGGTGGTCCTGGGGCTCCTTGACTGGCAACCACAAAGTCACACTCTGATATCCACCCACTGCTTTGGAGAAGGTGAGAAGCTGTGTGCAAGGCCATCATGATGGGGACCACTCCTGACCACAGCAGTTTCCAGCCATCTGGGCAGGAGGATGGGGAACAGAGAGGCCTACATGAGGGTCCAGCTCAGGGGGATCCGTTGAGACCTGCAGCCCAGATGAGAGCATTTCCAACATCCAAGACAGAGGCATTCAAGTGACTTTTCAAAAACCACAGAATGAATTGAGAGCAGGTAGTTCAGACTGAAAAATGCAGTTGTCCTGGGGTGAGTATTGTCCCCCTAAATTCACCTGTTGGAGTCCTGGCCCCCAGGACCTCAGATATGACCTTATTTGGAGACAGGGACTTTCCAGAGGTGATTAAGTTAAAACAAGGCTGTTCAGGTGGCCCTAATCCTACAGGACTGTGTCCTTAGAAGCAGAAGAGATCAGGACACAGACACAGAAGGACAGCCCCGTGAGGACACAGGGGAAGACTGGAGCTATGGAGTGTAGACACATCTATTTCCATGTGTAAGTTAACCACTGAGTGACTCGTGAGTTAGAGAAAAACGGAAATGTCACAAAGCTGGGCCCTTCCGTCCCCTCCCATCACCATCACCCCCACCATCATCTTGAGTGCATTTCATCTGAAAGACGGCAGAGAAGTTCGATTTTCTCTCCAACTGTAAACTTCACAGATGTCACTTGTAGATAACGAGGCTTCATTGTTGGCATAGTGAGCCGCAAGGGGGTGTGGGTGCCCCAGCCTTGCCCTCAGGAAGAGAACCCTGCCCGCGTTTCCTGTCTGATGTGAGACCTTTCGCAGAGGGAGCTGTCCATGGCTCCAGCACAAGGTCTACTCTTGGTCACTGGCCATCAGCTGACGTCTGCTGATATCTGACGGTATGAGCACGTGGGAACCACATCCATCAGTTTGGCCTGGCCTCCTCCTGTAGAATGTGTAGATCCAGACAGTACAAGCCATGGCGACGTGGGCAGGGGAGCAGAACTTGCAAGCAAACAAGAAACATGTGAACTGACTCAAAACACCATGTGGGCAGGAAGCGTTGCAGGGCTGGGTCCTGGGGCCCCATCCTGAGCCGTGGCTGAGACGCAGGACACGTGACACCTGCCAACTTCAGCCCTGGACAGGTCTCAGCGCAGAAGCCTGGTGAGCCATTGCTGGGTTTATGGGACCTGGGGACCTGAGTGTCTGTGGGGGAAAGTGGACATTTACTCTCAGGCTGAACAAGTCAAGCACATGCATTCGTGGCTGAGGAAAGTGGAGGCAGGAACGTGCCAGCTCCTCCCCGTCATTTCCAGGTTTAATGAAGTTCAGGCAAAATCGCCACGGGTCACTTTGTGGAACTTCTCTGAGGGAATGGAAAGATTCTGCTAGGAGAATGAACGGGGCAGTTGAGAAGACTTTGAGAACCAGCATCCTGGCTTAGGGGAGGTAAAACACAGAGGAGCACCCCCACTCCCTGGGAGGTTCGTGTCTGAGGAAGGACACCCCAGAAGTCGGGAAGCAGTGGGTGCTTCACACTCTCACCCCGTCTTACAGTCCACCCCTGGCAGAGTCTGGGATGTGGAAGGCAGTCGAAGCTCATGTACTTCTGATTCCTGGGCTGGGAGAACTTGGGAAGCCCAGAGGCAGCAGGAGAGGTCCCGACAGACACGTCTTTCACCAGAGTCCACAGCAAACGGGTTCCAACGCCTGAACCTGAGCTCTCTCCCGTCCCCACGGACTCTGCTCAGTCACTCTGGCCTCTGCTGTGCCCCACGCCCTCCGGGGGAGCAGGGTCCCCCCGCAGGCTCTCTCTCCTCTCCCTGGCCCCTGGCCCACACCCGCATGCCCTGCAGTCTCCTCCCTCTCCATTTCCCATGTTACCTGCAGCACCCAGGGGCTCTGTGGGACACAGTGTACCCGGCAGCTGCCCCCACCTGGCCACCCCTGGTTTATCTTACCCCATGAAGCTCATCACCTTCTAATCAACCATGAGCTTTCCTTTTCCCAAAAATGTGGATCGGATCATGATAGATCAAAATTGGCTGGATGAGGAAAATGGGGTGAGATTCCGTGATCAACTGAGCCAGCAAATTATATTTTATCTTCTTTTTCAATTTGTTATATTTTCTAATAATAACGAGGAACAAAACATCCTGAGTCCTTCTGCTGGAATAGGAAGCCAGCGGAGCTGGGGTTGGCGGAAAGCGAGGACACACGTGGGTGGAGGTACCGGTGGAGAAGGGCTTTTCACACCCAGCGCAGCCCTGAGAAATGCACAGAGACTCTGTTGGAGAGACGCTGAGTAGCCCCCCCCCCGGACAGAGGCTGTGGATTCCTTTTAGAGATCTTTGCATTTGTAAGATGACCTCCCTGGGGAGAGGATCTTCTGCTGCTCTGAGGAGGATTCCTGGGACGTGGCTCTCTCTCCTGCTCTCTTCTTCCAGCCACTGCCGGTTCCCTGCAGACGCACCTGCTTTGCATTCCACCCTTGCCTGAATGCCAAAGCCAGAGTTCTCACCTCCCCTGGCAGCTGGGGTCCATCCCCAGCCTCCCCAGAGCTCCCCAACGCCTGTCCACCCTAGGGCACTTTTCTTGATTCAATGGACGTGTGTCAACTTCCTCTTCACCTGCGACCTCTCTCTCTCTCTATTGAAATGCACCCCCTCTTTCCCATGTTTCCATAGCTCTCAAGGCACCTGCCCACCGTGCATCTGTCCCTGCACCCCAACCATGCCCATCTGTACACCTGACTGTTTCAGAAGGTGAATCAAAGAGGACGGTGTATTAACCAGAGAAATAGTCTGTGTTCCCCAAAGAAGCAGAAGCAATCAGATGTGAGAGAGAAGGGGAGAGATTTTAAGGAACTGGCTCAAAACTGTGGTCTGGCCAGTCTGAAGTCTGCAGGGCGAGAGGCTCAGGGAGGAGCTGGCACTGCAGCTCCAGTCCAAAGATGGTCTGTGGGCGGCACTCCCTCTTCCTCAGGGACCCACCCCGGTCTGACTCCTTCTAAGACCTGGCTGCATGGGGTCCCCCTGCATTACAGAGCTCGTAATTACTTTTCTCCGAGTCTAGTGATTTCGGTTTTAATTTCATTTAGAGAGCACCTTCACAGCAACACTTGAACTGACATTAGAGCCAAGCATGTTGGCATGAGCCTGTCGTGCCCGCTACCTGGGAGGCTGAGCAGGAAGAGCTCTTGAACCCTGGAGTTCAAAACCAGCCTGGACCACACAGCAAGACCCCATCTCAAAAATATAAAATAACCTTTGGCCAACATCTGGGTGCCATGTCCTGGCCATGAAATGAACCCGCATGGTGGGGCCAGCAGCCGCAGAACACCCCACCATCAGGTTTGCCCCGTTCTGAGCACTTGGCACGTGCTGCTTCAGTTTGTCCTCACAGTGACCTTGTCTGCCAAGGTGGTCACACTCTAGAGCACATCCACAGCCAAGCACGGCCAGGGTGGTGCTTCTGTAGCAACGCCGTCTTCTTCCTGCAGGACGTACACCTTTAGTCTGGCCATGGACGGGAACTCCAGGAAGGACGGGGACGCCAACGGCAGACTAAGTGGGGACTTCCACTCCTCTCCAGCGCCGAGGGGTGTCAGCAGTGCGCTGGCTCTGCAGGTAACAGGACCCCACCCCCATAAAGTCAACTAAGCACAGCACTTTCTATTAACTCACGGCGGATGCGGCTGCTTAGTGTTAACTGTGGATCTGTAGGCAGCCTCCTCTGTGGCCCCACAGCAGACTGGCACGTGGACCAGCAAGGTGCCCTCCCACCAGGGCTGAGCTGCTGGGCCACCCGGGTCTGTCCTCTCTGGGGAGGGTGATGTGACCTCTGTGGCTGAGCAACCTGTCTGCATGTTTCTGTAGGCAGCATCAGACATGGCCCGAGGACACCAGGCTGGGAGGAGACAGGGACAGGGCATGGCCAGGACACTCAATTCTTGCTCCAACTTTCTCATTAACAAGCCAAGTAACCCCCAGAGAAGTCTCCAGCCCTGGAACCTCGGCTTCCCTTCTTTCCAGGCAGGGCTGGGCAAGACAGGAGCCCACGCTATAACGTGGGGGACAGAGTCCGGGGCACATGTGGCCCACCAGGAGTCAGGCTGCACATGTGGGCTCAGGACCAGACAGCCCCCTCCCAAAGACAAGTGAGTTTCCCTGTAAGCCCCCGGACACTGCCTGGGCTCGGGCCACCGTCTTCCACCTGAAGCTAGTCTCTCTTACCGGGACCCCCTGGAGAAGCACCTGCAGTGGTCCTTGGGCAGTTACTACATCAGTGGGACGGTCTCTCTGCTCCCACCCGGTGCCACACACAGAATTAGGACCCTTTTCCTGCATCCCTAGCATTTCTGCCCTCATTTTACAAATCTAAAAACAGGGGCTTACAGGAGGAAGGCAGCTTGGTGGGGGCCACAAAGTGTTGACCCCACACTGGACACTGGGAGCCTCACAGAAGAGGGGCGTCGAGGGCCTGCCACGGCTAGGCCCCAGCATCCCTAGCAGGCAGCCCAACATCCTTCCCCTAGACCCGCTCAGCACCCCAGAGGCTACTGATGAGCCAGGGGAGCTCAGCCCAAACAGGAATTGAGCCCAGGACACTGGACACCCGAAGGTGACACAGATCTGCTTTAGTCAGAAAGAAGGATGGCCCAAGCTGGGCAGCCACTGCCCGGAAGTGAGAGACTTGCTGGTCACTAGTGGACAAGAAGCGGACTCCTGTACCCCAGCTGCCCAGGTGCCAGGAAACCCAGTGCGGGCCAACATGCCACCCACCCACCCACCCACTGTGGGAGTGGACGGCCCTCCTAGACCAGGCCCCTTCCAGAGCAAAGGAGGGCACCTGGGACAGAGGGCTCCCCCAGAGCACGGCCTGCGTTCCAGTTCACTGGGGCTTTAAATGGAAGGAAGGAGCACGCGTTTCCCTGCCAGCGGCCCCTCCTCTGCTCTGATTCCACCTCTTCTGTACAGTGAGGAGAGCTGTGGCCTCCGGTGGAACAGGGTACCTGGGGCAGGTTGAATAAGGCCCGCAGGTGAGAGGCCCTGAGCCCGGACCCTGCAGAAGCGACCTGAAAGGACACAGGGATCCAGTTAAGGACCTGGGCTTGTCCAGTGGCCCTAATGCAGCCACAGCTGTCCTCAAGAGGGAAATCAGACGGAGAGCAGAAAGGCACACCGAGGGAGAGGCCACGGGAAAAGAGGCAGAGACTGTGCGGCCACAAGCCAGGGGACACTGGAGCCACGGGAGCTGGAGGAGGTGAGGAAGGGCCGGCCTCGGAGCCCTTGAGCTGCACTTCTGGCCTCCAGGATGGCGGGAGCTCACTGGCGCTGCTCGGTGCTGCCCGGTTTGTGACGGCTCTGTCTAGAGGCAGGGTGCAGCCCTCTCCATCCTCAGACCCAGGGGCTGCTCTGTCCCCTCCCAGGACCTCCCAAGGCTCCGCGTTTCCAGAGGAGGAGCAGCACAGAGGACAGGACCCCGGGCTGCCCGTCACGTTGCGCTCTCCACCTGTCATCCTGCTGACCTTGGCTTCAGGAGTCACCAAGTCCTGTTATGCCCAGAAGCCCCCAGCCCACTCCAGAGGCAGGCACTGACCCCTCTGCCCTCAGTGGCTCTGTGATGCATCTTCCTGGGTTTGTCCCTCAGCCCCACAGAGACCTGCAGCTCCTGGAGAAGGGTGCACTGCAGCACTGTCCCAGCACTGTCCCATGCACCTTCCCAAGACACCATGTTGTGACAGTGGCACTGACAGCCTGAGTCCTGGGAGCCAGCAGGCAGCACTGTGGGTCCTGGGTTGAGGTGGGACAGCTCTATCCAGCTTTAGAGCAGAGGCCCCCAGAAGCCTGGGCCTGCCACTGGGTGGCGGTTCTCCAGGGTGACGGCTGACCCTCCGTGCCTCCTCAGAGTCCTGGCTTATATATAATAAGGGCTTTGGCTGCCCACAGCTGTCCTGGAGGCCTCTTGCTGGCCTCCTGCTGGCTCGGTCCCCAGAACTCTGCTCTCTGCCCCACCCCCGCACCATCTCCCTTAGAGAAGGTGCTCCTCAAGCTGCCCCCCACCCCTTCAGTTGTTCACAGCACGGGTAGGAGAAGGGTCATCCCCAGCTCCCCTGGCGATAGACCCCCACATGTAGGAGCCCCCTCCAGGGGATAGTGCATCATCATCACTTGAAGGGCCTCCGGTGACTTCAAGAACAGGTGGGACATATCCCTGCAATTGCAAGGCTTAAGGCCACTCAGAGGGCAGTCTGAGCAAGGGAGGAATGTGCCAGAGAGCAGCTGTCCCCAGTACCTGAGACTGCTGGCCACTGCCAAATCCTCTGTCATGCCAAAAAGAAGCAGAATAAAACACAGTCAGCCCTTCATAGCCACAGGTTCTGTACCCACTGATTCAACAAACACGGATTGAGAATATACAGACGAGTTGCATCTTCAGTCAGTCAGTGTTTCATCATTGTGACAAAATCCCCAAAATAAGCAAGTTAAAAACATGAAAGGCTTATTTGAGCTCCTAGTTGCAGGGCATAGTCACCTGGCCCTGTTGCTTTGGGCCTTTGGCGGCAGAGTGCAACAAGGCAAGAGCCCAGGGTGGAGGAGCTGCTCCCCTCACGGCAGCCAGAGAGCAGGGAGAGAGAAAGGGGCTGGCCCACTACCCCTACAAGAGTGCCTCGGTGACCTGACTTCCTCCACGAAGCCCCTAAAGTTCCCACCAACTGCCAATAGTGCCACCAGCTGGGGACCAAGCTTTTGAACACATGGGCCTTTGGGGATCATTCAAGATCCAAACTACAGCACACCTGCACTGGGCAGTACAGACAGTTTTCTTGTCATCAGTCCCTAAGTAAAACAGTAAAGCCATTATTTACATAGCATTTCTGTTGCCTCGGGGTTATTATGCAACAGAAAGATGATTTCAGGTAGATGGGAGGTGTGTGCAGGCTACACGCAGATACTGTGCCATTTTGTATCGGGGATTGAGTGACCGTGGATTCTGGTATCCGAAGGGGTCTTGCACTCTCCTCCATGGACAGCAAGAGACAGCCGTGCGGATTTCCCGTAGCACTTTCCTGTAACAGAGAACACAGCTACAGGAAGGCAGCGAGGAGGATCGATGGAGGGCTTCTCCCTGGGTGCTCAGGGACAGAGGACACACCTGAGACCAGAGGAGTTGTCCAGCTGCCTTTCAGCGTGCCAACACAGGGGCAGTCCTGGAGGGCTCCTGGAAGAGGAGGAGTGTCAGCAGGACAGGAGGTGGCAGCCAATAGATGGATGAGAGATAGAAATACGGTGACAATAGATCACAAAATAGTGATAGGGCGAGAGAGAGATCACAATCTAAGAAGTCTCTGCGGAGGGCTGAGGACTTGGAAGAGACAGGGACGTAGACTTGTTGGGTTATGGGGGGGACCAGACCTGTCTCTTCATCTCCTTCACGAGGCTCTGATGCCCGAGAAGTGAAAAGGTGGGAGGAACTGGGATGTTCCCAGTCCTTGTTCACTGTGAGGGCTCTGGCAAGTGGGCAGAGCTGGCGACCAGCACGGGACAAGGCTTCCCCTCAGGCCAGCCGCCAGGACCTGGAGGGACACTGTCCGACAAGGCTGATTGGTCACTTGGGTTCCGTGTCCTCCCACCGCCAGGCCATGATCTCCAGGAGGAGCGTGCTGGTGGTGCGGCACGGGGAGAGAGTGGACCAGATCTTCGGGAAGTCGTGGCTGCAGCAGTGTACCACTGCAGACGGTAGGTCCAGTCCAGGGGGTCTGCAGGCAGGATGACCAATGAGGGCCCCGTCTCACTTTCTTTAGTTGTGCCCTTTAGAGTGGCCATGCCACTGTGGCTGCAGGAATGTGCCAGCACCAGAGAGCTCCGGGGTCACTTGGAGCACACTCATCAATGGTGACACCATCTGCACAGATGATGGAGCATATTGATAGAAGACGGCCCTGGCACTTGTTGGACACGAGTCTGAGCCGGGCGCTGGGCTCCAGCACTAGCTCAGTGGCACTAGCACAAATCTCACTTCCCCTCTTTACTGAGGAGGAGGTAAGCTGTATGCTTCTCCTCATGTAGCTGTTGCCAATGGTGCCAGGATTCGCACCCTAACTGACAGATCTTAGAGCTCACGGTCGAACTCAGAATGTACTATGCAGCCCCTGAGTGGGGAGAGTGTCTGGACACACCCGACTTTCTAGTCCTGCCCTCAAGTCACTGAGTAGCACCCAGTGCAGATCATCAGAGCCAGGTGCACCCTGTCCTGCAAGCTGTAAGATACACTTAACGCTGTGGAGCGGGTCACATTGCACCTAATTAATTAATGCCACATCAGTCATGGAGACCCTGCTTCTCTCTCGGGATCTTCACTGTGTGACTCTTCTTGGGGCTTCTGGGAGGGCAGAGAGGGTCACGGTTCCTGGGGCTGCAACCTCAGTGCTATGCAAAGCACGGCAAAGCTGCCTTTGCTCCTCAAGTGGAATCCGCCTCTCAGAGCGAGTGGGAAAAGCAACGGCTGAGGGTGATTTAAATAAGAGCCTTCCTGGCAATGCGGCCTCTCGGGACACATCTACTCCGACGTCCCACGTTCTTTCGTTTTGCCTTAGGAAAATACCACAGGCCTGACCTGAACTTCCCTCGCAGTCTGCCTCAACGGAGCAGTGGCATCAAAGACTTTGAAAACGACCCTCCGTTGTCATCCTGTGGAATTTTCCAATCCAGACTAGCAGGTGTGTGTGAGGCCACTGGGAAGGAGCAGCTGATAGTCACAGGGTGGCCATCGAAGCTACAGGGACGTGGCCCTTCAGTGTGCGGTGTAATGTCAGTATCAGCATTTGCCCTCTCTGCTGCAGGGAGGCTGGGCGCAGAGAGGTCCTCACCCAGTGTCACCCCCTAAGGTGCCAAATCCTGGCATGCTCAAGTCCCTAAGGTGAAATGGTGTGGTGTTTGCATAGAATCTGTGCACACCTTCCCACATACTCCAATCCTCTCCAGGTGACACGATGCCTGATACAATGTGAATGCTATGTAAACAGACTCTGTTGTTTAAGGAACAACAAGAAAAACGTCTGTACATGTTCTACACAGATGCAGTCTTTTTTCCAATATTTTTGTTCCACACTTGGTTGGGCCTTTGGATGCAGATGCGACAGGTAAGGGAGGCCAATGCTCTCCATAAACACCCTATGTCCACATAAGGCTGTATCTGAGGTACCTGGGGTTCACACTCCACCCGGCACATCTCTTTGGGGCACACAATTCATTCCATGGCAGGCTTCTTGGTGCCCACCGGCCTTGGCCCTGTGCAGGGCTTGCACAGTAGGAACCCCTTCTTTCCCAAGAGTGGGACTTCCCACAATGCAGGAAAGGTGGCTGGTCTAGAGGCTTGTCCCACAGTGAGCCCCCGGGGCCTCAAGTTTGCTGTTACTGCAGAACAGCTTAAAGCACAGCCCACATGTGTGCACCCAGGTGGGCGGGGATGGATCTTGCCAAGTCTCAAAGCCAGACACCGGAGGGTCCGCAGGACGGAGCTCCCACTGGAGCTCAGGTCCCCATCCAGACTCCGGCTGAAGGCTGATCCTCTCGGTTGTGGGACTGAGGTCCTCTCCTCACGGGCTGTTGACCAGGGAGGGACGGCTCTGCTCACACTCCTGGCCGTGGGGCCCCTCTTGCAAGACAGAAATGGAGAATTTCTCACATGCCAAACCCCTCTCGCTTCAAACCTCTGACTTCTGTGACTGGCTGGGGGAATCTCTGCTTGTGATGTGCTCACCTGGCTCCGTCAGGTCCCCTGGGTCGTCTCCTGGTCACAGGAGCAGGGATTGATGGTCACAGTCACACCCAGGAAGATCATGCAAGGTGTCCCAGAACCTCCTAGGACCCTGCCGGCCTCAGGCGGAGCCGCCACCTAAGCTGCTAGCTGATTCCTGGGCTAGAATCGTGAAGGGCGTTTTCCAACTGCTGTCTTCCAGGAGGCGCGCTGATGGACAGTGGCGTCAGACTCACCGCCGTCTTCACCTCCCCAGCCCTCCGCTGTGTGCAGACGGCCAAACACATCCTGGAAGGTGGGTGAGAATCTCAGCAGGCTTTGTATGTGGCCTTGACTGTTCTCCACGGGGAGGGGAGGGAGCAGAGGTACAATGGGATGGCGGGCCTGAGCGGCCAGACAAAAGCAAAGGCCGTGATGGACCAGCTGCCCCAGGCCAGCAGCCGCTGAGGCACTGCTGCTCCTGCAATCCAGGACTGTGGGCAGTAGGAGCTGGGTGCCGAGCACCCGGCCCGTCCTGCTGCTCACCCAGGCCCCTTTCTGCCAGGTCGAAGGAAACACCTGGAAAGGGGCATTCAAAACCTAGGGATCTGGGAACTGCTGTGGTCCCTTCTAAGCTGCCCACGGGGGCTGTCCTGCGTGCTTCTGGGCAGAGTGTGCCAGGAAGCCTTTGGTGGGCCCTTCTGCCGCTTCTACACAGGAAGAATTTCCTGCCCAGAGATGGCAGCCCATTAGGAGGCCTGGGTTCTGCTCCCCGGTCTGCATCCCGCCTGCTCCTCCCTGGGTGGGAGGAGGGATGTGACCTAGTTCCCCAGGCAGGGACTGGTGCGCCAGGACACAGGGGCAGGAGGGAGGCGAGGCACAGACTGGCAGGCGGGCCCACGTGGGGGAAGGGCTTGCTCCAAGTCTCAGAAACACAGGAAGTCAGGTCACCATGGACAGCAAGCCAGGGGAGGGACCGTCAGAAGCTTGCAGAGCTGTCAGGGAGTGGGGCCACACATGGGCTGGGATAGCAGAATGACCGGGGCAGCACAGTTGCGGGCATGAGTTTCCATGGAGCATTGGGTGGGCCCGGGGTCCCCTCCAGCTGGAGCTAACAAAGGCTGGGGTGACAGTGAGGGCAAGGCAGTGAGGGAGTGTGGATAGGGGACAGTGTGTGCAGGGTGATGAGGCTGCGGGGTCCAGGCGGGCTCCGGCAGGGAGACGGGGCTGGGCAGGTGGGTGGAAGGAGAAGGGCAGGGAGCTCACAGGAACCAAGTCCTGGGGGAGCGAGGGAGCAGCAGGAGACTGCGCCTACAGGGTGTCCAAGGCAGGAGCGGTGACTGCGTGCGGATGGTCGGGAGGAGCTGTCGGAAGGATGATGGGTGGACTGGACAGGTACACCAGCCCCACTCCTGTGCCTTCTCCCCCTCCCGTCCTGTGTGGGCAGCTCTGCAGGGACCATCCAGGTCAAGATGCATGGTCAGAAGTCCCAGCCAGTGGAGGCTGACCACTTTCAGGACCAGCTTGGACCCCTGGCACCATCCACCCCTTCCCAGGCTCTCATGGACTATTTTGTGACCCTGAGAAGCCTCCGTCTGCCTCCCACTTGGGAACCCTCCCTGCTCCCTTGTCATCCCACCCCCTAGTGACATTGGACCTCGAGCCCCCACTCGGCGTTTCAGGTCTCTGAGATAGAAATGCGGGTACCTCAGCTGGTGCGGGGGTTCCAATGTGACTGCAGGGCGCCTCTCCCTCGGGTTCTCAGCTAATGGTGCTGAGTGGGATAAAAGGACCAAGTCAGCCTTTTAAGGCAAACTTGGGCAGCGCCCGGTAGTCCCCAGTGCCTGGGTGGCCTGATGCACGGCATGGCTGCACCCTGGGTGGGACAGGCCTGCCAAGGCCCCTCGTCCCTCCCCACCAACACGTGTGCAGACTCTTGCACACACAGAGCACACGTGTCCACACCACACACGGACACACAGCACACACACTCACAACCCCACACACATGAGCATATACACATGTGCGCACACACCTCGGAGTCTCCTTCAGCAGCTGAGCATGGACGACAGTACTGGGCAACAGATAGGAAGAGACCAGCTGCTTTTTCAGAGAAATGACCCAACCAGGTGATAAGGGCCCCACGGTGGTGGACTCTCCTGGTTTCTCTCACCACCCACCCAGAAGGGAAGGAGAAAAGGCCACTCAGTGCCGCCCTCTGCTGGAGGGACAGGGCAGCAGAAGTACCACCAACGCCAGTTCTTCCAATGCCCGCACAATCGCTTCTAGGCCACATTTATTGCAGCTTTCAGGTTGGGGTGACCCTGAATGACTATGACGGAATAAAGCAAAACACATAGGAAATGACACATCCCGGGTTGTCTAAGACAGTGTGCTTACTATCGACCCAACGGTGACAGTAAGAGGGAACAAAGCAAGGAACGGGCAGCGTGTGATACAAGGTGACAGCTTGGCCTCAGTTTCCCTCTCTGTCCCTGCTCCAAGCCTCTCACTTCCTCCCATTTATAGAGCCTCGTTTGTGGTTGCCTAAGATGCAATTTTCCACCATCTTTCAAAAGTGGTTTAACTTCCACTCTGCAGGCGCCCCCCCGGGAGAGCTGGTGTGAGACGCCCAGGGTCTGTGTCCCGCCAGACGCCCCCGGCCTGGCGCCTGGGCTTTTGTGGCCCACCCTCAGGCCCTTCTCTGGTGGTGACCTGGCCCTCCCCTTCCCTCCCAACCTCCCATCACAGCAACGGCGTATGAACAGAAGCATAAAAACATTCTTTTGTCCAGTCTTCATGGCAAAAAAAAACACTGAGCACTTGAAAAATCTTTTCGTAATTTTGTCCATTTTGTCACTTATGTTTCCATATTATGAGCATATTATTCCATATTTTGTGGATATTCTTTTGACTTCTGTTACTTGGGTCTCTGGCATGAACAACAAAAAGTTCTCAAAACTGTTATTGGACAATGACAATGTCTGTATCTTTAACGTGATCTTTGGCTTCTACTCTAGTCACAGAAGATTCCCATTGTTACGGCTGTTAAAGGACACAGGCTTATAAATCCTGTGTTAGCTCAGAAAACAAGCAAACCCAATCCTCCCCATAAATCCCAAACACGATCCACCTGTTTTCCAGGCAGATCCAAACATGCTAAGCTTTACGTCAATTCCACGTCCATGAGTGTCCAGATGGGCCATTAGCCAAAGGTGTCCCACAGCGCAGTGGCCCAGGAGGCGTCCTCCACAGGGGAGCTGCTGGCCAGGCGCTGGAAGCTCCCAGAAACTCCTCCTGTGATGTCCTTAACAATGACCAGGGAGGACGCAGGAGGCTCGGTCCAACCCCTTCCTAAAAGTGCCTGGCGTGGGAACCCGTCCCGTGAATCTGGACACATTTTGGAACTAGTTTAATTTCCAACACTTGCACTTAATGACACTTTTCCCATTTCAAATAAAAGCAGTAAGTCTTTTATCCCCCCTGCAAAAAGGGACGGCCTTCCTAGACAGATCTTTTAGTCAAGACATAAAAGGTGAGTTGCAAGGAGTCAGAACATTCCAGAGACAGTTCCTTTCTGTCCTTCACCACTTGCCCAGTCGGGGCCACGTGTCCATCAGGACAGTGCCTCGTCACTGACATTCTCCAGAGGGGCCACATCCTTCCTACTGACGGCTGGACCAGCAGAGTCCTCACTGCACCCTCCTGACCTCCACCAGAGGGTGAGGCCTGCCATGGTGGCTTAGCTGTAAGTCCTCCTGGGGTCCAGTCGAGCCTGCGGCCTTCGAGGTAGGCTGTCCCTTCCTCACCCCTCTGGTACCTCTATCACCTGGCAGTTTGGGTTTCAGAAACAGCACAACTGAGTTAATCACAGAACAATATTCACCAAGAAAAAGAATCACATCTTTGAAAGGTATTTTTAGATTTGCATGAAAGTCAGCTCCAGTGGGGGAGAGACCTATCTACTCAGGCCAAAGTGGACGCTGCCCAGGACAAACACTTGTTCTCTGTTGAATCCAGAACTCAAACTGGAGAAAAAAATGAAGATAAGAGTGGAGCCCGGGATCTTCGAGTGGATGAAATGGGAGGCCAGCAAGAGCACCCCGGCCTTCATGACCCGGCAAGAGCTGAAGGAGGCGAGCTTCAACGTCGACCCCGACTACAGGTGGGCCCTCCCCAGGCTCTCTGCTCCTCTTTCCCCAGCTCTTGTTAAAGAGTTGTCAGGACCCTGGTGAAAGAAGGCAAGGGAGACCATGCTCAAGAGGGACCTTTGTGGTGGCGCTGTGCAGTGGGGGAGAGGGGTGGGGCCCAGCTCTGAGCACGGCCAGGGCCGGCAGGGATCTGTGGCCCAGGAGCAGGTGGGCAGTGGTGGAAAGCAGCTGAGCCTGCCTGCCAAGACTCCTGGTGAGGTCAAGCCAGGGTGATCAGATGGCTCCTGAGGGGCCAAGGTAGAGGAATCTGGTCAGACATGGACGGTGGTCTTACCACTGCAGATGCCCAAAGGTCAGGGCCTCGCAGGGGAGGCATCGGGAGGCGCCTGACCTGAGTCTGATGGAGGGGAACATACTGGTCCTTTTCTCCCAAGCCCAAGAGCTGAGCAGAACCGGGTTCAGTAAGAACGCAGCCCTGCCAGTGCCATCTTCTGTTGACTGTAGGCCCCTGAGCCCTGCCAGGCAGGGCCACGAGGAGAGCGTTCTCCTCCCCAGCCGGCCCAGCGCACACCCCCAGTCCCTGTGAAGGAGCCCGCAGGGTAGCCAGACCCTCCTCCTCCTTCCAGGCCTGCCTTTCCCCTCTGCTCCCTCCTGCCTGCTGAGAGCTACGAGGAGTACGTCAACAGGTGTGCGGTGAGCGTGCACCAGATCCTCAGCGCCTGCCCCCAGGACGGTGAGTCCTCCGCCTTCCGTGGGAGCAGCCTCGGGGGGCTCCCTCTGCGGTGGAAACGGGCGACTCCTGGATTACTAGCACCCCAACTCCCCCGCTCCCGTCCTCCAGCCTGCAGAGCACCCACCCCCACCGCCGCAGTAACGGGGACCTAGAGGGGACCCTGATGCTGGGGCTGGGAGCTGACGGACCCAGGCCAGCACCCATGTCCAAAGAACTCAGGTCAGCTTCTAGGGACCAGGAAGCCAGGGAACTGCCGGGCAGGTGGGTGTGTGGGCCACAGCCCACTCCCCGCAGCTGGCTGGGGCACTCACGTCACTGAGGGAGACCCACTCAGCCCGGGAACTCTGGATTCCCTCCAGACACTCGAGTCCTTACAGTGATAAACTGGCTGATCACTTAAAGCACCCCATCTGGTCAGTCCTGGACAGCATATCTCACCTGTGGTTGACTGTCCCAGGCAGCCAACCCCTGGAGGGTGGTGGCTCAGATCACCCCACTCCGTCCTGCAGTTGGTGCACGGGTGCTGTGCCTCCAGACCCTCTGCAGAGGGGTGATGCCCACTGGAAAAGATGGCACCCAGGGGAGGCGGAATAGTGAGTGCGGTTGAGCTACGGTCAGCCACACAGCTACTGGGAGGACACTCGTCCAAGAAGGTGCTCTGCGCCTGCTCTGACCGTGAGGCGTCTTTTTTCCACAGCGGGCATCATTCTAATTGTGAGCCATGGCTCTGCGCTGGACTCCTGCACCCGGCCCCTCCTGGGACTGCCACCCCGAGACTGTGGGGACTTCGCCCAGCTGGTGAGGAAGGTAAGTGCCTGTTCTCAACTGTGTGGGCCACTAAGTCCAGCAGCCAGAAGGCACAGGCTGTCACACTCCCTTCTCTGGGCAACAGGACCCACATGCCTCTGAGAAGGTGCCACCTCTCCTGTGCAGAGAGCAACCTTGGCTGGGGTGACGGACAGGCCTATTGTCCTTATCACTGTCATTGAGACTTGAGATCGTTGCTGCCAAGAGTGTGAAGAACAAGAAGCAGGATTTTAAAATTTCGGTTCCTGCTCTAATTCCTCGCCACTTGTAGAAGACACAGCCCAGTAAGGGGTGAGCCATCTGGAGCAGGAGAGATGACTGTGGGCCCACTGCAGACCGGGAGGGAGCACTGGGGGACCAGAAGGACCTTCCCCCACTTGTCTCCAGACTCACCAGCTGCAGAAGGAACGTGAGCTGTGGTAGCTACCTTGTGCCCCCCTGCTGGGCCAGATGGTGTCCATTCCTAATGACAATCAGGAGACAGAGGTGTAGAGGACAATGGTAGTTTGAGCGACCTTGCTGGACATCACGCAGCAAGCAGACAAGAGGAGTCGCGGGGGACAAGCTCAGGACTCCTGCTTCCTGGTTGAGCTGCTCAGGGCTGGACCTGCCCAGTGGCCTTTACCTTTTTATCAAGTAAATCAGAAGTATGGCTCCTACTTGTGATAGAAGGCGGGTCCCTGCCCTCGGTTCCTTCACACAAAACAGCCATGAGACTATGCTGGCCACAGTGGTCACACTTGTTTGCATGGGCAGGAAGGTGTCAATCAGTCCTTAAAGGGCCAGGCACTGCAGAGCAGCCAGGCGCTCAGGCCCAGCACACCAAGACCTGCGCCTGCCTGCTCCGAGTACATGGCCTTTGGAGCCCATTCCCTGCCAGGGAAGCACAGAGCCCCCCAGGTCAGGGGTCCACACTGTGGGGAGCCTTCCAGGCTGTGGGACATCACTCAGGCCTCAGACACCTGAAGATCCCCTCTCTGTCCCCTCCTCCTCTAGACCCAAGCAAAAATGTGTTTCCAAGGCAGTGTCCCAAGATGGTGTTTCCCAGCGATGGCCCAGGTATTCCAGAGCCGCCAGGTTCCTGGGTGACAGCTGACCGTTATCCAGATTTGACAGCTCAGCACCACCCCTCCCAGGCCACCTGGGAGACGTCCCTAGAGGTTTTCCTGGGGCATCCTCCAGGGCAGCCCCGGTGCCCCCCGAATGTTGCTCTTGCTCCTGCAGATGTCAGTGTGCCTCCTGCCACCTGCTCTCAGGCCCCCCTCCTCTCCCTGCCCCCTTCCTGCAGCCACACACTCACACAAGCCCTGGCCCGGGCTCCTCTTTGTCCCTGTAGCCAACAAGGGTGACAGCACTGCACACCAGACAGTCTCGGAACTGCAAGTTGACACCGTTCCAAAACCCACTCGTCCTTGTGGCCAAAGGTCCTGCCCACTCGCAGGACCCTTGGCCAGTCCTGAACTCCCAGGGCTTTCCTATGCTGGCCATCTGGCATCCACCCCAGCACCCCCCAAGATAAGCCAGACTTGCCCAGGCTCCTCAGAACTTCATCAAGGGGCTTTGCCAAAGGACGGGCCTTCAAATAAGGGGCAGCTGCAAACAGAACACCCAAGACCTTCCTGTTGCCCACTCAGGACCTTCCTGTTGCCCACCCCCACCCCCACCCCTTAAGCCAAGGGAGAGGCTCACTCCTGAGTCCACACCAGCCTCCACTTAGATCCCCCTGCCTCGGGGGATTTTTGCAAAATTTTGTCTGATCAAAGAATTTCTGGATATTAGAAAGAGAAAGGAAATGAAGAAAAACAAAACATGCGACAAACGTAAAGCCTGTCACAGGGCCCTGTCCACCCAGCACGTTTGTTCCACAAGGAACTGTGCCGGGAGCTCCTCTGGCGCTTTTCCCTGAGCCTGGAAACCCCACGTGCCCCTTTTTCTGCTCCTGTGGGAAACATCAGCCACTCCCTGGGGGGCCAACCAGGGCTCCCAAGGTACTGCGGACATTTGGACCCACACTTCTCAGGTCCCCTGCATTCCAGGGTGCTCAGCAGCATCTTGACCCCAGGCGTCCCTGGGGGGGTCAGTCGGCCCCAGGTGAGGACTGCCCTAGCAGACGCCGCACTGGTCTAAGGCAGCAGGGACCTTGGTGGCCCTCCACAGCCCAGGAGTGCCTGTCAAGACCAGCCCAGAACTGGCAGGCAGGTATCAAATGTTAACACGGAGCCCAACCTCTGTTCCAGATCCCCTCCCTGGGAATGTGCTTCTGTGAAGAGAATAAAGCGGAGGGAAAGTGGGAGCTGGCCACCCCGCCCGTGAAGACGCTGACGCACGGGGCCAACTCGGCCTTCGACTGGAGGAACTGGATCCCGGGCCCCGGAGCCCAGTGAGGCGGTCCACCAGGAAGGGGCCTGCGGGCTGCAGACTGTGTGATCCTGCCACCACAAAGGTGCCTGAGCCTCGCCGGAGGTGACTCGCGAAGCACAACATGCACTTTTATATTCCAGAATTCCCGCCGCTTGCTTTCACCTTGCCACAGCCATCCTCCATCAGGGCACAGAGCAGCCAGCCAGGTTAGGATGTCACACTACAGCGCACACACCCAGACCTGCTACAGGGACGTCAGAGCTGCTGGGGTGGAGGGAGGGGGACCAGGCATCCCATGTCCAGGAATCACAGGCCACACACACGCATACACATATACACACACAAATGCACACGCACACACACACGCACACACGCACACGCACACGCAGCACGCACACACACACGCATGCAGGCACACATGCACACACATACGCACACGCACACGCACACACACTTTATCTTAGGTGCTCTTCGAGGTCAAGCTCCCACCATTTTCCTTCATCTACTCCCACCACTGTCCATGTGCACGCCAGCTAAAGAGGTCTAAGTGTCAATCAAGCAGGGAATTGTCCACCTGGTCAGGGTGGGGACTGACCCTGGGTGCCAGCACCTTCCCTGTCAGTTTTCTGTGGTCGCTGCAACAAATTACCCCGACACAGCGGGGGCTGGAAGCAACACCGACTTTTACCACACACTTATTCTCTTACAGTTCTGGAGGTCAGAACTTCTAGAAAGGGTTGGTACCTGCGCTCCCTCGGGGGACTCAGGCGGGTCACATCTCCTGCCTCCTCCAGCGACTGGAGGTGCCTGCACATCCTGGCACAGGGGCCTCCTCCATCTCCAAGGCCAGCAGCACAGCACCCCCCCAATCTCTGCCACCTGGCCTCTGCCTCTGCACCTCCTCCTCCCTCTCACAGGGACCCTGTGATGGCCCTGAGCCCTCCTAACAATCCTGGGCTCGCTCTCATCTCAAGGTCTTTAACCACACGTTTTACCATGGAAGGCCACCTGCTCACAGTCCCAGGAATTAGGATGTAGGCATCTCCGGGGTCTCCACCTGCCAGGCCCTGTCCTTCCAAGCACATCAGGCTGCTATACGAGGGCCTCAAGTGAGGAGTCGAGGCCCCTCTTCCTGCGTTTCCCGTTTCTCTCGCTCTGATCATGTGCAGAGAGGGTGGGGCTTTGCAGAGCGGGAGAGCAGGTTCTTTCTCTTGGGGAATCAAGAGGAGGGCCCCAGCAGAGGGAAGCCTTCTCCGTGGTGGCATGAGCCCTACGGTGGCTTTGCCTTTGAAGAAGATGGTCATCAGAGGATGGGGTGGAGTCTCCATCAGTGTCCTCCCACTCCCACACCTGTCCCCACAGCCCATGCACAGGGTCCCTAAACTGCAGACAACACTCCCACCGTGATGACGTCAAAATCAAATTTGCTCTTCCCCAGAGGCCCTTTCATGGCTGCTGGGTGATCCACTCCGGCCCTTTACAGAATGAACAGCCGCGTGGGAAGTGCCCGTGTGCCCCTTCCACCTTCCCCTGCATCGCCCAGGCAAGCCAGGAGCGAATAATACAGGGCACTTGGTAAATAAAGATGGCAAACGCCCCTGCAGTCGGAGCCCCACACCCTGCTCCGGGCCTCGCTGTTCCGTCAGGTGCTCTGCTGAGGGAACCCGACGCCTGTTGGCCCCGTTTTGTTTGACTAATGACTTATTTTTTCTGCATCCAAACATAAGGACGTCTGGGGCTGCCATGGCAGCAGAGAGCAAGGCCCAAGTGCAGCCCTCTGTGGTGCACCCAGGTCTACTCTGCAGCCTCGCAGGTGCCCGGCAGGTCCTGGCAGGAAACAGTGGGCTCCCTGTGAGGGCAGGCAGGGGACCCTCCTGCTGGGAAGCCATCCTGCCCCAGCTCTGGGACAGCTCTCCTCCCTCCAGCAGGGTGTGGAGGACAGCTGCCGTCCCGGGGGGCCTTTCCTGGACCTGCTGCCACACCCACCAGCCGCGACACAGGCACAGAGCACATCAAGTGGGCACAGTAAGCCGCAGTCCCAGCACAGGCTGGCCTGTACTGTGTCCCTGGACTCATCTCCAGGGTGAGGCTTAGGGTTCCAGGTGTCTGTCTGGTTCCAGGGATGATCCTGGCGTGGGTGCTGCTGGCCTGGTTTGCCAGGGGAAGGGGACGGCTGGGGTTCCAGCTCTCGGGGTGCAATGTGCAGGAAACACTTTTCCTTTATCTTCCATGTGTCTAGCCAGACCAAGTTCGGTCATTTTGGGCTTCCAGAAGGAGTGACTTGTGACAAAGGCTGAGTCCTGAGCCAGCCTGCGCTGGAGAGGGGCAGAGGTGGCACCTGTGGCGGGTTCACCCTGCAAGTTTCCACCCCAAGATCTAATGAGGGGCATGGCGGGGAGGCTCCTTGGCAGGCTTCACTCTTTCCTCTCTCTGGGTCAGCCCTCAGTGTTTCTGAGCCTCGTGTGACCCCTGCTGGCACCATCTGGGAATGGACGGGTCACCATGGACGCACCAGCCTGTCACCACCCACATTCTCCTTTTGACTCCTGCACCTGAGCGCTGGAGGACACCAGCCTGGGCAGGATGGGCACCCCGAGGCTGGGCGGCTGGGACTGGTTCTTAGCCACTTGTGGCATCATATGCCCACCCCTTGCCTGGCTCTGGAAGGACGGAAAGTGGGGGAGAAACTGGAGGAGAAGGAGTCAGAGGAAGGCCGGAGGAGGAGGCAGAGGTGGATGGAGATGGAGGTGGAGGTGGAGCCGGCCTTGGCTGGACAGCAGAGCCAGTGCCTGGTCTCCAGGATGCACCCTGTGACGACGAAGAGCTCAAGGCCAGGCCTGAGGCCACCATCCAGGCCTGGACTCCCGGCAATTGTTGTCCTGAGAAGAAAAGGCCATTATGCTTTTGCACCAAAGCAAGTCTGATTTTAGAACCAAATTTGAGATGTTTAGGTAGGATTCATGTTGGCCCATGCAATGGCTGTGTCCCCTCCCCAAATTAAGGGGCAGACAATTCTGCCAGGATCAGAGGTCAAAGGAAAGGGAAGTGGCCGTATGAGCACACAGCTGGAAAGCTGGAGACACCCCAGGGTCCCCACAGTGGCTGGGAGGAACCCGGGTCGCCCCCAGGAGCTGCTGAGACCAGTTCATTAGGGGCACGTTGTGTCCCCTGAAGACCCCTGAAGGCCAAACCTAGCACTGTGCTTGGCCACAGGGGGTCTAAAGAAGTGATTAAGTTCAAATGGGTTATCAGGGTGGGCCCACCCCCTGCTGCACTCCTTCTAAGAAGAGTAACTCAGGACACAGCACACAGAGAGGGCCCACCCTGTGGGGACACTGGAGAGGGCCTCTGCAAGGAAGGACAAAGGGATCAGAACAAACTAGCCCTGAGGCACCTTGACCTGGCTTTCGGCCTCCAGGACCTGAGACAGTGCATTCCCTGCCTATGTCCTTGTGTGAGCCACAGGGAGTTGGCACAGTACATAGAGGACAGGGTTATAAACCCGTGCCCCTGGGGGGCTGAGCTCTACACAGGCAGGTCAGCACAAGGTCAGTGTGAGGTCAGCGCAAGTGTCTAAGGAGCTGTGCCATCCCCTCAGCGTCACACTTGTGAAGGTCCTGTGAGTCCCCTGGGTGATCTGGAGCAGACAGAGGAAAAGTGAATTATGTGCAAATACTGCGCTGTTGTACACCAGGGGCTGGGGCACCCCAGGACTTCAGTGTCCACAGGGCCTGGACCATCCCCAGAGAATGCTGAGGGTGACTGCCAGGGCCTGGACCAGGATGTGAGCTGGGGCACCTCTGTGGGGCTGTGGGCACCAGGACCAGGGCAGAGGTCACTTGCAGGCACAGGAAGGGGTCAGATCTGGCCGCGTGGCTGGGTACTGCCATTCAGCTAGAAAGCGCTGAGGCAAGCCCAGTCTGGCAGCTACTCTGTGACCCAGGTGAGTTTCTGAACTCTCCAAATCTGTTTTCTCATCTATGAAATGGACGACTGTTCACACCCTTCCTTAGGACAGCTGTTAGGTCAAGGTCAGCCTCCGCAGGCAGGAGCAGCCACCTGTGTGCACTGGAGACTCTTCCACCCTTCATTGGACAGCTGGGACCACCCAGAAGAGCGCTCGAGCGAGTCTGGGTTCTCTCCTCCACCTGGCCTTAGGAGAGGGATGCAGCTGTCCAGGGAATCCAACAGAACGCCCGCCGTACAGTGTTCTGTGAAGAAAGCAAGCGGTGAGACCTGGACTTAAGAAAGATGATAGGATGGATTTTTTTATGTTCTTGGATGCAAACAATCATATGAAGAGATAAAAGAAGGGCTGGGATATGGCTCCAGGGTCTAGCATGCACAAGGCCCTGGGCTCGATCCCAGCAACACAAATTTTTTTTAAAAAATGGTAAGACAATAATTTTGTAGTAATCAGAAATTCAGGATATTTTTTAAAAAAAGAAAGAAATTCAAAATATGGCTCCTGAAAAGAGCCGGAGGCCAAATAACAGCTTCTACAGAATGCTCTCTTCTCAAATCCTGTCTGTCTGTCTTTGTTTTTGACGCCCTGTGAGGTAAGAGGAGCCAGTGCCGCCGTCGTGTTGGAGGTGGGATTAGTGCAAGGGGGCAACGGGGTCCAGCAGCGTCAGGGTGGAGGCCAGGCGGGGAGGGCAGCGGCCGCTATAGAGAAGGAAACGGGAGCCTCCCCTGACTGCCGCGGAGCTGTCTGAACTGACAAACCGCATGGAAGAAGCATTTCCTGGTGCTGGACAGGCGGGAGGGGAAGCAGGTGTCCTGAGCTTACCACAGTCTCTGAGGAAAGCAGTTTCCAAACCACAGTTAGAGGCCCGGACAGAGCCCCGAGGGCTCATGAATTCAAAGGGACAAAGAGGTCCGGGGGAGCAGGCAGCAGCTAGAAATTGCAGGACAGGGTGCCCAAGAGAAGGGCACTCCCAAGACAGAGGCCGGGAAGGGGCACAGCAGTCCCTCGACCTCTGGCTGAGACAGATCAGAGAGGTGACCCTGCAACAGGCCAGGCGGAGAGCAACACAGGCCTGTGAGGCCCAGAGAGCAGCGGTCCCCAGACCCACGCAGCGATGGTGGCACCCTCCTCCTGTCTTCGCAGCACGGGAATGAGCTGCTCCTCTTTGAGGTCCTGGAGCATCGGTGGAGAACGACACTTACCAGGCCCCACCATACAGGAGCCAGACGCTGCCGTGGCAGCAGAAGCCAGGTTTCAATCTGTGAGCTCCAGGGGCACATTCCCCGGGTCCCAGCCCCTTCCTCTCCAATCGGCCACACCCCCTCACTGTGTGCCTGTCCTACGGACACACGCAGACCCTGCCGCAATGTGAGTGACCATGCCGTGCTTCTGAATGACCCCTGCCCCTGCCAGAGTCCACTCCAAGCAGAGTGTTGGTTCGTAGCCCCCACTCCCTAAGGTGGTCCCAGACAACAACAAAATCACCCCTGAGTGTAATTGCCTGTGATATTATTTCAGTAGTTGTTTTATTGCGGTGATAAAACTAATAAAGCCCAGTTATAACACACATCATGATGTTAATATATCAAGTAATTTGTCAAAGTTCATAACTTGGTGGCATTTATGTAAAACATTTATATCCCATTTTTAAAAGACAGTAAAATTCAATAGCTTCAGGGACTCTGTTTTACATGCTCTTAAAATCCAAATCGTAAAGAAATTGTTTTAAAATAAATCTATATTTTCAGCAGCTGTGTTCTGGATCACCTGTATGTAAAACGAATTTGAGTGGGTTTCATCACCTGGGGTCAGTAACCGTTTGTGGGCCTCCTCTGTGGAGATGCCCAGGTCACTCCTGAGATTCACAGTGGTGACACCATGTCACATGCAGAGAGCACCTGTGGCCAGCTGACCTGCAGAGTCGGTGCCTGGACCTGGCACCTTGACCCTCCCGGGTCTTGACCTCACGGATCGTGGGAACCCTTGGTCTCCACCAGAATCAGCAATACCCCAGAACCTGTGCAGACTCACCCCAGGCCTCCCCCATACCTGCCCAATCAGGCCACTCAGTCCGCTCAGCCCTCAGGGAACCGGCCTGTGGAGGGAGTCATTCCAGATGCAGTGCCCAGAACAGACCTGCGACGGCGACCATCAGGAGTTCATATCTGAATTGCTTGACGTGACAGGAAGACGATCCTGTGCCTCACAGCTGTACCGTCACCCCTCAGACTCCAAAATCTACGCCTGCTCGAACGCCTTATATAAAGTAGTATAGTACTATTGTACTATAAGGCCCTGTTACTTAGAATGCCAATACCATGTAATGCTATGAAATCAGTAGTTACCGTATGGTGTTTAGGAGGAACAACAGAGGACCTCAGCAACGTTTCATACAGATGCCACCCCCATCCCTAGACAGGCACCACCGCGTGCAAACCCCTCCTTGGTGAAGGCACAGGGTCATGTGCAGGTGGAGGGCAAGGCCTGGTCGCCATGGCGGGCTCTGGTTATGCAGAGTGCGCGTGGGTGGGTAAGGCTATGAACATCCATTAAGAGCCAGCGTGGGGATCTTGTGCTGCCACCACCCCAGGGCTGAGCTGTGAGTGAGGATGAAGAGCTCAGGTGTGCTAGGAGGGCTCCTCATGCCCTTTGGGTCCAGTAACAGCCTTGCTGACTTGGCGGCCACCTGTTCTGCATCCCGGCTACAGGTCAGAGTTAGACGAGCACCTATGGAAAATGACCTCTAACCCTCGGCCAAGCGAGCTCTCCCTGGGGCATGGCAGCCGTGACCATGACCCAGCAGGACTTGTCTGCGATCCTTCCTCTTCTAACTTCCTGTGGCATCAGGGTTCATGAATACCCACAAGAGATTCTCAGACGAGGTGATCATAGTCGTGCATGCAGAAGGCCAGTGGGACAGAAATGGTCATTGTCCCGTGTGGTTGAACCCTTTGACATCAACCCAAGAGCATTATCTAGGGACAGTTTTCCCTTGTTAGATCATCAGAACCTCACTCCCTCCCGTGAATGCAGGAGTTATGCTGTAATTGCTGGACTGTGAGGTAACCTAACCCTGGACTCAGCTGCCTGAGGGTCTCACTGCCTCTGACGAGTTGGATGAATGCCTGTGGTATCATCGTTTACCATTTTCAATATGGTCCTTTTAAATGACACACTTACTACACTGTCCATGTGTATAAAATCTTTAGGTGGTAAAAATGGCCTTCCCAGATTTTAAATTTGCAACAAATACAATTTTAAAGAAATAAACTTTTTCAATTCTTAAAAAAAAAAGTAGAACCGGTGTGACTAGTTGGCTGTCTTCTGAACATCCAGCAGCCGTGAGGGTGGCCCTCCTCTCCTTTGGCCAGGGGCAGATGGGTGGATGGCCAACAGTGGGTCTGAGTGTAGGGGGCAGTCTGACCCAGTGCTGGACCCCGCTAGATCTCTCACAAGGGAGGGGGGCCCCTGGGGAAAAAGAGGTGCCAAGAAGATTTGGCGGAAAGGGATGGCAAGCTGAAGACCGGGAGCCAGGGAGCCCCCTGCACGCCCCTGTCCCAGGAGGAGAACTCACTTCCTGTTGCCTGTTCTCCTCAGGACCCCACAAATTTGGAAGGGAAAAGCCCAAACTGCCAAGAAGAATTTGAAGTCCTGGCTGGCCCTGTCCTGAGCCCGAGGTGGCCAGCTCACACAGGACACAGGTCCACACAGGCCATCCCTAGGGCCCGCGGCTCTGCGGCTCTGAGAGGCCGTCCTTTCCCTGCTGGAGCTGGGCTGCAAGGAGAGCCTTCACAGCCCTTCCACCTCAGAGTGGGGACGGTGGCCAAGGGACAGTTACAAAAACCAATATGTCAGGAATTCCTCCTCAACCCAAGACAACAGTCCAGAGCACCCCAAGTGAATGAAGCTCAAACAAAAACCATGATGCAAGGTGTGGTGAGGGTAGGCCTCGGTTTAGGGTCTGTCGTGGTGAATCAACAGTCATAAACGTGGGGTAGTTTAGCCACAGGCCGTTTACCAAAAGGTAAGCCGTGCACACTCCACCACTCGGGCCCCCAGGTGAATGGAGAGCAGACCCAAGCTGGCAGTGGGCTGGCGCTGTCCTGTGTTCCCAGCCAGCACAATCAACCAGTTGCACAGACCGTGATGCGCCATCTTTGGTCTCACGTCTGGCTTACCTGACGTTCACAGTGGTCCATCAAGGGCGTCATTGCTGCAAAACGTTTATTTTACTTTTACTTTTCCAAGAGCTCTTCCTCACCCTTTGAACTGAATTGTTCTGCTCTGAAGGCACCGTCGGGGCTCCTTTGTTGACTATCATGTGCCTTATTATTCACCCTTATTTTGACTTGAGCTGTTCTCCAACATAACACTGACCATTTCCATCAACTCCTGCAGTTTTTCCAAGACTCAACGCTTCCCCTCCTCATCTACTGGACCACAATGTGGGAAACCTGGCGATTGGGAAGAGGGCTTGTCAACAGCATGGACGTGAGGGGCTGAACACAGCTCGCCTGGCAGGAACAGAGCACCGAAAAAAAAAACAAAAATGTGCGTTCACCTGACACCCAGGGACAGCAAGACGCTAGCGCTAAACAGGAATAGTCTTTAAAAGGTTGGTTCATTGGCAAATATGGCCAACGCTGCCTGACTGCCACAATCTCACTCCCAACTCTATAAAACAGGATTCACGTCATGAATACTTGGAGGGCTTCCAACCCCAGCCCCAAGCCCAGTGCCTGATTCACAGTTGGCCTCCAGGAAATACCCGCTGAATACATGAACTGCAAATCATGGTGAAGGGCATACAAGAATAAACAAATCATCGCCGTGGTTACCAGCACCCCGTCGAGCAGATTCCTGCTCAGAGGTATGAGAAGTCTGGAAATAATCAGTAAGGAATAGAGGGCAAAGACAGAAGTTAGATGGAAAGGGAGACACCAGGTGGTCTCCCAGCCCTGAGAGGAGCTGGAACTGGACACCTGGACAAGGCCCCAGTCCTTTATCTAAGGAAGTACATCAGCTTCCAGTGTGGCCGGGACCTTGTGGTGACAGGTGACGCCCCTCTCGGCGGCAGCGGTGTTTGATCCTGGGGCTGTGAGCTGAGGCAGGGCCATGGTGACCTGGGCTTTCTCCAGCCAGGAATCTCACCCAGGTGTGCTCAGTGCACGTAGGTAAATGTCACAGCTCATTGATGTTTACAACTCATACATGTCAATAATCACAACAGAAAAGAAAACCAAAGAGCTCTAGGAGATGGTATGCAGAGGAGGCATGACACGAGGAGAGACTGCCAGCAGCCAGAGGGGAGGACCCTTGCAGAGGGGAGGGGTGTGAGGCAGGGCGTCAGGGTCAGGGGTCAGGCAGAGCACTCACTGTGGGCAAGGCCAGCATAGCCAGGGGAGGAGAAAGGTCAGGTGCCATTCTGGGGGTCCCCAAGGACACTGGTCCCCAGGCTGGCAGCAGAGCCCAGCATGCGCTCCTGGAGACCCCGCAGCGGGAAGGTGAGCCGAGTGCCAGGGACAGACACAGCCAGAGCCGGAGAGTCTCCAGTCCATGATGGGACTCACCCAAATTGGAGTCCTCAAAATGTCAAAGCTCTGAGTCTCATCAAGCCACCGTCAAAAACAAACAGGCCACAGGCCAGAGAGATCACATGCTGATGAAGGGCAGAATGGGCAAAGAACTGTCCATTCAAAAATAAAAGAGAGCCCCAGAAAAACTGGGAAAAGACGTGACCAGACGTTTCACAAGGGCAGCTAGGCAAATACCAGAGAAGCACAGGAATAGAGGCCCAATGCCATAGTTAAAAAGGACGCTGTGGGGACAGTTAATGTGACCATGCCTGTGGGTTATGTGGATTAGGAAGATTCTATCAAATCACACTGACATGGACTCTCTTAGTTTTGTTGACTATAGTATGATGGTATTCTTGTTGTCATAAGACACACACTGAAATACTTAGGCATTATATTACACTCCGATGATTGCAAAAAATAATATATCTGTAACACACACACACAGTACATTCTCTCTGCACACTCCTCTCTCTTCCAGAGAAAATAAAACAGATGGAAATTGACTAAATCACATTTCATGCATGTACAAATATGTCACAATGAATCCCACTATTATGTCTTATTATAATGCACCAATAAAAATTATTAAATAAAAATGAAAATAAACTTACAAAATAAAGCAAACAGGGCCTGATGCAGATAATTTCTATCTGGGTAAGGAGTATATTATATAGGAGTTTCTCTTACTATTTTTGTAACTTATAAATTTAAAATTACATAAATTACCAAATATTAAAAAAAAAAAAAAAAAAAAAAAACACTGAAAAACTGTAATGATGTTTTCTAGGATTAATCTGGCAAAAGGACCAGAAGCCAAGATGAAGAAGCCACCTCTGGCCAAAAGGTGTCCTTCTGGGCACAGCTAGTCCTGGCCTGATACCTTGAGGCCAAGTCCACACTGACATCTCAGAGGAGACCCCAGTGCAATCTGGTCACCATCTGAAGCCCCGCTACTTAGCACCTATCTGAAGTGCCTCTTCTGTGATGCACAGCCTAATAAATCCAGAAGCAATGGCAGGTCAGGAAAATCTTATTTCTCCAACATGCCTGCAGGGCCTGAACTTGGGCCCCAGTCATCACCAGGATCACCTGCTCACCACAGGTCGACCACACAGGCCCACCTTCATGACGCCGTGGGTTCAGTTCCAGACCAAAACAAAGAGATGACAGTCAAGCACGTCACCTTGATATATCTGGTTTTCCAGTGCACATAAAAGTTGTGGTTTTTCTTCCATCAAATAAGCAAGTGTACAATAGCATGGTCCAAAAAAAATCTAGAGACTGTTATTAAAGATTCTTTATTGCTAAAGCATGCTAATAGTCACCTGAGCCTTTCGGGAGTCACATCGTCCTGCTGGTAGAGGGTCTTGCCTCGTGTTGATGGTGCCCGACTGACGCGGGGGGCAGCTGCGGAAAGCTGGACGGCCTGGAAGTTTCTCAGAACAAGAAGCGGTGAGGTCCACTGCATGCATTGGCTCTTCCTTTCAGGACAGGTTTCCTGTAGCGTCGGAGGCTGGGGACAGCACCGTGCCCACACTAGGACATTGGGAATCTGCTCTTCCAACCCCGCGGGTGCACTATTCTAAATCCTCAACCACATCACCTTGATCACAGCATCCTCCCAGAAGTCGGTTCCATCTCAAGAAACCATGCTCTTTGCCCATTCACAAGAAGTGACTTCTCACCTGTGGAAGTGTCACTGTGAGGTGCAGCCATCCAGCCACGTCCTCAGGCTCCACTTCTCAGTCACCACCTGCACAGTTCCTTCTCCACCACCGTCCTGAGCCCCCCAAAGTCCCTGTGAGGGTCGGGATGAACTTCTTCCCATTAGTGTAGGAATCTTGCCCCCCTCCCCTGACCATGAATGTTCTTACTGACATCCGGAATGGGAACCCTTCCAGAAGGTTTTCAACTGCCCAGATCAGAGGAGGCACCATCAAGGGCACTCACAGCCCTACAGAACACGCTTCTTAAACAAGAAGACGTGGGCTGGGGATGTGGCTCAAGTGGTAGCACGCTCGCCTGGCATGCGTGCGGCCCGGGTTCAATCCTCAGCACCACATACAAACAAAGATGTTGTGTCTGCTGAGAACTAAAATATAAATATTAAAATTCTCTCTCTCTGTCTCTCTCTCTCCCCCCACCTTAAAAAAAAAAAAAAAAAGACTTGAAGTCAGAATGACTCCCAGTCCCCGGGTGCAGAGGGGTGCTGTGCCAGGAGATCTGAACACAACATGGGGGCTCTGTGTCCCTCTCCACCAGAGCTCTTGGGGACAAGGTGTTTGGTCAATGAGCAGTGATATTTGAAAGAATCTTTTTTTCTGAGCAGCAGGTCTCAATGGTGGACTTAAAATATTGACCGTGTTGGAAAAGAGAGGCCTGTTCTCCAGGCCTCTTGCTCCATTCCCAGAGTATGAGCTGGTGGATCCAGTGCTGTCCCAAGGGCCCTCCATTACAGGTGGTCAGTAAGCACTGGCCTCGACTTGCATTCACCCGCTACAGTAGCCCCTGGGGAGAGTCAGCCTGTCCTTGGAAGCTTGGAAGCCGGACACAGACCCCTCTCAGCAGCCTCTTCCAACGCCGGCCTGTGTCCACACTGAGAGTCATCATTCAGTGCGGCAGATGGACGCATCTGTGCCATGTCACCATGCACCCACTATTTCCTAACCCTCTAGGCTGCCTCCAGGGGCGACCTGATCCCAGCTTCTTCTGATGAGTCTTCTCAGAACTGGAGAGAGCTGGGCCTGGCTCTGGATCAGCTTTAGGTACTGTCGTCGATCCAGACAGCTGGCCTCCAGGTGGGTAAGTGGCCTGTTTGGCTTCCTCTCCACCTGCATGTGCACTGCGGTAGCACTGTCATCTCCTGCATTCACAGCCTGGCTCACTGCTGGCAGCAAGCTGCCTTGGGACCTGCTGGCTTGGGACAGGCCTCCCTCACTAGGCTCCATCACCTCCAGCTTTGATGTAAGCTACTCGTCTTCCTTTCACTTGAACACCCGGACAAGGACATTGCAAGGTCATTCACGGGCCTTGTTTCAATACTGTTGTGTCTCAGGGACTAGGGAGGCCTGAGGAGGGAGGGGGTAAGGATGGCGGTAGGTGGGGTCAGAGCCCACACCACACTTATCTATGGCTGACCTTCCTTCGACCTTCCTTCCGTATGGGGGCAGTTGGTGGAACCATGGGCCAAGCTGGAGGAAACAGTTCAAAGAATCGCAGCAGAGACTGCTTCAGAAACAAAAGATAACGGGAAGATTTATTTCAATTGCAAACCAACTTAACAAATGACTAAATAAGAAAGATTGACTGGCCCTAACTGCCCAGCCCGCCACCTGCTGCAGTCTGCACCCTTCCCCCGCTGGATCTCAGTCCTGCAGATCTGATTGTCTGCCTTCTTCTTCTTCAAAGCTCACATTTCCTGAGAAGAAAAGGGAAACCTGAGTATATGGAAAAAACCACCTGACACAATAAAAGCCACGTCCCTGTCTCCAAGGGGCCCGAGCCAGGGCTGCCCTGCTGGGAGAGCAGGAGTGAGCACTGCATCCAGGACGGGCAGCCCTGCTGGGATCAGGAGGCAGCCGGAGCAGCCTTCTGTGGGAGGGCCCCCTGAGCTCACAGTGGGCCTTCTGCGGCCCCTCCAGGCCCCTGGGCCTGGCCCAAGGACTGCATGGTGGGAGGAGGGTGAGCCCCACGCTCCGCCTGCGTGTGACTCCGGCTTCACGCTCGGGCTCCTCACCCTGGTGCTCCTCTCCCTGGTGCTCCTCACCCTGGTGCTCCTCTCCCTGGTGCTCCCCACCCTCGTGCTCCCCACCCTCGTGCTCCCCACCCTCGTGCTCCTTACCCCGGTGCTCCTCACCCTGGTGCTCCCCACCCTCGTGCTCCCCACCCCCGCACTCCTCACCCTGGTGCTCCCCACCCCCGCGCTCCTCTCCCTGGTGCTCCTCTCCCTGGTGCTCCCCACCCTCGTGCTCCCCACCCTCGTGCTCCCCACCCTCGTGCTCCCCACCCTCGTGCTCCTTACCCCGGTGCTCCTCACCCTGGTGCTCCCCACCCTCGTGCTCCTCTCCCTGGTGCTCCTCTCCCTGGTGCTCCCCACCCCCGTGCTCCTCACCCTGGTGCTCCCCACCCTGGTGCTCCCCACCCCCGCGCTCCTCTCCCTGGTGGTCCTCACCCTGGTGCTCCCCACCCTGGTGCTCCCCACCCCCGCGCTCCTCTCCCTGGTGGTCCTCACCCTGGTGCTCCCCACCCCCGCGCTCCTCTCCCTGGTGCTCCTCAACCTGGTGCTCCCCACCCCCGCGCTCCTCACCCTGGTGCTCCCCACCCTCGTGCTCCTCTCCCTGGTGCTCCTCTCCCTGGTGCTCCTCTCCCTGGTGTTCCCCACCCTCACGCTCCCCACCCCCGCGCTCCTCACCCTGGTGCTCCCCACCCCCGCGCTCCTCTCCCTGGTGCTCCTCAACCTGGTGCTCCCCACCCCCGCGCTCCTCACCCTGGTGCTCCCCACCCTGGTGCTCCCCACCCTCGTGCTCCTCTCCCTGGTGCTCCTCTCCCTGGTGTTCCCCACCCTCGCGCTCCCCACCCCCGCGCTCCTCACCCTGGTGCTCCCCACCCTTGTGCTCTTCACCCTCGCGCTCCCCACCTTGGTGCTCCCCACCCTGGTGCTCCTCACCCTCGTGCTCCCCACCCTCGTGCTCCCCACCCTCGTGCTCCTCACCGTGGTGCTCCCCACCCTGGTGCTCCTCACCCTGGTGCTCCCCACCCTCGTGCTCCCCACCCCCGCGCTCCTCACCCTCGCGCTCTGTACCCTGGTGCTCCTCACCCTGGTGCTCCTTGCTCATCACCCTGGTGTTCCTCTCCCTGGTGCTCCCCACTCTCGCACTCCTCACCCTCGCGCCCCCCACCCTCATGCCCCCCGCCCTTGCGCCCCTCACCCTGGTCCAGGTCGTAGCCGTACTCCCCGGCCTCCTCCGGGTAGATGTCTTGGTCCTCGCCTAACGGCCTCAACGTCTCCATCTCGCCCTCGTAACCCTCGGGCATATCCTGGGCTTCCTCCTCTGATTCTCCCCGGCCTGACACAAAGCAAGGACCAGAAGGTGAGGACAGCGGGAAAAGAAGGTGACCAGTGGCCGGGAAGCTCCCTGGCGTGGCGCTCCCTCCTCCCGAGAGCAGCCCTCCCTCTTCCAGGATCCCGCCACCCAGCTGCAGCCTGAGCCCGGCCCACACAGCACTCCCAGCCCCACTGCAGCAAGTGGCTCTGATGGCCGTCTCCTTCTGAGGGTCTGGATATGAATACTGAGAAAGAGAAACCCTCTGTGCCTTGGGGCTCTTGAGCTGGTTGTGCAAGTCAGTAGAGTCCAACCGTTAATCCCAGAGGGAAGAGAGGGCTGGCGTGACCCGGCTGCGCCTGAGCTTGTCCCATAGACTCACTTTCCAGTTATCGGAACCAGTAATCAGCCAGTGCCGATCCAACTGTTCTCCACTGAGTTGGCTCTCAACCCTAGCAAGTGGGGGGAGTCACCCAGTTAGAGCCCCCCTCACTTTCTGTGGCATGTGGACAACACCCTGGGTGACACTGTGGTGGGGGGAGTGCTGCCTGAATCTTCCTCCAGGAAGGAACTGTCACCAGCACTGTCAGTCACCCGGCCAACATGCACACGCCGTGCGGCCCCTGACGCCTGGGGTCACAGGAACCCCGGGCAGCTGAGGCCTGCACGTCCGTGGGATGCTCCTCCGTCCCCTGGATCCTGTCTTCTCTGCCTCCTCTCCCTGAGGGTAGCTGATCCCAAATGATCACCCTGACAATGTCCTCACACCACACTGGCCCACGGGCCACATCCCAGGGAGCCCACCACACAGGTGAGCAGGACGCGCGGCTCCCACGGACTGGGGCTCCGCACCTTCAATTCCGACCACCTCTTCCTGGCCCGGCCCCTCAGTGGGGGGCTGCTCCTCAGCGAGGGTCGGTGTCCACAGGGCCAAGTCTGTGATTTTGGTAGCTTTCCACTTTGGGACAATAGTTATTAATGTCTCCTCTTCTTCCTCCTCTTCTCCTCTTTCCTGTTTTAAGTACAAAAATGTAAAATTCACCCACACTTATATAACCTTGGTTTGAAACATTAAAAGCCAAGAAAGGAAGGACAGGTTCTGAATCGTTAGAGCCTATTGGTGACCCTGCTCCATGGTCAGACCAACCTCCCGCCACCCCGGCATGAGACGAGAAGGAAGACCAAGCAGTGCTGCTTGCCTTCCAGGCCCCGTGAGCTCCCAGGCCCGGCGTCCCAGCTGTTGGCAGGAGCTAGGGGACAGCCCAGGCTGCAAGTCCCCTCCAACCTCTACGCTGGCTCTGATGTGTTTATATAAACAACAGAAAGAACATCAGCATCAGACAAGCCCCGAGAGTGACAAGAGGGGTAAACATGGAAGTCCTAATGTCAACAATTCTGGGCAATAGCATTCCAGGAAAGCGAAACGAGAGATCAGCATCTCTAAACATGGAGCGTTTTGTAACAACATGCAATTCCGACAATTGTTGGCAGCCCACATATGTCAATTTTGACAAGCATATTTGTCTACTTCTCAGTTCTGTAATTATCACAAAATTTCAAAAAGCTGAGCATCAACCCTATAAATGTGGCAGTCTCACTGTCGCACAGATGGTAATACCTGTGGAAAGAGCAACACTCGTCTTCCTCTGAGTCGCTCAGAAATAAATTACTCTACTTGGATTCAAAGTGTCTGAGTTCCATCACCAGGAAGGGGACACCAGTGCTCCAGGACCGCAGGGCTCAACCTGACCTGCAGCAGAGCCACCGGGAAAGCTCCTTGAAACCCAGACTGCGGACCCACCTGCAGAGTCCACGTACGATTCAGTAGTCTGGGTGGTGGCCTCTAGGCGCATGGACACTGACACTCCTGGTCCAGGGTCCCCACTCTGGGAACCTCCCCAGGGGCAGCGGCCCTCCACGCACCAGCACATCCTCCACCAGGATCCCAAGCTCCTGCCTCCCGCTGCTGGGAGGCCACAGTGGCAACTGCTGCTCATAACTGAGTCCCTCCCAAGGGACAGCCTCCACCAGAAATGCTGCAGAGCAGGGAGCCCCACACCACCGTCCACGGCAGCAGACACCTGCTGCCTGGTCCCTGCTGCCCTTCAGCAAATATCGAGGAACCATCCCAGCTTCAGAGCTCCCCAGGTCACCTGAGAGTTCCTTTCCGCTTCTGCCCAACCTGCTTCCCTCACTCCCTCTCAAAGCACCGACCCCAGAGCACCGATAAAACTTGCATGCACAACCCAGACTCCTGGATTCTGTCTCCTTGGTGTGATGGACTAAATTATTACCTCCATCCCAAAACAAAATTTTCTGTTGTTTAAGTCAGCCGGTTTGTGGTGTTTTGTTAAAGCAGCAAACTAAAACTGGCAAACTAACACACTCAGGAACCTGGTGCGAGGCATACCATTTCAGAGGAAGGAATGGAGGGAGGAGGGAGGGAGGGAAGATCATTTAGAAAGAACCACTAGAAACCATTTAGAAAGAAACACAGGACTTTTGTTAGAAAGCGGAGGGGGGGATTTATCTAAAGTTAGTTAATAACAAAAAAGATCAAAACTTAAAAGCATGTCATTTTCTCCCCAAGAAGGCCAAAGAGGAGCCATGGACAAGTCTGCACCATAGGCACCAGGGGATGGAGAGAAGTGCGGGGCAGCTGCTTGCGGTACTGCGGTCCACCGGAGACCTCCAGCAGTGTGGCCCACATCCACAAGCCCAGTGCTCTGGTCTCTACCACCAAGATCCCCTGGAGGCTTTCTATTCTATGAATTTGTTTCTCAAACTGTGATTCACAGTCTGCTAAACTAATTTAATGACCCGGAGGGGTTGCAACAAAGGTTTTAGATTTGGGGGGCCATTACAGTGTGTAATGGTCAATTCGAATTGTCAACTTGACTGGATTAAGAGATGCCAAGGATGAATAAGATCATGGATGCGTCCGTGAGGGTGTATCTAGGAGTGATTGGCATGTGGGACAGCCAACTGAAATGGAGACCCTCCCTAGGTGTGGGCAGCACCGCCCAATAGGATGGAGGCTTGAATGGAGTAAAAGTTGGAGGAACTAGGGAGCGGAACAGATGCAAGCTCCATTCTTCTTGAACGGGTCCTTGATTGTTGAGGATCCTCTGAGGATATAGGACTCTCCCTTCTTCTCTTCCAAAGGGGACTCGGCCAGTGATTCTCCAGGAGGCTTAGGTTGCAGACAAGTGGCAGCATTGATCCCTCCTGTTCTGGGGCTTCAGCCTCTTGGACTGCGCAGCTACTGGTTCCTCCAGCTCTCCAGCCTGCAGGCGGCCACTGTGGACTGTCCAGCTTCTGGTCACGTGAGCCAGCCTAATAAGTCCCCCTGCTATAATCATCCTTCCTGTTGATCTCTCCCTCTAGAGAGCCCTGACCAGTACATGGCGACTGCATCAGGTGCCTTTTCTGCCTTGGCAGCGTGAAGGCAGCGTAGGCAGTGTCCGTGGGCCAGCGGCTGGGTTCTAGTACCAACAAATCTATTTGCAAAAACAAGAGGTAGGCCCCTCTCCCAGGACTGGGCAGAGGGAAACGGCGCAGCTGCTGTAGGAAGCATCCAGCAGCCCCTCAGAAAGCTAAGCAGCAGGACACCATGCTGCCCTGCGGTGCCCCCCAGGTAACACCCCAAGACTGGAAAAGGCACTCGGACGGGGCCTGGCACACCCGTTCACAGCAGCATCCTTCACGATCGCCACAAGCCAGAAGCCGATGACGACCATCAACAGAAGCATGGATGAGCCCGTCCGACAAGGCAACGAACGTCACTCTGTCACAGAACGGAAGGAGAGTCTGACATTGGCCACAATGCGACTGACCCTGGAGGACAACACTACGTTCTTTGTCAAGTGAATAAGCTGGTCACAGAAGGACAAAGACTGTGTGAGTCCATTTGTATACACTATCTAGAAAGAGCACATTCATGGCACAGAAAGCAGGTTCAGTGCCACTGGGGAAGCGGGAGGGGTGACAGGGTACCATTGCCAGGCGGGCATTTTCCACTGGGACGGCGGACAAGACTCAGAGCATGTCCTTAGTGCCACTGAACTGTAGAAATGGCCAAACGCAGGCAGGTGTGTGGTCCAGCCACATGGCAGGCTGAGGCAGAAGGGTCACTGGAGCAGAAGTCGGAGGCCAGCCAGGACAACACGGTGACATCCTGTCTCAAAAAAATGGTGAGCTGGGGTGTCATCCAGTGGTAGAGCATTTGCCTACAACATCCAAGGCCTTGGGTTCAAATCCCAGCACCGCAAAGAAATAAAATATAAGCAAGTTTTGTTTTACAGATCTATACAAACACATTACACCCACAATTTTATTTTATTTTATTTCGGTACCAGGAATTGACACCAGGGGAGCTACACCACTGAACTATATCCCCTGGCCTTTTTAAACATTTTTATTTTAAGACAGGGTCTCACTAAGTTACTCAGGGCCTAACTTGTAGAGGTTGGCCTCAAACTCACGATCCTCCTGCCTCATCCTCCCTGGTCATTGGGATTACAAGTGTCCCAACGCACCTGGCTAAATCCAGGATTTCATTAAAAGGACAGGAGGTGGGCCAGGCTTGTCCCGTGGACTGTGAGCACTTCAGTTGATTTACCGGCTCCTATGCAGGGGACATGGTCCCCTCACTGGGGGAAGAGGACAGCTAGGCTTTCTGTGTCACGGTCCTTGGCACCCATGGCAGCCTGTTTTACAAGGAGGTCTCAGGGGTGAGCACTGCTTCCTGGTGGTGCTCCCCGAAGAGCAATGGTATGAGGAGCTTGTGTGAATGCCCCTTAGATGTTCTTGACGTTGTTTTTCTCATCACTCTGAAATACGGGCTTCTGATAACTGGTGCCAGGAGGGCCCCCACTTGGCTGTTTCTCCGCACTGCCCCTGGTGGCATGCCTGTGGAATCACAGTAGGACTACAGGCTGATTCTTACCAGTGGGGGCAACATGCTAGATTCACAACCAGGTTCTTTTGGGGGACAGGTGGGAGGTGCCCAACCCCGGGGAGCCTAGCAAATGTACCAAATGTGTCACCATCATGTTGAACAATAAGGCTGATTGCTTTTCCGACTGTGTGTCGTGGCCACATTCAAACATGATTGCAGCTTGCTAGAGAAGCACACGGTGGGACAACACGTCCCACTCCCCTCCACTTCTCCCAGATGCAGATGGCTTGTGGAAGCCACCTTGAATTGAGTGGAGCACCTGGGGTCCCTGAAGAGACCGTGCTCGGGGTGGTGAGGCCTCCGTTTTAGCCTGTCGATTTCTGGTTAGCCAGGACCTGACCCTGGCTGGTGGCTCTTAGCTGCATCAGAGGGGATCCAAAGCAAAACAGCAGGACCCACAGCTAAGAGGAAGGTTTGTGTGAGACCACAGAAGATTCTGGTCACTGAAAGGAGGTGGACAACTACTCTGTAGACCACAGAGGACAGTGGGTTGGTTGGGGGAACCGAGTAGCCATAGCCAGAGAGAGGCACAGGAAGGGCAGCACCCCAGGAGAGGAGTCAGGCCAACAGCAGGTGCTCTGGAGACCACGCAGTCCCTGGCCACTCAGGGGACAGCTAGGAGGGCCTGGCATCCACTAGCCATGGCAGGTTAAGGGGCAAAGATGCCTTCAATTTTAGCATCTGAGAGAGTTTAAGGAGAAAAATGAGAAAGTCAGGTTTGAAAATTATCTGAACACTGAACACAAAAACTGGTTCTGAATTCAGTCAGGATTTAAGCTGGGGCCAGCAGAGGGTAAAGGAAGGACATTCCCTACAGATGATGTCAGGCAGGAGCCCTGAGCAGGGCCAAGCAGAGCCCCTCAGTGAGCAAGGGTGACCTGCCTTCATCTCATGAGCACCTGAAAGTGGTGGAGAAGAGTCAGGGCAACACAGTCCCCATGGGTGATGCAAGTCAATCTGAAATGCCTCAGCCACAGCTGAGAGAGAGGCAGCCCACCTGACCCATAGTTTCACTTTTCACAGTTTCAGTTGCCCACAGTCCACCTGGTCTGAAAACATCACATGGAGCATTCAAGAAATAAACAACTAGTAAGTTTTAAAGTGAACATCCTCCTGAGTAGTGTGATGGAATCTCATGCAACAGTCCTACCCTGCTGCACCTGGGACCAAATTGTCCCTTCGTCCACGGTGTCCAGCCTGTATATGCTACCTACCCATCACTCACTCAGTAGCTGTCTAGATGACCCAATTGTCCATCACGGTCTCACAGTGTTCAAGTGACTCTTACTTTTACTTAAAAATGGCCCCAAATCACAGAAATATCCAAATGCTGGCAATTTGGATAGGTTTAAGAAAAACTGCGAAGTGCTTCATTTAAGGGAAAAAGTTCTCAATAAGAAAAGAAAAAAATAATATGTTAAGGTCACTGAGACTGTAGTACAACAAGGTATGCGTGAGGCAACATCCACATAACTGTATACAGACTCATGTCATGCTTGCTACATTTCATTTCTGGCCATGCTAACCTCTTGCTTTATAAATAAAACTTCAGGGTAACCGTGTACATCCAGGTAAAAGTTCAGTGTATACAAACTCCACACCATCCATAGTTTCAGGTATTCACTGGGGGGCATGGATCAGAGCCCCCCAGACGGGAGACACCACTGCACCGGTGTGGCGGTTGACACCAAGAATTCGGTTCTCCAGCTCTCTTCAAGAAAGAAAATATGTGGATATGGGAGAGTGTGCTTACAATCTATTTTTAGATCGTTAGGAAAGGGTACATAGGAACTTCAGAGAAAACAAAATCACAATTCAACACTTTTTTCCAGGCTCAATCTCTTTTGAAAAATTCAGAACTTCTCACAGTGAGAATGATATCAGTAAATAAGCAAGTCCAAGGCTCAAAACTAGCACCATGGTCAGGAAATTTCACTAAGTTGCCAATTAGGCACAGGCACCACTCAGACATTAATGACAGGAATGAAACCATCACCCCCAACACACACCCGTACCTAGAGGCCTCATGATGGTGATATTATCTGGCTCATTTTAATGTTCACCAGGGAACATCAATTTAGTATTGATATCAATGCTAAATACTGGAAAGGAAAGAAAAAATCATTTACCAACCAGGCTTTAAAAGATTCAAGGTGCACACCCAACACATGAACAAATACCAGACAAATTGTGGTGGCACTGGTGACAGATTTTCGTTGTCCTTCTGGTACCTAACACTGTCCAGAACTCTCCAACTCAGGACTAGCTGGTTCCTCTTCACAAAACCCAGGTCCGGACTTGCACAACTGTGAAATGACGCTCAGCACTCCTAGTGGCTGAGTCCCACCCGAGCTCACGCAGACCAAGAAGAGCTGGCACAGCGCCCCTCACAAATCACCCTGACCAGCAGGGTCCGCGTCACTGCCCAGCCCTCCCTCTGAGCACGCCGACGACAGCCACACTTCCACTCACCGTGTCTGTCAGACGATACTCGCCATGCTGCTCACAGCCGATGTCAAACACGTACTTTCCGGGGCCGACAGGCTACGAGCAAAGAGAACCCCAAAGCACATCACTCTCGAGGCATGACACCCAGCACAGAGCCCACCCCACACCACGTCCCCGGGCCAGTCCAGCAGGATTGCCACGTATGTGTCCTGTCTAGTAATTGTGTAAAACTTCAGCCACATTTTACTAGTTTATAAAAGTTGCCCTATTCGTACCTACAGTTTGATGAGCCTGACCCACAGGCAAACTCCCGAGAGGGCCGCTGCCCACGTGCTGACACCTCCTCTGTGACCCCATTGCTAGTAGACAGGGTCATTTAAAACACTACGACACTGCAATGTGACTCCATCCGTGCCCTAGAAAGACCTCCCGCCACAGGGCCAGCCATCAGCCTGGCTGTCCTCCACCTGAGGGAGGGAACCCCCTTGGCTCGGTGACCACTGCTGACACCTGCTGTGCCAGGGTCTTCCTCTGACACAGGGAGGACAGCAAGCCCGCTCTGAGATGCATCCTTAGGCACATCTCCAGAAGTGAATTCCCGGACTAAAACATTCATGTGTTCTAACCAGAATGAGGCTTGAATAATTTTCATTTCTACAGAGTGAGTCTCCAAGTCCTCAAACCCTTATTCTTCCTAAACATTAACATTTTGTTCTATCTTTATGGTTTTTATGTAATAATTGGAAATCTCATAATTCTAAGTTATACCTTTTAGGTTATTAGCAAAGGTATTTAAGATTTTCATGATTTTTAAATTAAGTTTTTGATTGTATAAATGGGTTACCATAATTTCACATAGGTATGTTTTGGGTTATGATCAAATGAGAGTAGTTAACATTTCTATCTCCTCAAACAATCTTTTAAATCCTCGATTAACGTGTAATGATCGTACGTGTTTATGGGGACTGTTTAAATCACATGGAGGAACGTGCTTTATATATTAAAAGTTGTGCATATTCTAACCCCCTTTGTCATTCATCCCCTAAATTTTCTTTTTACTGTTTTCTATTTATAAAGGATTATTCTTATGAATTTAAGTCTACTAAGCTTTTTTAAATGGATCTGATTACTAAAGCCTCTTCCTCGTTCCTGGGAAGCACCCACCTCTGTAGGCTGAGGGAACCCTGAACACCTTCTTTCCCACGTGGTCACCCAGTTGTCCCAGGCCTCTTGCTGATGCCACCCCGTCAATCCCTCATCAATTTGAAATGAAGCCACACCAAGCACTCGAGTGCAGTGTCCCCTGGGACCTGCCTCAGACTCTCTGTGCCTCTTTATATCTCCACGCGGGTCACACTGTTGATACCGCTTGTCAGCAAGGACATGAATGAGCCATTTTCTGAGAAACACAAACCAGCACTAACGCTGTGAAAAATGCTCCAGCTCACTAGTGCCCAGGAGCACCTCTGCCCCTGACAATGGCCAGTGCTGGTGAGCAGGTGCGTGCTCCTGCTGCTGGAACTACCGCCTGTGGCCGGTCGGCAGAACCACTGTGGTGTGAACGCTCAGACAGCCTCCATGCTCTATGGCCCAACCTACCTAAACCCTCCCAGCAAGGCAGGGCTATGATCCGTCAGTTTAAATAGCTCCCTTGCAATTCTAGGGTCCTGTGACACCTCTATCTATAGAACAGGTGTGTGCAGGTGAGCCAAGGGAGGAGGAGGCCTTTACAGACAAAATTGCTAATAAAAGTAGAAACAGAGACAACAGCAGATTGGTCATTCCAGCACCACCTCCCTGGTAAAGGTGAGAGCAGAGGGGCCTTCCTTGCCGGTCATGCAGAAATGGCTGGGGTTTGACTCCACCCTCCCTTCCCAGGTCCCCAAGTGCCACTTGTGACCTTAAGGTCTCCTAACTGGAGGACAAAGCCTGCATTTTTACTCCAGTTTCTCAGATCAGCCTCATCTAGCTTACTGATTCTTCCAAATCAATGCTTAGGGCACAAATGACGTGCAAAGGACAAGTGGACTTTCAGAGCCTGAGGGGAACCCACTCCATTAGCCAAAGGCCCCGGCGTCAACTCCAGCCCATCCACTTGCTCAGCAAATGCTCTCGTCAGGGAGTTTCTACTCTGGATCTGGTCGAATGCCCAAGTGGCAGGTTCTGAGCTCCTCAGGGTTCCTTCGCACCCTGTGAGAGCCAGCTCTCTGCGAGCAGAAACGGCCAAACAGGAGGCCTCCAGAGCCAGGCAGGCACTCTGGCCAGCCTGCAACCCCCCCGCCCCGCCCTGGGGGTGGTCTGGCCTGCAGCAGGAGAAGGCAGCTCAGGGGTCTTGCTCCCCAGAGCTGCCTCCCAGGGGAGACAGAGCCAAAGCATCCACAGACTGAATCCAGGAAATAAAGACTGGATGCCTGACCTACCAGGAAGCAGGGACACATAGAACCAGAGGGTAGGACGTCGTGTCATAAAGACACACAGGGCTCTGCTGGAGGATGAGGGGACAGCTACTGAGGCAGAGAAGCAGGCCAGTGTCCCCCCGCCCCGCCCACCCCCTGCCCTCTGGGCGTCAGCGGGCTGGAGACACAGCGGTCCACCCCGTGTTTTCATATTTTCCATTCCATCCCACTTGCAGGGCTAGGGAAGGGGCGACTGCCCAGCTCATCATCAGCTCTCCCTTCCCACAGACTCACGTTTTTGTTCATGAACTTGCCCTGGTACCTGTGGTTCAGGTGAACCAGCTCGGCCGCGCCCTCCTGCTGTCCATTCACCCAGGTGCCGACGTACTTACTGCCCGTGTCTGCGTAGAAGTAGGTGCCTTGCCCGTGCCTGGTTAAGACAAGGGCCCAGTGCATCACCTCACCTCCTGAAAGAACTTCCGGGGTCAGGGCTGACCGTGAAATCACAGACGGCCTAGATGGAGGCCAGCTCACAAGCCATTTGGGTCCAAACAGAGGAAGCTTGGGGTTCCGCACCTCCCACGGGCCATTAAGATACACACTTGGAAGTGGACTTTGGTCACGACTTTGCTGACAAACCCTAGCAACTGAACACATCTGTCACTGTGTTCCTATTCCAGAATAAGCCCTAAGGCCGAGGGCAGACCAACCTTTGGTGAGCGAACCAGTCCCCGGTGTAGGTGTCATTATTCACGTAGTAGTACACACCATGGCCATGCCTCTGGTCGTCCGCCCACTCCCCTGCAAGGGACAACACAAAAGCAGGCCCAGGTGAGAAGCAGGGAGTGATGCCCTGAGCCACGGGCTCAGGAAATTCCACAGAAGAGAGAGTTTGAACCCCAGGGGTGAAGGCCTCAGGGCTCCTCTGACTTCCTCTGAGCCCCTCTCCCTGCGCCGCTGGCATGTGGTGGCTGAGCCTTTTGGAGAGCAGCTAAGAGAGAGCTGGGTTGGGTTCCCTCGGCAGGTCTGCTGCAGTGTGTGCCCGTGGGCCACAGTCACCCCCGGCACCTACAGGCAGGGGCATGGCGAGATCCAGCCAAGCTTGTCTGGCCTGCTGCCGGAGATCCTGATGCCACGCTCCGTTCTGTGCCCTCGGCATCCAGCGGCAAGTCGGTCGAGCTCAGGGGTCTAGCCTCGGCACTCACCAGCTTCCCTCCTCCACCCACCGAGCCTCCAGGCTCAGAGAGTCCTCTGCGCCCCCTTCCCTGGCCTGCTGGCCTTGCCCACTCACCTCCACACTGGCCTTCCTAATTACCTGAAGACTGGATGGGAAATGGGAAATTGGCGACGGCATCGCAGGCTCACCACCCAGGACCAGAGCAAAGAGTGTCCACTAAAGCCTGCGCTGGAAAAGTGAGAAGGCCTGTGGCTCCCACGGTCACCTCCCCAGGGGTGGGGGGGCGGGGGGCTTAGTGTCAGCATGTGCCTAGCATGCACCAGGCCCTGGGTTCAGCCCCCAGCACTGTGAGAACAGAAAAAGAAAAGACTGACCTATCACCAATAACAAAGCATTAAGCTGAACAGAGCTTTCCTAGACTATGAGAACTCAGCAGCTAGGTCTGAGAAATATGTTCATCAATGAGAAAAGATGAAATCAGCCTTCTATGATCTCTATGAAAATATTACAAAATTGTTTTCTTATGGAGAGGTATTCAGAAAGTATTAGATAACCATGGTGGGAAAACTGGTCTCGAAGTGTGTCAGACACTAATTCATAAAAATTACTGGCAGGAAGCCCTGGGTTCGATTCCCAGTACCATAAAAACAATTAAAAACCTCAGTTACCCTTGGACTGTGTTGTGGTGGTATTTTTAAATGTTCGACGTATCCTTATTTCTCATTAGCAGTAGAAATTCACTTCTGTACCAACTTTACATCCTTTTTCTTAAGGTAATGAGGGCCCCCAAACTTGGATAAGCTCCTGGCTGGCAGGAACGCTGGACACACACCCACGTGGAAGTAAGAGCCCAGGGTGTGCCCAGAAGATGCCAGTCACCCACAAGGTGTGTTTCCAGGAATGACCCGAAGTCTGTCCACAGAAGGCACTGCTACACGTTCTTCAATCCCTTTACAATTCGTCCAGCAACAACAGTGTCCTGAGTACTTTCTGAAGAACATGTTCTGATGACACTGTCTTGGAGGAGTGTACACCAGCTTGGGGACAGAGGCTGGCCTGTGTGCCATCCATAGAAGGCGGACAGCAGCAGAGCCCACCGCCTGAAAAACAGCTCAGAAAAGGGTGGGCTTACCAAGGCCAGGCTCCCAGATGTGATGTGAGGGCAGGTTCCCAGATGAGCAAAGGGGGGCAGAGTCAGACATATAAGAAATCCGCGAAACAACACATTAGGTACCTGAGGTAGCCATGAGGACATACAGCATGTGCAGATGTCCCAGAGGAGCGGCCTGCATCTTAAGGGACAATAATGTGCCTGGATTTGCAGCATCGACCGATTTCTGTGGTGGCGATAGTCCTGCTGTGGCCAATTTCAAGCTACATATAGAAGTGCAGAATTGGCTTCTGTGAGCCATTGGGAGCTGGCTCCACACACCCCTGGGGAAGACACCTCAGCTGGAACAGTTACATCATTTGGTTTCTTCCCAGCAAAAGACTGGGACAAAACGACTACATCTCCCTTCTCTTGAGCATGTGAGCTGGGATCCAGGGTAGCGCCATAAGAAAAAAGTACTACATATTTTGCACACATTTTTAAGAAGTTAAAGAGGCCAATTAAATTATAAAAGACACTAAATTTTATGCCAGTGGGGTCTGATGAATAAAATTTTTTTAAGTCCTATTCAAAGTCAGAGACTCTACCCAGAGCAATGAGCCCTATACAGTTGAGCAGGCAGTTTGGAGAAAGGTCACCTGCTGGGGCGTCTTGAGTGGCCATGAGCCAAGTGAACGACATTCAGAAACTTCATTAATACTGCTTTAATTATGCATTTCACTCTTTTCAAAGTCCTCCTTTCACTGACCCTCTACTTCCTCATCATTCTGGATCTGGCAACAGAAGTTTTATAATTATATTTCTCTTCAGGAGTAGCCCCTACAGTTGGTTGGCTGGTTGGGGTTGGGCCTTCCTCTGGGAGAGCAGGGGGTCAGATGCCAACCCCGCCATTGTCACCAGGCTCCCAGTCTGGCATTCTGGGGATTAGAGACTATTTAAAAAGAAAAGCTCCCACACGAAGCTCTCCTGTCCTCTGAGATGCTGGAAAGCCAGATCCCAACACTGCAGGCCCAGCCAGACAGAGAAGGAACTAGCATTTACGCAGCATCAGCATGCCAGACACGGGCTGGCCTCGGGCACTTGGTATATGCAGAAACCAACGTGGCCTGCCAGACGCAGAGACCACGTGCATTGCCCAAGTCGCAGTGGAGCCCCAGAGAGAATGGAACTCCGGCACATCCAGTTCCAATGCCACGACTCTCCTCTGCAAGTCCCCTCTCCTGGAGTCCAGGCTCACTGCCCCTCAGAGCTTCCAGCCAGGCCACCAGGAAGCCATCGCGGCGCGTGTCTCTCCAGTTTCACTGTGAAACTGCACTTTCTTCAGTTCTGTTTGGCAGGCAACAAGACAGCATGCAGTAGTGACGCCCCTTCCTCTTTCAAGCCTCACAGGTTGAACCGGCCTTATCCCCAAACTCCAAAATGGACAGAGGTGGTCCAAGGGCCTCTCTGACGTGTGGTATCCGTCCACCCCTGCAATCTCATCTCCCACCACCCCTGGGCACCTGAGCCCAGGAACACCTCCCAGCTCATCTCCTGCAGCTCTGGATCCGCACACCCTCCTCAGCACCCTCCTCAGACCCGTCTGAGACGCAGGGAGGCCAGTCCTGGGCCTGGCGCTGCATGGTCCTGAGGCTGAGCACACTGCCCTGCAGGTAGCCATCCTGCCATTAGATGGCAGTTAACCCAAGTACACTGCATGGATCATTCCGTCACAGTTAGACTTGGTGATTAGAAGATCTTTGACTTACTGAGCCCACAATATCACAACTTCTGACTTGAGATTCCATTACTGTCTTCGTGAAATGAGACACTTATTTAAGCTTTAGTCAGAGAAGAAATCTCTGGGCAGTGACTATACCTCATGCCCCTAGGTTATGAGACCATCTGGACCCTTCCATTCTCACCCTGTGTACCTCTTCATCTGACGATTTATCTGTCTCCTTTGGAATAACCTTTATAATAACCCAGTAACAGTAAAGTTTTTCCATGAATTCTGTGAGCCATTAAATCAAATCACCAAATATGAGGAAGGGGGTCACCTTTGAAGTGGACAGAAGAGTGGGTCGCCTGGCATCTGAATAGGAAGCAGCCTGTGGGGCTGCGGGTGACACTAACTCACTCTGGGCAGTCAGTGCCAGCATTGGGCGGAACCCCGGGAGCCCAGCTGTCAGAAGAGCTGAAGACGGCTTGGGCTTGGTGTGGAAACCCATGCACTTGGTGTCCTGAGTCATATGAGTTTTCCTTTAGTTGGTTAATCTCCATATTAAAAGTTCCTGCAAAGGCTTATTCTGAGTATTTTTTTATTTACTGTTTATGTTGTCTGAATTGTATCAGCATTCACACTAAAATTAAGAGACAAGATTGAGATTGGGCTCATAAGGAATTGGAAAGAATTAAATTAAGCCCTAAAGTGTTTAAAGTTCATTTAAAAAGCAGATGGTGCTCATGCTGGAGCAGGCTTCTAAGATTTAGGAAACAACCCAACACAAACTCTACCTCTAATGGGGCAGGCACATACCCTCTCCAGCTTGGTCTCAGAACCGACAGCATCCCCTTTCTATAATCACCACTTTTCCTTGCTTTATCTAGGACAGGACAGGTATGGTTTGGATAAGTGTCCCCAAAGGCCAGGTGTTGAAGGCGTGGCCCCTGGCCTGTGGCACTATTGGGAGGTGGTGGGACCTTTAAGAGTGGGGCCTAGTGGAAGGAAGTTAGGTCACAGCAGCGTGCCCTTGAAGGGGACATTGGCACCCAGTCCCTGCCTGTCTCCCTTCACCTCCTGGCTGCCATGAGGTAAGAGATTTGCTTCACTGATCACTCCACCATGATTCACAGCCTCAGCACAAACTCAAAAGCAATGTGTCCAAATGACCATGGACTAAAACCACGAGCCAAAAGAAAGCCTTCCTCCTTTTCCAATGATGGTCTCAGGATTGTGTCAGGGTGACAGAGAGCTACCCACACAAGAGCATAGCTGCACGTGAAGGACACAGTGCCTCAATAAGAAGTGATGCTGTCACCTCGTCATGTCGTGGTCTTTGCCAATGGTCACTGGGCAGAGCTCGGTGTGCTCCCATGTGCTAATGCCGTCCTCAGGCTGCAGGCCAGGAGGCCAAGGCAGGAAAGACAAAGCCACCATGCAACATCACCTGTCATCACCACACTCCAAGGTTGGGATCTTTTGGAAATCTGATGACAAGCAGATAACTTTATCCAGGGGGAAGGGACAGAACACAGAATTTTGCATTCAGTTCCCAAAGGTTCACAGCCTACTCCCCACCTGCTCTCTGCCAGGTCTGCGATATGACTGTTGCAATCACACTAGAGGATGTGGTGCAGAGGGGCAGCAATGAGGTCCCTAGAAATAAGGTGGCACAGTCATCTGTGACATAATGTCAGCATGTGAGGAATGTTGGCAGACAGGAGCTCCACTTAGCAGACAGCCCCCTCGCTGAAGGGAACCATGGGGTCTGAAGAAACCCTGTGTCCATCAGAAGAGAGGCTGTCAGGAATGGAAAACAGCAAGGACTTCAGGGGACGAATGCTACAGAGCACCTGGAGCCATGGAGCCCTGTGACACCTGTGGCCTGTGCTCCCAGTCCCCAGGCCTCAGAAGGGCGTGGGCTGGCAACAGGGAGAGTCCAATTTCCACTGTAGGTTCACTAGTTAGTCCGTCGGTTAGTTACAAGGTTTCTGACTGCTGTGCCAACCCTGTGAAAATAGGAACACTATTTGTGTTTACTGACTGATAATATGAAGAACAGTAGGCTTTCTGTATACTACAGTACCCATAGATGAGTTCAAAGACAGAAGTAAAAAGGCAAAACTAAGAACCTCTGCAAACCAGAATGTGATTGTGATAACATTTACCTTCGTATCTGGACCCATCAGGATATATAAACGTGCCTTGACCATGCTTTTTATTTTTAATATATTCTCCCATGTATCGGGCACCATTTTTAAATTTGTAGATCCCCTGAAATACATCAATTGCATAATTGATATCATTCCTGAATTTCATATTCACTAATAATCAGTAGGGAAAACCACCCGCCTAAGTCACTGATTCTGACCTGGCCATGTCTTTTACCAAATTCATAGTTCCCCTCATAGGTGTCACCATTGGGCAGTCTCGCCTTCCCGTGTCCATGCCGTTCACCTGCCTCATTCCGATCCCCTTCATATTCCTGGGTAAAAGAAATTAAGAGAATTACAGGTAACATTCATTACATGCTAACTACGTGCCAAGCATTTTGTACATATTGTGCCAATGAATCCTCCCAAACCTCGGCATATATTCAGTTACTCCATCATGCAGGTGATGCAGGTGACCAAGCCTGCTGTGAAACAGCACTGGTCCAGGGCCACACAGCTGGGGCATCAGTGCGTGTGGGAGTCTCACTTCCCCCGACACGGGGGCTTGCAGTATGTTGTGCTGATCAACCAGTGTGTGCAGAGTGCTAATGTGCTCTGCTCTTTATGGGAATATGCTTCTGCAGTAGCACAGGCAGCTGGAGCAGGTCTGCAGCTGCAGACACCTCCCTCTTCACATCACCCAATAATCCAGCACTAAAAAAGCAAACGTCCCAAGAGAAGTCAACCTTCCTTCAAATGGCACCTAGAGTATCTGTAACCTGAAGAGAACTTTGCCCTGCAAGGAAATTCTGACAGCAGGGAGAAGGGTGGGAGGGTGCTGGGAGTACAGGGGGCTTTACCTACTGTGTTCTAACTCAGCAAAGTCTATCTGCTTTTCAAACTCCTTATCACAAGACTAAGAGTCAAACACTCATAGCCTAAGTTGAAATAATTGGGTAGCTGTCTAAAAGTAAATTGGGCTGGAGGCGTAGTGTAGTGGTAGAGTGCTTGCCTAGTGTGCATGAGGCTGTGGGTTTGATCTCCAGCACCAAAAACAAAAGGTATTATGTGCCTGTAATCCCAGCAGCTACAGGTGCATAGGTAGGAAGATGCCGGACCCTGTCTCAACAAAAATGAATAAATAAATAAACACAAGCTTGTAATTCCCCTATTTTTCCTATCCTTCATAAAATAAACATTCCATAACACTTACTACATGGGTGGGGAGTGCATATAATGACATGGTGGAAGCAGTATAACTTAGCCTGGGAAGCTGACAGCATCATCTGCAGAACTTAAATATAAACTGTAATATTTATTTAAAAATTAAAAAATAAAAAATCTTTAAAGCCATGGAATTGGCTTTTGTCTCGATGTGCTTCAGGTACAGACATAGGACAATGAAGACTTCAGAGACACGCCACCCCCTGATTCTCGACCTTTTCTAGTAGTGCTTAGCCCAGAATTTCTTGCCAAAAATAAAAATTTGTGACCTTATATATTTGTTTCAGGATTAGTCTCCATCAAAACATACAAAGGCCCATCTCCCCTCCAAGGCCTCCTACTACACCCAATACTGAGTTGCTAAGTGGCTCATCAAGAGAAATTCTCTAAGGTGACCCCAAATACAATCTAAACTTCAAAATCATGGACACGGAATGGTTACAGATACAAATCAATAGAGCCATTTGAGGATACAAACGAGAGAGCTTTCTAGACAGGAATTGTAGGTTGGATCTTCCCAGAAGCACACCTTGAATAAGTTACTTTTTTTAAGTGCTTGCACCAGAAACCTAAGGCAGAGTAGGGAGAATAGACAGGAGAGAGGAAGCAGCTAAGCAAGAAAGGAATTTCAGGTAAAGTATCAGCCTCAAACTCATGGCACAGAGGACTCTGGAGCCGGGATTTCACTGCAGCTTGTTCTGCCTGTTGCACTAGCTAGTGGGGGTGTGAATCCCAGGCACTGGTTCTTCAAACTGGCCAGGTGGCTCCAGGCATAGAAGTGCTAGCTTTGAGCAGCAAGTGAGGCAGAAGCTGGGACATTGGTGCCCAGAGCTGGGAAAAAAAAAAAAAAAATAGTGTGAGCAGGCACCAGTAGCATTACAGAAGAGGTGCTAGATTTCTTCGTTGATTCTGGAACTCTTAACTCTGTATTGCACAGACATAGAAGCCAAGGTTCCCAATCTGGCAGCAGAGAGGGGTCTTTCCCTGACTTAGGGAAGAACAATGTGCCCACACAAGCCCAAGCCCAAGCCACATCAGTGGACCTGTATACCTTACCTCCTCTCTGCCTGCCTAAATGAGAGAATAATTCCAACGACCCTGCTCAGGGCAGAGGAAACGGGAAAGTAAGGGCCTGCGTGGTGATGTCTCTGGCCCCTCCTGAGCGCAGGGCCTCTCAGCACCTCTTGGAGGCTGCCAGGAAGCAGCGTTCCTCCACTCACGTCACCCCTGCGGGGTCAAAGCTCAGTTAAGAGAAATGACTTATTCAAGGGCGACACCGCAGCTTGGGATGATCCGGTCATCTAAGGACATGCCTCCACTGTGGTTAACACAAGGAGAAGGAAATTCCAAAGCCCCGGGCCTGGAAATCTTCGCCTTTAATGGGAGGCGGGATGGGAGTGGGGAGCGCGAGGGGAGGTGGAAACCAGACGTCACGGCGCTTCACCTCTCGCCGTCCGGGACGCAGCGCCGCCCGGGAGGCCCGCGAGGTCGTGCCGCCGGTTGGGGCTGCGGCTCGGCGCTGCTGTCGCCCGCCTGGGCTGCGGCGCCCGACCCCGGAGGCCCCGCCACCGCGCACTCGGAAGCCCTTCCTGCCGGAGCTCACCCCAATGTCGTTCTCTCCCTCCTCCTCCAGCTCCTCGGAGCCCAGGTCCGACATGGCCTCGACTCAGCCGGGATCCCCACCGCCACGTCGCTAGCCAGCAGGTACCCGCCACCCTCACTGGCGCGTCCGGCGTCGCCATGGAGACGCGCCCCCCACGCTCCCCCAGGCCGGGGAGGGGCGGGGCGAGAGTTGAGGGGAGGAGCCGGGGCAGCCTGCGTGCCACCCTAGCAACGGGAGGGCGCCTCGGCCAATCGCCGCCCACGAGGGGTGGGGCGGTGCCCAAGGGGCCGAGGGGCCTGGCGGGCGCGCGGCAGCCGGGAAACCGCCCTAGCAACGGGAGGGCGCCTCCACCAATTGCCACCCGCGAAGAGGAAGGGGCGTGGCGGGGGCGTGGCGGAAGGCGCGGGGTGGAGCCTCGAGCGACCCTGGCGTTGTCCTAGCAACGCGGAGGCGCCGGCACCAATCGCTTCCCGGGAAGAGGAAGGGGGCGGGTCCTGGGCGAGCCTGGTACCCGGGCGTCTCACCTGGTCTCAGTGTACCTGGCCCCGGAATTTAGGCTGCTGTCCTTGCAAGGATTCACCTGGGAGCTGGGCCCCCAGGAGGAAGGGCTCCCGGGCACTTTCCAGCTCTCGAGCTACCTCACCTCGCGGCCTCTGTGTCTTCCCTGGGATGCCGCCTCCTTCTTACCTTTCCAAGCTCTTCTGCCCCTTCGGTGTTCGTGGTCCCCAAAGATGTGTGCGCCACGGTCTTCTTCTCTGGTTTGTAAACGCCTCCTCCCCTCTGGAGGCCTGTTCTGGCCTCAGCAGCTGCGCCTCCACACTGACATCCACCGGTTGAACACCCCTCCCCAACCCCGCGATCAGCCCACTCCTGGCCACTCTCAGGTGTCCTACACCCAGCTCCATTCCCGTCCTCTGGCTGCCGGCACCTCCACTCACACAGCCACCTGATACACTCAGCCGCCAAGGTCCCTGGATCTCCTTCCTCTGCTGTCACCCAGACTCAGGCCTCCCTACTCTCCCACCAAGCCAGTCTCTCTGCCTCCTGTCTCTGGTCTCTTACCGGCTTCACACGCCTCCTGTGCTCAAAACCCAAGTACAGACAGTCTCACTCTCAAGCACTCCATCTCTCCAAGTCCCCAACCTCCCCTCTCTGCACTTGCTGCTTGCTGCAGATAAACCAAACAGCATGTTCCCAAAGTACCTCCAATCTCCAGCCTCGATGCCTGTTTGCCTGTGCCGCACCCTCTCCCTGGAATGCCGCCTTCTCCCCATTCGACCTGGCAGAACTCACATCCATTCTTCACAGGCTAAGGAGCTACTTCCCCAAAGAAGCTCCAGACTCATTATGAGAGGACCCTGAAGGAGGGAGAGGGGAATAAGGCTTGGAGGAGGAATGATCTTCAACCCCATCCATCCATTGTAAAGGTCTGAGAGTGACAAAATTTAAAATTTAAGTGGCAATTTTTAAATAATACTTAATTGGTAAGTAAAAATGCTATGTATGCAAGGTATACACAGAATGATTTGATATACATAACACACATGTGTACTGAATACCACAGATTAGCACATCCATTACCATGCACAGTAACTGTTTGTGTTTAAGTGTGTATATGGAGCGATGAGGGCATTTAAAGTCTGCTCTGTTCTCAAATTTCAAGTAAACAAATGCATCATCATTAACCACAGTCACTATTCTGTACATTAGATACCCAGAGCATATTCATTTTATGGCTGAAAGTTTATACTTTTGACATCTCCACATTTTCCCCATGCCCCAGCTCCTGGCAACAACCATTCTCTCTGCTTCTGTAAGTTTGACTCTTTCTACATTCTAAAATGCTATGGTTTGAATGTCTTCAAAATTCAGGTGTTGCCAATGTGACAGTGTGTTGGTCAGCTTTCTGTCTCTGTGACACAGTGCCTGAGATAGTCAACTTAATTGACTCAGTTTCAGAGGTTTCAGTCTGTGGTCAGTTGGCTCATTGCTTTTGGGCCTGTGGCATAGTACATCATGGCAGGAGTGCATGACAGAGGAAAATGCTCACCTCGGGGCAGCGGGAGAGGAGGGAGAGAGGAAAGGGCCAGGGACACGATATTTCTTTCAAGGACATTGCAGGCCCTACATCTTAAAGGTTATACAACCTCCCAAAAGCATCAGGCTGGTGACAGATCCTTTAACACAGGGAGGTTGGGAGCAGTTTAAATAGCAGCAGATAGTACTGGGTGGTGATCAGGCCCCAGTGGCCTTTCCTCAGGAGCAGGATTCAGGCCCATACCCAGGAGGCTTCTCACAGAGTCCCGCTGGCTTGCCCCCCTGCCCTTCTGCATCTGTCCCCTTTGTCCCTGTCCATTCCCATGTGAGGACCCAGAAAGAAGGCCCTCACTGGAGGGCGTGGCTTTGAGCTTGGACTTCCTACCTTCAGGACTGACAGAAAATACATGTCTGTTCTTTACATGTTTCCCAGCATTTTGCTACAGCAGCACAAGGCACTAGCACACATAAAAGCGAGATCATTGTCTTTCTGTTTCTGGATTATTTCACTTAACATCATGTCCAACAGCTGCATTCAGGGATTTTTTTTTTTGTACCAGGGATTGAACTCAGGGGCACTCAACCACTGGGCCACATCCCCAGCCCTATTTTGTATTTTATTTAGAGACAGGGTCTCACTGAGTTGTTTATCACCTTGTTTTTGCTGAGGCTGGCTTTGATCTAGCAATCCTCCTGCCTCAGCCTCCCAAGCAGCTGGGATTACAGGTGTGCACCACCGTTCCCAGCAGGATTTTCTTTTTTATGGCTAAATAATATGCATATAGTCATCAATTGCTGGACCCTTTGGTTGTTTATCTCAGCTATTGTAAACAGGGTTGCAGCTGACATGAAAGCAGACATCACTTTGGCATACTGACTTCAGTTCCTTTGGATATATGCCTGGAAGCGAGATGCTATGTTGCATGAAAGTTCTGTTCTAATCTTTGGAGGAGCGTCTACATGGCTTTCCATGGTGAATTCATTGTGGCAGTATGTATTAATGCTGCAGTCTACTTTTAATTTTTATTCTAAGTATTTGCTCCCTTCTCACTGCAGCTCCTATTGGTCCTTCAGGTGGATGTGCTGGCCGTGCCTCGTGTACTTTAGCCCACATCTATCACAGGCATCCCGCTCTGGCTTCGGTGATAGACGTCCATGTGGTTGTCTGGTTTCCAGAACCTAAGGAGCCAAGCTGCCGTCCTCATCTCCCCCATGGCACTCAGAAGTGCAGAGCAAGTGCTCAGCCACGGCCACAATACCTGTCCACGGGGCCTTTAGATCTCTGCTCAGATAGAAATATGGGAAGGATCCCAGGTTTTTGCTTTCCGACTGAGCTACATTCCCAGCTCTTTTTATTAATTTATTAATTTATTTTTATTTTGAGACAGAGTCTCACCAATTTGCTTAGGGCCTCAATAAGTTGCTGAGGCTCGTCTTGAACTTGACATCCTCCTACCTCAGCCTTCCGAGTTGCAGGGATTACCAGTGTGTGCCACTGTGCCCAGCTATGTTAATTTTTATGCCAATGTTCATTAGCACTAATGTACTTAAGGGTAAGCAGACACTGAAGTTTCTAGAAATATATGGACATGTGGATTCTTAGATGCAAGTAGGTGTATTAGTTGTCTGGAGATCATAGCTCCAATAAAATTGGCAACCAACAAGGAAGAAGTAACCAGGTACCCACACACACACCTCCCTGAGGTATGCAGGTAAACAATAGGATTTTTTTTATTTGCTTTACTGAGATAGAACCCAGGGCTTCTTGCAGACTAGGCGAGTGCCCCCCTGCTGAGCTGCTCCCTCAGACCTGACGGAAAGGGTATTGAAGCAAATGTCAAGAGAGAGATATAAATCATTTTTCACACAGGAAGTGGGATTATTCAGTAATGCCACAGCCAGTAGGGCAAACAGTGGTGGAAGTCAGCTAGCATGGAGACAAGAAATGGCAGAAACTTGGCATACATATGGCACACTGGGGGACAACCCAAGCACATGCCCATGACACAGTGTCTGGCACAGAGAAAGTGCCCAGCCAACATGTGTTCCAGAATAAATGTTAGACATCATTTTGCAACAGAGCTGTGCTTTATGCAGCACTTGGAAAAGGCAAAGAAAGGAAAGTATATATTTTTTTATTCTTTTTTCCTTCTTGTTTATGATCTTGTTTACTATCATTCTTCTTCAATCATGCTTCGTTTTTCAGGTGCTCTCTTGGGATATCAGTTACTTAACTACATCTGAATATTTATGTGGCTCACAAACCAAGGGGTTATATCAGGAACTCCAAAAGAAATTTCAAAGCCATTTGGGGCAAATTCCACATTAATCCCCAAAGTTAAAAAGCAATGACCAAGACTGTGGTGCCTCGCGGCTGGGCTAGTCCTTCATTTTAAAGTGGACATGGGGGCTGAGGTGTGGCTAAGTGGTAGAGTGCTTACCCAGCATGTCCAGGGCCCTGATCCCCAGCACCACAGAACAAACAAATAGAATGGGCATAATGAATAAAGTTGGTTCTCTCTTGATGTTATGGGGCAGACCGCTCAGAAAACACCAAGCCCATTTTGTCCGAATTGGAGAGTCTTTATTTAGCCAGCCTTTATTTAGCTGCTCCCTGCAGGACCCATAACTGTCTCTGCAAGGAACAGCCCCGAGCCTGAGCATTTCAGGGTATTTAAAAGCAAAAACTGCGTCCAGGTTGGCATAGCAGCAAGCAAGCAAGCAGGGGTACAGAAGCTGAGCTGAGCCGTTAGCGAAATACTGCAGGGGGCACATTGGTATTGCCCACGGGACGTCCACAGTCATAACAGAAGGGAAGTGGATCAAATGACCCTAGCTGAGTGCAAGTTAAAGGATGTTACTAATGTCTAGATAATCAATTTCTGACAGGGTACATGGCCAAGAAAAATGGGAACCAAAAAGAGAACAACTTTACATTGTGTAAGGATTGCCATTTTGTGTTGCCAAACATGTTATGCTAAGCAACTATTGGTAGGTTCAGAGGTCGGGTGTTCCCACGGGAGAAGCGTTTCTTATAAGACAGGGTAAAATGGAGTCTGGTCCATATACCTGGCCTACAGCACTACATACAGCACCTACTACATACAGCACCCCCACTTGGTTCTGCAGTGATGGCCCACCTTCCCTGCCTCAGGATGAGTCGGGTCCCCTGAGAAAAGGGCAGGGAGGAGCCGGCAAACTGAGCCACTGTGCACTGTGTTCCCAGAATAAGGCTCACCCTGCCCAATTTACAGGAGGGCCCTGAGGATCGGATAAGACTACAGAGGATCAAAGTGGCCTGGAATTCCTCTAGAGAGTTAGTGTGTTTCTGTAGAAAAGTAATGTGGGTGCTTAAGCCTTCTGTCACACGTGATGCATACAAAAGGATACCTGTTCACACACGCTGGTGACATGGCAAAGTGTGCCGTGAACACAGAGACCACTGCCCAGGTGCCTGGGTGGACGGAGGGATGAAGTCACTTGAGCACCTACATGCCTGCATCTTTGTCCACATCCCCATGCACCTGTAAAGAAGCCAGCTGTGCAGAGCTGGGGTGGGTGACTGGGCCAGTGGGGAGGAAAGCAAGACTGAGTGCAGAGGACCACAGGCTTCCTGGCGTGGCCGGCCACCAGCACCCAGTGCTCGGCTCCCTGCTCCCAGGCCCCCTGTGAGTTACATTTCTTCTTTGAAAATTAGACGGGTAAAGCAGCCTCTCCTATGAGTTAGTTTGTCTTTCCTTGATCATTTTGAGAACGATGCTTATTCTCCATCTGTGGTTAACTGCTGCTAATTATTTATGTCACTTTCTCCAGCTCTCCTCATAGATTCTGCCTCTTTCTGAAATGCAGTTCCCTGTCTCTCTACCTGGTGAGCACTTCCCCACCTTAATACCTGGCCATCTGGAAGCTTCCTGGCACGCCTTTCCTGGCTGCGTCCAGCTCTGCTTGCCCTGCTTCCGGCTGGGCTCTGCCGGGCTCCCTAAGTTGCCGTGGTCTGTTTCCGGGTCAGCCTCTTTTTACACCTCCAGGTTTAAGGACTGCACTCCACAGTTAGCCTAAAGCCTGGCCCATAGCAGATGCTCACATCATTCAGAATTACTTAATGCACTCAGGGAAGTGGGAATGCCCACTTATCCCTCACCATCGTCATGTGCCTTTACTTAGAACATGTCAAAAGTCACCAAAGTTTCTTAAAAGACTAGTGTTTCACTCTAAGGATATACCAGAATCATTTTGACTCAGCATTGCACATAAGAATGAATGAAAAAGTTCAATACAAATTTGAAGAATGTTACTTAAGGAAATTAGATTCCATATTACTTTTAAGAAAACATTGTCTCAAGAGTCTTTTCTCTTTATTTCATTCATTCATGTCTCAGGCGACGACCAAAAGCACTTCCGCAGCTGTGTACTGCTGCTCCCCTCCTCCTGGGGCTGCAGCCTACCTGCTTGTTTGAATCATCTTTCTTTCTCCAGGTTTCTTTCTTAGAGACCTAATTGCTAGGACAAGCCTCTAAGCAGTTGTAGACCAAACAGTCGCTGAGAATGCTAAACCAGTCATTTCCCTCTCCCTGTACAAAGAAGAGAGCCAGGATGGTTCTAAACTGGGCTCGTAGTTTTAGGTTTCCTGAGAGCTCACCATCTGAGCTCTGAGCTCTGAGCTCCTGTGCTAAAAAGAGAACCTGACTGATATCTTCTCCGGCCACACTGAGCCCCTGGCAACCACATCCGGGTAATACAGTAACAACTTAGTGCTATTTATGACACAAAGGGCAAGCTTTCAGTTCAGAGAACATAGAAGAGTTTCCCAAGCCAACACAAATTGAAGTGTAAAAACATGCATTTGTTAAACAAGGTAAGATTATCTCATTTAGGATAATTGTGGTTCACCAGTGTATTCCTTTGATTAGTTCCCTTAATATGTGCAAAATATTTATTCCTGAAAATAACAGTTCAAAAAGAGATGTTCTTTTTAATCTTAAAGTGCTTAAGTTTTTGTTTTGTTTTGTTTTTTTTATTTAAAACTTGAAAATTTTTTACATTATAGACTTGGGGGGATCTCTACATTATGGGATTTGAGGCCCACTGTAGACTTGTTATCAACTCGATTGTGAGACCCTAGAGAACGGGGACCTATCATGTTTATCTTTGTGACAGGAACAGGGTCTTACAGATGAAGCCCCGAGTGACCCTGCATTAGAGAAGCTGGGGCACAGAGTTAAGGATGGTTCTCAGTGACGGTCAGTGCTGGAGCTGGGCAGCCGTGGCTGCGAGCAGTAGGGGACCTCTGCCTTGGGTGTGCTGGTGAGAGTGGGTGCTGCGTCCAGGCCTGGTTCAGCGTCAGTACTTCTCAACCTAAGGTGGTCTTGCTGTGTGTTCCCATAGGCGCTCCTTCACTCGCCATCCGAAGGATAGCTGTGAAGGAATCGTGGAACGTGGAGGGCAGACTTGACTTTACGCCAGCTGACCGAGCCTTACAGGATTAATGCTACAGACTGTGGTGGGGTGTCTCTGACTCTATTTTCAAGGAGAAAGGCAGATCAATAAAAGAAGCCGATGAAAGGGACTTTGTAGTTCCCTCCTTCCCCAGCTCCAAATTGTGCGTTAGATCACATTTTTCTATTAATTTGCTGCACTTTGCAGTTACTAGAGTGTCACAAGCATTTATAAGTGATTCACAGTTCCCATAGCACCCTTGTGACTGTTGGTTCAATAACAAGTATTTATGGAGAGTCCCTGGTGAGTTGGGCAGGCTCGGGTGATAAGGACTCGCTGAAGAATGAAACAGGTAAAGACACTGTGAAGCTCACTTCTCCTCTCAGCAAGCCCAGGAGGCCACAGCAGGAAAACTGGTGCTTAGGAGAGTAGGTGACTTTCCCAGGGTCCCAGAATACTAAGTCTGGAGTCTGAATTTGAACCTGCAACTTTAAATTCTAAATCCGGTGCTTTTTTTTTTTTTTTTTTTTTTTTGCTAGATCACTATACACTGGATCATAACTGATGTTCAAAAAGATCATCTTTTTTCTTTTGTGTGTGTGTGTGTGCGTGTGTGTGTTGCTGAGGCTCAAACCTAAGGCTTTATGTATGCTAGGCTCAAAAAGGTAATCTTAAGTGATATTAAAGAAAATACATTCTATTCAATAAGTCCATCTATTATTGAGTTGTAACAGTCTATTTTTAGAAAGGATTTCAGTTGTAAGGATGAAAACTAATGGTTACAGTCATAGGAATTAAAAGTAAGTGGCCCCAAACTTCCCATGACTCAGTGAGTGCCAAGGTCATCCGCATAGCCTCACACTAGTGAGTAGGGCAGGGTCAACTGGCTAAGCTCAGAGTCTGGCTTCACCATCAAAGTCACCCTCTCCCAGACTCCAGGTTGACTGGGAAAAGATGGGCAATCCTGATAGGCTCTCAGGTTTGGGGAGAAGGTCATGAGTGATGGCGTTCTCCCACCAGGCTGTGTGCATGCTGTATAAAGTGGAAGCGCCCTCTCCAAAAGTCATCAGATAGGCCCCCGTGCCTCCCCAGTTGAACTGAAGAATATGGGCCTTTTTCAAAAACCTCATAAAAGCTGTGTGCAGTGGCACATGCCTGTAACCCCAGGAACTCGGGAAGCTGAGGCAAGAGGACAGAGTTCAAAGCCAGCCTCAGGAGATTAGCAAGGCACTTAGCAACTCAGTGAGAGCTTGTCTCTAAATAAAATATTTTAAAAAGGGCTGGGGATGTGGCTCAGTGGCTAAGCACCCCTGGGTTCAAACCCCAGTATAAAAATTGTTCAACTCATAAAAATTGTTCAACTTGGCTAGGCATCCTGGTGCATGCCTGTAATCCCAGCAACTCAGGAGGCTGAGGCAGGAGGATCTCAAGTTCAAAGCCAACCTCAGCAACTTAGTGAGGCCCTGACTTGAAATACAAAATCAAAAGGACTAGGGATCTGGCTCAGTGATTTAAAAAAAATAAACAACTGTTCGACATTCTTATTGTGTTCGCATGCACTAGCTCAGCTGCAATAATGGATTCTTAATTGACCAGTCATTTTCTATTTCCATGTCCCTAATCTCATACTACCTATAGGCTGAAACTGAAGAGCATTACAGCAGATAGGTTCAGGCAACAAGTCGTCCTGGCATGGAGTTTGAGCTCAGAGGGATTCTTCACCAAAGGAAGCATTAAGCCCCTGAATGTGATCAATCCTTTGTACACACCCCACTTCAGTGAGGAGCCAGGTACTTCCAGAAGCCCTGGGGTGCTCTTGTGACGACTTCACCACACTGCAGAGGAAACACAAGGTAGTCTTCTAGAAGACATTGCCAAAGGGTCTTAGAAACCAGAAAATGTGCCCTACCTATCTTATAGGTAGCTTAGCAAAGCCACCGTTGTAATGTGACTGACTCCTCATTATTTCAGGACACTTGCAACACTCCTGTCTCTAAAATATGTCCCTAACTTAGGTATTAGTGCTAAAATTCTCCATCTAAAAACCCACCAGTTATTTTACATTAGTGTTTATTTTTATTTTTTTAAATACATATGGTTCTAAAATCAAAATCTAAAATATCACAGCAAATATTTGACTTCACCCTTTAACGCCCCCGTCTCATTCCCCAACCACTTTCTACTCTTTTGCCCTTGCTTCTCTTCCCTACATACTTCTAGATGGCACAGGTACGCTACAGTTTTATGTGTGCTTGTAGATGTGCACATCTTGTTTTGGAGGTGAGAGCTGGCTCTTTCACGTCCTCTGACACTTTCCCTGACCCAGTGGGACCATAGATCTATCCCACTTGGGTTGACTGTGTGAATGTTGTTCATGCCATCACCTGTGTCCTTCTTATCAACGAAGACAATCCTTTGGAGGGAAATAGCACTTTCACCTGTGAATCAGCTGGGGTGTGAATCAAGAGTACTACCAGGGGTGGTATGGCAGGTGCTAGCTGGCATGAGGCTAGGGGCATGGACACTCTCCTGTCTGGGCCATCTGGGACTGGGCAGACCTGCTTCTCCATACCCAGTCATGTTGCTGGATTGGGAGATAGCTCCTCTGCATATAGCCTCTTGCCAGCTCTGTACCCATGGCCTAGTATGACGCCTGCAATATAGAGCATGCTTAATCACGGGAGGCCTTTCATTCTGTTCATTACCACTAACATCAGTGACTGAATGTGCATCATCTTTATTCAACAATTAGTGCACCACACTGCTAGAATTCTTGCTTCTTGATCTGGGAAAATAAAATGGGTCCCTCTTCTGCACATTAAGTAATCAGGTTCTGATTTTCCTTTCCTTCTCTCCCTAATGGTCTTTAATGCTTCAGTGCTCTCTTAGCACAAGGCATTTTCTCAAGTTCTAAAGCCCAGTGTTCTCGGGCTGCCTGAAGGGCAGCTGCTGTTCCCCGTCAGACCCGGCTTGCCTTTGGCCTTGTCTTGGCCCTTCTGAGGAGTGGGCTCCTCACCTGCATGGCATGCTCACCATGTTTGGGGGTTAAAATACTGAAGAAAAACCATGGGACTGAAGTCATTATCAAGCAAACCAAGATAGGTGTGATGCGACCCCCAGGAAGAACAGAGATAGATAAGGGGCATAGCGCTTATTTAAGAAAATTATGACAGAAAACTAACAAAATCTAGAGATGGAAATGTACATTCAGATCCATAAGTACTATAGAACCCCAAATAGACAAAATATCAAGTAACTTCCACCAAGACACATAATCAAATTCTTGAAAGTCAGAGGCAGAGACATTTTTGAAAGCAGCAAAAGAAAAGCAATTTGTTACACACAGGAAAGATTACATACATAAGATTATCAACATATTTCCTAGAAAAAACCTTACAGGCCAGGCAGGGGTAGGACGATATATAATTAAAATTCTGAAGGAGAAAGATCCTGCTGGTCAAGACCATTATCCTCAGCAAGAATGTTCTAGAGAAATGAAGATTTTCCAAGACAAAAGCTGTGGCAGTTTATCACCATGGGACCTATATTTTATCTCTTTTTTTGTTGTTGTTTGTTCTTCAATATAAAACATTTAATGTTTAAAAAAAAAAAAAAAACTGTCAGGGCTGAGGTTGTAGCTCAGTGGTAGAGCACTCACCCAGCACAGATGAGGCCCTGGGTTTGATCTCAGTACCACATAAAAACAAGTGAGTAAAAATAAAAGTTGGGGCCTGGGTATCTAGCTCAGTTGGTAGAGTGTTTGCCTAGCATGCACAAGGCCCTGCGTTCTTAGTTTATGGTGATTGTTTCTTAACGGCAACCTCATGTACACCGTAAATGTATACAATTTTTATACGTTAGTTTTACCTCGGAAAAACTTTCAAAAAGCAAAAACTGACTCAATGATGAGGACCTCCCAGTGGTCTTGAGCTTGTATATACCTTTCAAGCATAAAACCTGACATGGTCATGGGGACACTCACACGTTTTCATTACCAAATATAAAATGTGTTATTTGGAAGTTTTGCACACGCCATCTCCTTTAAATATATTTTATATGCTGCTTACAATCACATAAAAGATTAATATAAAATTTGATGTTTATTAACATTTAATCTTTATTGGATCATAAGGTTAATATTTTCAGCCAATATTCTGCATGGGCCTTCAGTTCCCCTCTGGTTCCAGTGTGCCATGCAACTAGGGTCATTTTTTTTTTTCTGAAGGAAGATGTGACAACCTCAGGACAACCTGTCCTGTGTCACATTGCATTCATGTGGTTAGCGAACATGGATGAGTGCCTTCTGACACAGGAGGGGACGCCAGGCATCTCCCCAGGCCCTTCTAGGGGCAGGAGAAAGGTTTATGAGAAACTAATACCAATCCATGAGGTTTGCTCAGTGCTTCGACTGGGTGGAGGAGAAGCTGGCATCAGGAGGGCCAGGGCAGAAACATGAAAGTGTGAAAAGCCCATGCTTTGGGATCTGAAGAGCTGTCCTAGGGCTTTGAGCAAGACAAGAGTCAGCTGCAGAAGTGGTTTCAGGCCGTCCGGGGTGTGGAATAGCTGGAGGGTTGTTAATTAGGTAGACAAGATCACATTTGGCTTTCAGGGGTCTTGCTTTTCAGTGCCTCCCAGTCCTGTGGCCAGCCTCACGTGACAGAGAAGCCCTGATCAGAGCCAGTGACCTGTGCCAGGAGTGGGGAGATGACTTGAAAGAGACATGAGAGTCAGGTTGGGCTGGTTTGGTGCCCACTAGGAATGGAGTAAGGAAGGAAAACTGGGAGAGAGAAAGAGACCTAGCCAAAGGGAGAGAGAAAACTGGAGCCCTGGGCTGCCTTCCTTGTGGGATATTGGCCAAGAGGCTCCTGAAGCTGGCTCAAGAGCAGCTATAAGCTGGGCACATTTTCTTCCTGAGTGCAGAAGTCTTCTTAAAAGCCTAAATACGCTACCCAACTCTGCAAACAGCAGGGGATAGCACAGCATTCCTCAAACAGAGCAAGTCCTGAGGGTATACTGTGCAGCCTCCTCCAGACAGGCCTCAGGAGACAGCCTCAGGGTGCCTGGGCAGGGCTTGGTGTGTCTGGATTTTACAGCCAGGCCTGGGATCAGGTGGCCGGCATCTTCCTGGAAAGTTTGCTTCCCGCCCCAGTTTGCTTTCCCAGGGAGGTCTCTGGGCTGGGCTTGGTTGCCATCCGTGTTGTACAGGGTTTCCCTAGGACATAATCAGACCCCCTACTCAGCTGTCCAGGGCCCCGTTTTGGCCAGAGGCAGGCGCAGTTTGGAGAACAGTCGTTCCGGGGATGAAATGGAAGCTTCTGCCAGGGCACCCCACCCATTGCTCTGCACGTGGGCTGCAAGTGTCACACTCCCAGGTGTGATCCATGTTAGTTCCACGTAGCCATTTCCGTGTGCCCGCTTTTACTCTGTGGGATGCTAATCTTCATGATCCGATGTGACTTATTGTGTCGCCATAAGACAATAGGAACAAAAGCCAGAAGGCCAAGAAAGACCCTCTTTAGTGCCCGGGCTCTGTGGGAGTCCGGTCCTTCCTCAGAAACTCGTCCCCGCTGTTGCCTAGAAGCCTAAGAGCGGCCCTAAGGACAAAGGGCCGGCGGTGCCGAGACCCGCCGACGCTGGGGTCGGCGCGGGGTAGCCAACCCGTAAGTGCCGGTGCGCCCGGCGGCCGGGAGGGCGCGCGGCAGGTGTGGGGACGCGGGACGGCCGGGCAGCGCCACTCCGCGCGGGGGCGCCCCCGCCTGCGTCCCCAGGGCGGTCTGGGACCCTGCGCTCGGGGCCGGGGTCCCGGAGGGCGGGAGAGGGAGGAGCCGCGCGAACCCGCCGCGGCCCGGGCCGGCGCCCCGCGGCCGGGAAAGCGAAAGGGCGGCGGGGCCTCTGCGCGCCGCAGGAAGTCGCGAGCAGGAAGCGCCCGCGGCGGGCGGCGGGCGGTGCGGGGCGCGGGCCTCCCCGGAGCAGGTGGGAAGCGGCCGCGCGGGAGGCGCTGCGGCCCGACCCTCCCCGGCCGCACCTGCCGGCCGCCGCGCACCTGCGCCCGGGGCCGCGCTTCCGGCCGCGCGCTGCGGGCTCGGCTCTCGGCGCCTTCTTCCTAGAGGTTTGCTTTATTTGGAGGGCGGGGGGCGATCTCAAGCTCTTTTCGTTGCGGAAAGTCTTTGAAGTAAGGGATCTAGAAGAGTGTCCCTGGGCGACCATGCCAGGCGCCTGGTGCTTGGTGACGCTGCTATTCCGGGAAAGTGGAGGCAGAGGGCGCGGTCTTGGCCCGGCAGCCACTCGCTGAAGCCCCTGGCAGGGGTTCGCCAAGCTGTCCTGCCGGGTCCCTTGCCCATCCCCGCCGCCGCCGTGACAGTTGGGGGTCTAGGGAGCCGACTGGAGGAGACCCGCGCATTGTCTGCCGCGCGATGGGGACGTGGGCGTGCCGGCTGCCTTCACCTCCTCCCGGACCCGGCAATTGTATTGTGTGGGGAGGAGCCGGCCGAAAAGCCCTCGGGTAAGCTCGGAACCAGCACCTGGGCCTTCGGCTTGCCGGTCTGCTGAGCAGCTGGTTCCCGGAGCCCTGGAGCCTCCTGGCCAACCCGAGTGACAGCGACCTTCTGCTTATTATACAGGGCTTAAAACGCCAGAAAGTTCGCGGGCCGCTGGCCACCAACCTTCAGCCCTGGCGGCCCACGCCCTGAGCCCAGTTCGGGAGGAGGCGCTGTCTACGGATTTGCATTAGAATTTAGGATCCTGGAAGCCCCTTCCCCCACCCCCAGGTTTGAATTGCTAGAGGAGGAATTCCGAAGCCTGCCTTTCCCTGTCTCCTGAGCTCACTGCCGGGAAGCTGCTGCCTGCGTGTCCTGGAACTTAAATTGTGTGAAGTTGTGAGTTGGTAAATATATTCGATTTCCCCCACTCTTTATTTATTCATCGCCTGGTATTCTCTATGCTAGAAAACCTAGGCTCTAAATGTCCTGTCCCAGCACCTGGTCTTGGGGCTGCACTTACAGCCCAAGTGAGGGATGTTCTGTATGCTGCCATTGGAGTAGAGGCGTCTCGTGGACAGAATTCAAATTCCTAGTTGTACTGGAGCCCAGGAAGAGTGATGGTGATCATTTCTTTAATGTTGACTAGACCCTTAAAGCTTGGAGAGTGCTTGCCCTGGAGAGGGAGTTTTGTATTCTATCTCTTGATTTTTTAAAAAAGAAAAATGCATTGAACTTTTTTGGGGGGATGCCTTGTTCCCCATTCATGTTTGCTCTTGCAATGAGACCCAATCTTAAAATTTTTTCAACTACGTAAATGATTTGAAATATCTGAGACTGTGGAGACTAAGTGTGACCATGTGACCGTGCCCTGGAAAGACCCTTTCAACATTATTCTTGCTATTACTCACTTTCAGCCTCCTCATCTGTCTCAGCAAGAGACCCAGAGGGCAGCCTCTGAGGGGAGGGACTGTGGGGGGCTCTCAGGTGTGTATTTCCCTCTGCTCATCTATTTTGAGGAGTCTTTGACTAGGCTCTTTTGGAATAAGTCTAAGCCATGCTCCTTCTGGGTTTTAGTGGAAACAGTGTTGGGATGTTTGCTAAGTTGCTGTCTTGGACGGTGTGATGAAACTGCAATCAGATCCTTTTCTGATAAATTCCAGGAAGAGTGATTTTTTTAAAACTTTTGATGTATTTAGGCTGTGTGCCAAGACCAGAGTGCCACTCGCAATGTGCTCCCCTGCGGGGGCCCTCTGCAGGGCATGGGCAGGAGGAAGCACAGTGGAAGGAGGAGGTACCTAAGACAAACAGGGCGACCTGGAATTTGTCCCACAATATTGAGCCACCCGGGCGTGGTGCCTCCTTTCCTCGTTTTCTCTCCCTGTGAAGTGAATGCCCTGACTCTTCTTCCGGGTGGCCTTGGGCTCTGTGAGGGCATGTCACCTTCATGACCTCCTTGGTCCTGGAGCCGCCCATCCGGGAAACTGGGTTTCAGTGGGTGCTGCACAGGCCAGGGCCCTCCAGGTGTCAAATCCCTACTTGTCTACACCTCTAAGTGAGCTCACTGTGAGAATGTGTAGCACCCATCTCACAAGGGGAAGAACTCATAAGAAGAAATCAAGGAGCTTCATTTTCCTGCCTATTTTTCAGTGCCTTCTGGTTCTCTGTTGTTAAAGACCCTACAGGCAGAGTTGAGGTATATTGCTGAATTGATGCAGTTGACAGTAGCGTATTTTCAGATATACATGCATATAGAAGCATTTGGTGGAGGAAGAATTTGACTCTGGCCATCCATTTCCAGGCACTGTACAGTTGAAACCAAATCCTTTACTATAAAGTCATCGTTATAAAATAGTTTCTCCCAGTCTCAAACAGGGGCGCACTCATTTTGAGCAAAATTTTAGCAAAATATCATTTCAATCTAAAGATTTGAACAAAAGCAGTTTTAAAGATTTGCAGTCATTCATTCAATGTGAGGTGTTTGTTTTGTTTTGAGATGTAGTCTTTCCATGGATGGTTGCTTAGGCTGGCACCGACTCCAGAGTAATGGGGATTACAGATACGCAACACCCTGCCTGGCTTCAGCATGAATCTGAGTGCTTATTTTGAGGTGGGAAATGGGAGCAGGGCCTTCACCTGCAACCCCCATCTTCTCTTGGGTTCAGCCCAAATCGCCCTGGCTGGTGATAATTGAGCATGGACTGCATACCACAGGCTCTGTGTCAAAGTCTTCTGGGGATTATCTTTTTGTTTTTTATAATGCTGTAGGAGTGGCAGGCCATCAGCCCCATTTTGGGGTGGAGAAGGTAAGAGAGCAGAAAGTTAAAAGACTGGCTGGGTTCATGCAGCCCCAGGGCAGTGGTGGCAATGGGAAGGTTTCCTGGTGTGATGAATGAGTCATACCTGCTAAGGTCCTTGGCAGCCCTGGGGAAAGGTGCAGCTCTCCTAGGCAGAAGGGAGAGGGCCTCACCAATGTCAGGAGGGGAGACAGGGGAGTGGGACTTCTGGATGAATGGTCTGCAAAGAATTTGAATCCTTTTGTAAAATGTGATAAAGAAAAATCGAGGAATGTGTGATTCTTTGGTTGTCTGCTGTGCTGGGGACTGAGCTATCACTGAGTCATATCCCCAGCCTAGAATGTGCATTTTAAAAAAAATGTTTTTAGTTGTAAATGGACACAATACCTTTATTTTTTTTTTTATTTACTTTTATGTGGTGCTGGGGATTGAACCCAGGGCCTCACACATGCTAAGCAAGTGCTCTAGCACTGAGCCCCAGCCACAGCCCTAGGATGAGCATTTTTTGAAAGCTTGCTCTGGAGGAAAGGAGAGGGTGAATGTGGGGAACTGTCCTGTTTTGGAAGACGGAGTGACAGCACTACAAGCCGGGAGCTTGACTTTGCCACAGGAGACCAGTCTTGGTGGCCGGGCCTCTTATCCACTCACGGGCCTCCCCCATCCCTTCCTGTATTGTTTTCCTTCAGCTCCACCTTCAGAGGGGGACAGCTTTCCAGCCTCACTTAATGCAGAGGTAGAGTTCATGGGGTGGAGTTCACAACCACCACACTCATGCGCTTTGATTGAAATTACAAAGCCACAGTTAAGTGATTGATCAGCTCTGCCATTTTGTCCAGCCTACGGTCTTCTCTGTCTCCATGGCTCAAAGGTGGCCTTGTCCACAGTGGATGGAACTGAGCAAGTCTTGTGCCCTGCCGTACTCTGAAAATGGGGCACATGATGGAACCAGTGGGCACACACGGGGTTTCTTGTGATCGTCGTGGTTGGCCTGCATGGTGTGCTGGCTGAGAGTGCAGGGTTGATCTCCTGCAGAGTTGCAGATGGAGTATGCACTACAGTTCCTTTTTGTCCACCATGAGAGCATCTTGTGAAATTCATTTCCATGGGCTTTGCACACACCGCCTCTTCGGGTGCTCTATTTCCAGCCAGTAGCCCTCAGCGTGGGACTTCCTCTTTTTTTTTTTTCCTTTTTTGGTACCAGGGACTGAACTCGGGGGCACCCGACCACTGAGCCACATCCCCAGCCCTATTTTGTATTTATTTAGAGACAGGGTCTCACTGAATTGCTTAGGGCCTCACTAAATTGCTAAGGCTGGCTTTGAACTCACGATCCTCCTGTCTCAGCCTCCCAAACCGCTGGGATGACTGGCGTGCCCAGCTTGGGACTTCCCCTTGTACCCAAAGTTCAGCTGTAATCCGGACTGGGTAGCACTGCCTGTGTGGTCGCTGTCTGTGTGGTCACCCAGGTGCCATGGTCAGAACCCCAGACTTGAACACCTCTTGCTCTCTCCTCAGAGTGCCACCCCCCTCTGGAGAGAAGCAGGGAGGAGACCCAGGACCCCGGGCACCCTGCACCTCTGCTTCCAGGCTGGGTGGGTGAAGACAGGGTCTGCAGCCAGGATCTACGGCATCTTCTTCTGTGACCAAAGCTCCAAGGTCAGGGACTCTGTAAATGGCTCGACTCCCTGCCGGCATCCGCTTCATCGTCTCCTTCTCCAGGGATCAGTGGTGAGTCCTGCTGGGTTCACGTGACACAGTGCGAGTGTGGGTGGGGGCCTCCGGTGGTGGGTGACTTTGTTCCATGTTAGAGCGCGGGTGACTGGTCTCCTCTTTAGCGGTTGAGTTGCTGCTGGCCATGGAAGCAGTGGCCCAGAGCCCTGAGAGGCATCCTCCGCCTTTGGTACTGGTGTCAACAGATGGCATTGGGCTCCTTGGCAGTCTTCAATGTTTCTTTAACATCTCGGTCCCTATAGAAAATAGCCACTGACAACCAGCAAGCCTGTGAAATGGCAATGGGTGGACTGAGCACAGCGACCCCGAGCCCAGAAGGGTGGGCTGGCTGGGGCCGAGCTTTCAGAGAACACAGATCCAGTGCCACTCTCTGTTCCCAGAGCATCCCCCTTGCCAGCTCTGAGGCCGCTCCTCACAGTGGCTCCCAGGAAGCAGGTGGCAGGGCGGAGTCGGCTGTTGTCTGTCCTCCAGCCTCCCCTGCCGGCCTCCCCTGCAGATCCATGTCCAGAGGAAGAACTGTCAGTCTCCTACCTTTTTACCATGAGTGCTGGAGGCTAACAAGGACAGATGAACAAGAGAGGGGACAGAATCAGTGGAGGAGAGGTTATAGGAAAGTGTGCTCAGAGGGGCATTTAAGGGGGGCTTATTATCATCTTACATAAGGGAAGGGGGAGGGGAGGCACAGATGAGAAAACAAATGGTTTTATGGAAAGATAAGTGGGCCACTGAGAGAGCCAGGGCAGGTGGGTGGGCATGCCTGCTTCCGGTGGGGGAGGCTGCTCTTCTGTGGTGAGCATTGACCTTCCCTGCCGCTCCCTGGGGAGGGCTTGCTACAATGGAGTTCTTCTGCGTTGGTTTGGGAGACTCTGCTTTTAGCAAATAAGAGATTTCAGGAGCTCAACTATCTTCTGCTCAAAATGATGCTCCTCACCGCGGCCTGTTCTGGACCTGTTCTCCCACACCCTCTGCAGTGTCCCAGGCCCTGCTGGTGGGTGGAGCAGCCGCAGACTCTCTCAGGTGTGATTTAAAATACCTGGGGGTCACTTCCCTGGCTGACTTATTTTATATCTACTGGGACTCGAGCCACCATCTTCAAATACTTAGTGTTTAGCTTCTTTGTTTTGTAACTTTGCATTGATGTAATTTCAAACCCCCAGAACTTACATTCTTTGAATTCTAAGTTGCATTCTTACAACATTCTAAGAATGTTACAAAGAACTATAGGACTCATATGGATCCCAGATGTTGCCATTTGGCTTCTTCCCTGTGTCAGTGCAGGCAGAGGTAGATAGGGTGTCACACACACTGCATGTTCTAGCCCTCTTAAGAGTTGCAGAGATCAGACCCTTGTTTCTAAATATTTCCATGTTTACTTCCAATGAGCAATATGTTTTCTTGGGCTGGGGTGCAGCTCAGTAGGCGGCCACTTGCCTAGCTTGTGCAAGGGTGCAAGGCCCTGGGTTCTGTCCCCAGGACTGAAAAAGAAAATAAAAGAAAAAGAAATTCTCTTATATAACCTCAGCATGAAGAGCAAAATTGGGAATTGTAGCAGCTATAAAATAACATTATCCAATTCACAGTCCACATGAAACACAATATCAGTAACGCCTTTGCTACTTCTCCCCTCCGGCTCCCACCGGGATCACGCCCGTGTTTAGTTGTCCTGTGGGTTTCATCTCCTTTTCTCTGGAACCATCCCTTGGCCTTTTCTCTTTTTGCGACCCAGATGCTCTTGAAGGGCTCAGACCATTTATTTTGTGGCCCATTCCTCGTTTTGGACATGTCTGGTGTTTCCTCAGGGTCAGACTCAGATGAGGCGTTTGGGGCAGAAATCCCACAGAGGGGAGCAGCTTTCTTGCTGGTGGAGAAGGAGCCCTAAGATGGGGTCAGGAGCTGGAGTGGATGAGGGGATATGGATTGGCACCCGGGCCCAGGGTGGACTCCTGGAGGTAGATGGGTACAGGAGTAGATGGATGTATTCTATGGGGCATGTGGTCTCAAGGACACTCCTGGGGGTGCCTGGAGGTGCACCTCTGTCCTGGGTTGGCATGGTTTTGCTTGCTAGAAACTTGGGGTTAACCTAGACATTGATGTGGTTCTGTTGAAATGCTGTCATCAGGATGGCCGAGAAGGGGGCTGGGTGTGAGGAGCACGGGGTGCATTCACTCTTCGTCATGTTTGCCTTAGTCTAAATATGATCCAAAACAAAGTAAAAAGATGGCCTTTACCTAAAGCCACAGAAGGTCCTCTCTAGAGTCCTGGAGGCCTGCTGCAAAGTCGGGGTGTCAGGAGGCCCTCCCTGCCCCCTCCAGCTCCCAGCATTCCTGGCATGCAGCCACTGTCCCCCTGTGTGGCCACCCGGCCTCCTCCCCATCTCCTTTCTTTTGAGGACACCAGTCACGGGATGTGGAGCCCACCCTCATCTGTGTGACCTCACCTAAGCTGAGTACATCTTCAGAGACCCTAGCTCTGAATAAGGTGGCATTCCAAGTTGTGAGATGACGTGAATTTTTGAAGGACACTATTTAGTTCCACAAAGAATGGATAAAAGGAAATAAACAGCATTTCAAACTCTTCATACATTATTTTAAAAACTGAAGATAAAATACAAAATGCAGAAGGGCTTCAGGAGGTCACTGGGACTTCGGTCACATTGCCCTGGGTTAGTCTCATGTGTGCTCCCCTGAGACCGGCCATATCCAGATGGCACCCGAAGAACCATCCTGAGCCTCTGCTGCAGTCACACCTTCTTGAAGGAGAAACCAAACCTCTGGCACTGCTTCCTCCCACTCCCCAAATCCTGCGGAGGACAGGGAGGAGGGGCGTATCTGGAAATGGAGGAAGTGGGGCGGCCAGACCAGCCGTGAAGCCAGGGTTTCCTCCGCAGTCTCTAGGGAATCCCACCTGCCCTGCAGTTGACCCTCCACGGACCCCTGGGGCCATTCATCCGGGGCTTCATTTCTACACCATAGAACCTGGTTTCCGAGGTGGGGTTGCTTCCCTGGGTGGAGAGCTCTGTGTTTAGGGGGCAGGGAGGCCCCTCCTGGGGGGCACCTCAGCCTGCATACCACCTGCGAGTACCACCTGCAGAAGGATTAGAGAAGCAGGGCAGGGACAGAGCTGGCCCCAGGTCTCATCCTGGACAGCCCTAGAGGCCAAGAACGCAGTGCGTGCTGGGGCTGGGCACTCTCCAGCCATCACCCCATTGAGGGGTGAGGGTGTTATTTCCAGGGTGCGGGTAGTGGATGGAGGGCCTGAACCTGCAGCCCACCTGCTGGGTCAAGCGGCCTTGTCAGTCTGTAGCCTGTGAGTTCACGGTCAGGTTGCACAGCTCTGAGGTCCAGCGCTCCCACCACGCGCTCCAGGGAGAAGCTGTGCTTTCTCCTCCTGCACTGGCTTGCCAGGTGTTGGAGGAACTGAGAACTCTGTTTGTGCTTCTTGCAGAGATTTGAAAGGGGGTGGGGCAGGGACACCTTAGGCCACACTCACCCTGCTCACTTTAGAGAAGTGGGGAGGTGCGGGGCTCACAGGCCAGCTGTGGGCTGAAGCAGGTCTGGTCTGGTAGCTCCAGTGCTGGAACCTCCCCATGTGGTAGCTGAGGCACACATGGCAGTGCGGCAGTGCATGTGGAGCGGTTTCAGCCAGAGACTTCCGTGCTCTGCCCCAGGGGTGGCGGTCAGGCAGGAGGACAAAGACCAGACTTCTGCCTTGCGTCCCTGCACTGTAGGCACGGCTCTTGTGCTTTGGGCTTCAGTGTAAACCACGCACTCATTTTTTAGAGTCTACTTTCTTCTCATCTGGTCATTGACGGGCTTGTGGGGGAGAATCCTTGAGAAACCGTTGGTGTGTTTCCCTGAGGAAGGAGAGCTGTGGGGCACCTCTCCAGTCAGCAGCCTGTGCCTGGCTAGTCAGTTTGGTTTTCTCCTTTCCCCGAGACCGTGTTTCCGAGGCTACAGGGGAGAGTCCCAAGGTCCCACCAGCCATTTTCCCACCTGACATGGGTCTTCATTATTATTTTTTAATCGGGAAACCCTTATCTGGCTTCTGATTTTTCTGGTAGCCAGAGGGGCAGGTACCCCTCAAATTCTAATCCTGGGTGTGATTCACAGAAAGCTTCCCTGGAGGAGCAAGTCACACATTGCAAACACGGTGAGTGGCGGGAATAATGATGCCACCATCCCCGTGGGCAGGGACGGGCAGGAATGAGGTCATTGTTGATTCCGATGGTTGCCACACGATTTGAAGCCATTGGCCTCTCTGGGCCAGAGGCAGGACAGGTCTCAAGGTGGACAGTGCCTGACACCACAGCAGCAGCTTCCTGGTCGGAGCCCCTTTGCCTCACCTCCTGTCAAATGCTGTTCCTCCCGCCATTCCCTCCCTAGCAAGTCGTTTTCTGGGTGGGTTCAGTCTGTGGACTGGACTCAACCTCCGCCTCTTATTGCACTTCCTTTCCTCCTTCTGTCCCCCACGCTGCCCAGGCCTGCCCTTGCCCCTTGCTCCTGGCCGTGGCTGTGTGCCAGTGTCTTTCTGTCATGGGCCTCCTTCAGCGCTGGCTGGCGTTGCTGCCTCTCCCTCCTGAAGGTCAGTCAAGTGTCCTGTCGGCCTTGCCCATGTGCCTCTGGAGTGCAGAGACTAAACAGCCTTAAAATGAGCATGATCTGAAGTGCCCGGGACAGCAGGTGACACAAAGACCTTCTAGCTAACTATTTGTTGTAAACTAACTTCTAGCTAACTATTTGTTATAAAATAATGAAGCAGCCTTTGTGTCTGCTCTGCAAATACTCTGTACTTCATCTGAGTCCCAAATTTCTCTTTAGTTACAGTTTTTTTTTTAATTGACAAATGTGGTATTTTGATCTAATAATAAATAGGTATTTGGCCTCTGCCCCTGATCCGTGGCATACAGCTCCAGAACCCTGAAACGATGTCTTCTTGTGTGCTAGTGAGGGGACAGGTTGCCAAGGGGACAACTATGTGATTAGAGGGTTGAAACTTGGATCACAACCCCTGCGGGAGGAGAGAGGCTGAGGTCACTTGATCGCCAGCGGCAGTGATGTAATCGGCCATGACCATCAAAGCCTCCAGGTGGCTGGACATGGGGCTGCAGGGTGGTGTGGGCATGGAACCTCGCCCTCTCCTGCCCCTATGCTGCATCTGTTCCAGTGGCCTCCCTTGTAATAGCTTCATGACAAACCGGCAGAGGCTCGCAAAGTGCTGCTGTGATACCTGAACCTGAGGGGAGGTGGTGGTAACGCGGACTTATGACCAGTTGGTCACAACCTGGGACTTGTTGACCTCTGAAGCTGGGGCCGTCTTCTGCCACGGAGCCCTCGGCCTTGGGACCCAAGGACCCCTGCAGGCAGGCAGGGTCAGCAGGAGTTGGAGTGCAGTGCAGAAGCCCCCCTTGGTGTCCACTGAGAACCGCTCGATGCAGGGACAGCTCCATGTCTGCTGTCCGGAGTGGCGTGGGCGTGGGCGGGTGGGGGTAAGGGTGGGAAAAGCCGGTTTCTCCTCTTATGACATTTAAATGGTTTCAGTTCAGACAAGTGGCCTGGCCGGGCAGATTTGTTTTAGGTGGTGCTGTTGTGGTGATGCGTGAGCAGGGCCAACGGCTGATCCCGGGCAGGAGGCATGCAGGGCCGGCTCCCCCAGCCATCTCACGCGCCTCCTCCTCCCCCTGTGCTCTGTTCCAGGTACAGGGCCTTCATTTTCGTCCTGACATTTCTGCTGTACGCCAGTTTCCACTTATCCCGAAAGCCCATCAGCATAGTGAAGGTAAGAAACGACCCAGATCACTCCATTTCATATCCTGCCTAAGCTCTCCATGGGGAACCAGCTATTCAGGAAGTTTGAGGGAGGTGAGGCGCGCGGTGGGCAGGGAGAAAAGAAATGGTTCCAAATAGGTTTTTTGCTGCGTTTTTGGTTTTTTGCCCCTACATTCCCTTTTCAGAAATTTAGACCTTTAAAATGTTTCTAGGCTTTATAATTTTAGAGTTATTATGCTTGTATAAGTTAGCAGTTCCAGAATTTTCTAGATTATTTAAATATTTACTTTATCTTATGCAAATTTTCTTTCTAAGTACATCCAGTTCTAAGTGGTTTCCCAAATTGCTTCAGCCTCCCACAGAGGTGGTTCTCTGTGACTCTCCGACCCTGTGTGAGGGACGGGCGGGAAGTTGTTGAACAGGTATCCCAGTAGATCTGAGGAAGACCAAAGCAGACATTCCTCCATAATGACCGGTCCCTCCTCCTGCCCACGGACCCTCTGCAGGCTTGGATGGCCTTTGACTCTTGCTGTAGAAGGAGCCAGGAAACTGCCTTGGCAACAGCCCATGTGCAGCTCAAAGGCCCTTCGCTTACCTTCCCGCAGCTGCAGGCACCAGGTTCAGGACTGTGACCCTGCGACCTCGCAGCCAGCTTCCTCCCCCTCCCACAGGGCCAGGCAGACAGCTGCCCTGCAAGTCCTCTGGGCAGTGGGAGGCAGCACCGAGGCCTCTACTTCTGTGACAGGTCTGCATCCCTCCCCAGTGCCTTTGCCTAGACGTCAGGCGCTCAGTGACTCAAAACCTTCTCCAACTCCCCCAGACCCTTGGGAGCCAGGAGTTTCTGCACCCGTCTAGTTACTGACTGGGGATATTCGCAGATCTGTAAGCACATGGTTTTCAGGAGACCTAGAGATTAGAAAAGAGGCGATGGCCTTAGTAAATTCTCGCCTCAGCAGCAACAGGCCCTGGAAGTTTGAATGCTGCTACTTCTTGTCCTTTTGGTTAGAGAAATTCATGGACAGCTCAAGAAAATAGCAAATTACAAAAATGGAAGAGACCGCTGCAGAGGGAGTGAGCATGCGGAGCTGGAAGGCACCGTCAAGGGGCCCTTGTAGGGCTTCGAGATTGACCTGGGAAGGTCTGGGTGGATCGTGGGGGAGCGACCGCCTCCAGTACCAGATGGAGGGATGCAGCATCACCATGAGGCCACCCACCTCACGGGCATGTAAGGCAGGGCTGGCCAGTGGAGGGCCCCAAGGTCAGGAAGTGGCCCTTGGACCCCATCTGATGACCACCAGCATCCCTGTCTGGCCAGGAAGGGATGTGAGCATGGTTTATGTCCATTCTGCCAGCTCCTGTCAGGACCCCACCCTGACTCTGGTGTGCAGGAGTGTCCCCTCCTAGGCTCCTAGGGCTTACTGAGGAGGGGTCTTGTGTTAGGTTCTCAGGTCAGTATTTCATAAGGAGCAATAACTGCAGCGGAGGGCCCCCCTGCTGTGACAGGGTGCTCACGTGCTTTGTTCATGGTCCTCACAGCAATCCTGTGAGAATCCTTCCCAGGAAGCCAGGCCTCCCTGCAGGGCTGGGGCTCACTCGGGCAACACTGGTGGCTGCCCTGACTCCGGGTCCCTCTTTAATCACTCTGCCTCGGGGTCTCCAGGACATTTAATCACCTGAGTATGGTCAGTGTCTCAGCCAGATTTTCTTTAACACCCAGAATTTCTGATTTGGCACCACGGGGCTGCCTGGGTATGGATTGGCCGTATGCTGAATCTTATGGGCTTCTTTGCCTTTTAAGATAGATAAAAATACACTCCCCACATGGTAACTCGGACTTTACGCTCCTTGTGAAGTTTCACAGGCTTTAGCTCATGTTATAAATAACAGCAGAGAAGCTGCAAGCAGTAAGGATTCTTTTGACCCAAGGATCAGTTTGTATAATTACCTATAGCTTGCATTTCTAGAGTTGTTATGAACAAAACTTACCTGCTTACTTGAAATTGGTCAGCAGGGCTTGTAACTGATAAAGTGATTCATGGTTTATAACTCATTTACAGAATAACATGGCCTCTCAGGCCAGGTTTAGACTTGACTTTAATCACTGCTGATTAAGTTTATTTATCTCTGATTAAAAACTGTATATATAAAAATGATGACATGAGCAGGGCTCGGACCGTGGTGGTGTCACACACAACCCTTGTCCCTTTTCCTGCTGCTCCATCCGCATCCTGCCTTGTGATTTGAGGCAGGTGTCCACCCAGGCTGCTAGGGAGGTGAGGTCTGCCAGCGGAGACCTTTGGGGGACCCTTTTCCCCAAGGCCTGGCAGGGAGCTTCTTAGCTAAGATGCTGGTCCCTGGACAAAGGCAGAAATGGGGACATTGCTTAGAGTGTGCCCAACCCTCTCCACCTACACAAGAGCTGTGAGAAGAAAACTTTAAAATATTCAGAGTCAGATGGACAGCAGGAGGTCTGAAAAGTCAGAAGCCCCACCATGACTTTGGGCATAAACTCACTCTCTAGCACCCTGAGCTCCCTGGGTCTCCCTGGGTTGACGTTTGAGCAGAAGGCCGTCCAAGGGACGTTTCAGCAGGGATTTTTTTAATTGAATAAAATCTTAAAGTTTAAAGGATTGTAGGAAATCATCACTAAAGAAACTGTGGAAAAGATAACATGTTTTGTTGAAATGAAAATGTGAAAAAGCTTAACGTGTTTTTAAATATCAGCTGAGTTATTAAGATATTGCATGAAAATAGACAAAATGGTCCACAAAATAGAGAATATGGCGTATTTGAAGGTGATGAGAAAAGCGTAGGTGTTTATGTACCTGGTTTGGGTGTGGGGATGGAAGCCAGGCCCCCGTGCTGGATCTGCACACACTCCCCCCAGCCCCACGCCTGCTCAGCGTAGCTTACTTAGTGCTGGTGTTGGCACAACTGGGTATTCATCTACAGGACAAAAAGTTCACTCCCTATCTTGATAATAATTATAACTAATAATAATAAATGGGTGATCACATATTTAAATGTAATAAATACAAAACAAAAATCCAAGAACAAGACTGCGTGTCTTAGGAGTATGAAGTTAGGAAACCCAGAGGAACAGTGGACGAGGGGGATGAGCAGGCAGTTCACAGGCCCGGAATCCACACTCCAAGAGATGCGTGAACCACATTCAAGTTTGTTAGAATTCACAGATGCGGGTTCAGGTCACACAGATGGCTTTCTGAGCTCAGCCGGCACACTGGGAGCCTTCCCCTGTCGGTGGTGGCGTGTGGAAGAACTCCAGTCGTCAGGGTGTTTGGACAGTATTCTGGGAACACCTACTGAAAGCCCCAGTACAGCTGCCTGATCCTGGGCCCTGTCAAGGGCCAGTGACGCAGAGAGGTGCTGTCTGTCCATGACCCGTCTTTACAGCAGCCCTGGGACTCAGACACTGTCATGCCAGCTCCAGAGCTGGGAGTGCAGCTGCGGTCGCCCAGGGCAGGACAGGCACAGTGGTCCACAGCGGCTGCCTGTCTGCAGACGAAGCCTGTGCCCCTGACCAGATGTCCGGCCATGCTCCTCAGGTGACAGCGCCAGGAAGCTTTTTCTGCTGGCATGTGAATAAATAGATCACTTCTACCCTGTTGTATTTTCTGGGGGTGGTCCTCCCCAGAACGTTACATGATGAAGGAGTGAAAATGGTGTACCAGGCGGTGGTCTGCAGAATCCCATTTTCTTGCTTCTGCCTAAGGCTGCGTCAGACACCTCAGGTTAGCCCTGCAGACAGTTCCCCTTGTCCTGGCAGTGTGCCCTTCTGTCCTTTTGTCAGGGAGCTGGACAGGAGAGCCTGCAGGCTGTGACGAGGTGGGCTTCTCAGCTGCTGTAAGAAGAGGCTGGGGAGGGTGGCAGGGACACCCGACTTCTGGAGGAGCAGAGGGCATATGAATCAGGGGAGGGGCAGGGAAAGGAAGGCACAGGAACCCTCAGGTCGCTCCTGATCCCTGGGTGGGGCAGGTGGCCCAGGGGGAAGCAGGCAGGTGATAGCGTGGATTAGCCAGACGGGGAGGCCGGTGCGGCCCAGGAAAGCTGTTTGGAGGTGAGGACATTGCGTGTGTGAAGCGGAGCTCTGGGCTGGTTTTAGGGCAGTGTTTAAGTGACGGGCAGCCCGGTGGTGATGGCGGAGCATGTTACCCAGAGCAGCCGTGTGCATGGACCCTGCCAGGGCTCAGTCACTGGTATCCAGGTAAGCAGGCTGTGGACCTGGTGTCCACCCTGGCTGGCCATGGCGGGCAAGGGCTGCCTTTCAGAGGGGACTGCTCCCTCCTGAAGGAGGTGGACAGGACTTCTGGCTGCCACCTACTGGTGACCAGAGTGGCCCCTTGCCCTCTGCGGTGCCCCATGGTGAAGCCAGCTTTCCATGCCATGTCAGCCCTGCCTCTCAGGCTCCAGCTTACTGAGGTCCCCCCGAGGGACACTTCCCTGACCACAAGGACCCCTCCTTCCTGCCCTTGCTCACACCTGGTGGACTGGTACATCTGAGCTCTTATTAAAGAAGCCGCAGGTCAGGAGAGAGTGCAGAGGCCACCCGGGAGGGGCCACCATGTGACAGAGCAAGTTGCTTGTTCCTCAGTTTCCCCACAACCAGGTGGCCCCAGCTGTGACGGTTGTTCTAGGGAATGTGGCAGGAAGCCCCTGCCCGCGTCCCCTCTCTGCCTCCTGACCACAACTTGCCTGTCCCCGTGTCTGCAGCCCGAGTGCTGTGCTAAGCCGTGGTGCTCACCATCACCATCCCAGTGACTGTTGTGCAAGTGAGCAGCGGCCTGACTGCACTGGGGGACGCTGAAGCAGGACAGTGAGTGACCTGCTCCCCCGGCAGTCATTTGGCAAGCTCCCTACCTCGCCCTCCTTCGCCCCAGGGTTGCTTGCTGGTCTTGATGACCCCGTGGTGGACTGGTGGCCTCCTAACCCAGGCATGATTTTAAAACTGGGGTATGATTTGTCCATAGTAAACTACACAGGTGTTGGGTGTCTGGCTGACAAACCTTGGCCTGCATCTGGGTGTCCAGCACCCAGGTCAGGGATCCGGCCCCGTCCAGCTCCCTGAAGGCCCCCTGTCTCTGTCTCCTTGACCCTCCTCTGGGAACCACAAGTCTCACAGCCAGCCCTGTGCACTCATCTGCCTTTTCTTCATAGAGATGGAATCATTCAGAGGGAGCTTCTTAATATCGTGTTTGTGAGCCTCGTCCTCACTGTGGCACGGCCTGGGGCGTGTTCTTCTTTCTTGTGGTTGTACAGTTGTCTGCATCCGACAAAACGGACCTGCTGCTTCCCTCGTGGGCAGTGAAGGGAATGGCAGGCCATCCTCGGCCTCGACCCCGAGGACACCCGCCTCTTGGTGGCTGTGTGAATGCTCGTTAGTTACACGTGGGTGTAGGAGTGGGACTGCTGGTGAGCGTCCCCACAGCGGCTCCCGAGGCCCTTGCGGACCCCTCCCCAGTGGGCCTCATTTCTGCCTGAGGAGGCCGTTGCCCTAGGACGAGGGACAGCCCAGGCCGAGCCTCTCAGGACACTAGTCCTGCTCTGTGCTGCCTTCCTCCCTAGGGTGAGCTGCATAAGCACTGTGCTGGGGGTGAGGCTGAGCCCAGCTTCAGTGGCCAGAGCAGCAGCGCCGGCCACAGGCCCCCTCGCCAGCTCCCGGACAACGAGACTGACTGCGGCTGGGCCCCGTTTGGTGAGTTGAGCGTCAGCCCACCCGGTATCCAGGTACCCCTGGGCCTGTCCTGTCGCAGCTCTCCGGCCTTGCTGATTTGAATGCTGTTCTCAGGCGTGAGGGTGTGTCCATGCCAGCCCTGTCCTGGCAAACAGCAGCCATCACAGTGTGGCCACCACGTCTGTGGTGACAGCACTTGCCACCCTGATACAGTTCTCCAGTGCTCAGGAAACCTAAAGATCTTTTATATTTTGCATTTGTCCCACTTGGAAGTGAGGGCCTGCAGGGCATCCATCTTTGGGTGGGAAGAAGAGAGAGAGGACCTGGTGTGGGAGGCTGAGGTCAAGCCAGGGACATTCAAACACCAGGTGACCTGACACCTGCGCCCGGGAACAGGGGGGATCGTGTCTGAACCAGAAGGTGCATATTTAGGGATAACTTGAAAATATGACACTTGATTTTTCTTTGCAAAAAAATTGAACAAAATTTGGGCTACCAAGCTTTCTGTGTTCAGAACCAGCCCTCCTACTTCCTGAGCACCCCCGGATTTGGATTTCGAGAAGAGTTGTTTTGTATTTTGTAGCACTGCTCCAGAACTAAACTAAGCTATGCTGAGCATTTCCTGTTGATTTTCCAATCTGTGTAGATAAGAACAACTATCAGCAGCTGCTCGGGGCCCTGGACTACTCCTTCCTGTGCGCCTATGCTATTGGGATGTACCTGAGGTAGGTCTGCTTGAGTTTCCGGATGCATCCCCGGTATGGAAACGTTCCCAGGGCATGGAAGTACACAGGAGTGGGAGGCACAGGGCCCTGCACACAGTGGCTTCCCTCCTGGTATCTCCCTAAGGCAAGGATGAGTCAAAAGCAAGTGTCCAGCACTGTGTCCACAAGGTGGGACCTCAGAGCAGTGTCCCAGGATTTCCATCAACTGGACACAGGCTGTCCTCAGCTCTCCTGGACCTGGTGGTCAGAACGTACTGTGAATCCTGCCAGTCCTGGGCTGTGGTCACAGAGCAAGGGACACTGGAGGTCCCATGGGATGCTTGGCAGAGTGCATCCTCTCAGAGGTTTCCGTGGCTGCCCTCTGTGCACAGACCAAGTGACTCTCTGGTTGGGACGGCTGAGGCAGCTTGTGTGGACACCTCCCCTGGTGCCCAGTTTGGCCCCAAACAGAATCAGAGCCCAGGGGCAGCACCACATTCAGCTGCAGCTGGAGTGGGGACAGGGCTTGGAGATGAGCCCCTGCTTCACCACCTGCCACAGTGTGGCCTTGGGCAAGTGACCGCACCTTTGGGGGCCTTAGTTTCTCCTTTAAAACTGGGGGAGATCATAGTTCTTGCATTATAATTGGTGAGGATGAAGCGGGTAGACCCCTGGGGCTCAGAACAGTGCAGGGCCGTGAGGGCCTGGCCCTAGGTAGGGACTAGGTGCCCCGCAGGTGCAGGCTGTGGCTGGCTGACCTAAGCTATTCCATTAGTCCAGCGGGGGCTGGTGGGGCACATAGCAGGCACTAAGGTGTTGGAGCCAAGAGGCTGTTGTCCACGGCAGATCTTCAGAGCTCTGAGAACCTCAGGGAAGCCTGTAAATGTTTAGCTCCTTCCCTGTGGCCCCCCCTAGAGCCTGGGATCAAGACCCAGGCCCCTCCTGGCTCAGCCCTGTGGTGGCCAGTGCCCCGGTGAGCACCTTCGCAGCCCCTGTCTGCGATGTCCCCATGCTCAGCGCTGTAGCGCGCTTTGAATGAACAGCAAACAGTAAGGATTCAGAAGCCCAGCATGCAGTGCGGCAGGACAGGGGCCAGCCGGAGGGCAAGGTGGTATGGCCTTGGGCCTGCTCGGGGCCTGAGCTGGCCAGACACCCTCAGAGGTCAGATGTGTTCATGTTATGAAGACTGCAGTTATGCTGGATTCAAACCATCTGTAGTTCTAAAGACCCAAGGCCAGAGTGCTTTTCTTGGTTACTAGAAAGCAGTGTTTAAATCCGACTTTCAGCCAAGGGTGATTTTGTCCCCTAGGGGACATTTAGTAATGTCTGGTGACATTTGTGGTTGTCACAGGAAGGTAAGAGGGTGCTTCTGGCATTTGTGGACAGAGACCAGGGATGCGGTTATACGTCCTGTAAGACACAGGAGACTCCTCACTCCAGTGCCTCTCGCCCCACAAATCCAAGGAGCTGTCTTCAGAAGCCCTGGCACAAGGGAAGGTGGTTTTATTGTTGCTTATTTATGGCAAAGATGACTTTTCATCCAGTTCCTCAATGAGGCCATTGAAAGGAAGCTCTCTCTAGCATGAGATGCGCGCTGCAGTCTCACATCTGAGGCAGGGCGTGCGCTGCCTCCCTGCCAGGCCGGTTAGTGTGACCGCCTGGCACTGTGGCCCGCTCAGCTGGCTGTGGAGCCACTACCCAAGGTCTCGGCAGTGGGTGTTTCTTGGTTTGGTATATCCATATGCAGCATGTCCGTGGGCCCAGGTCACTCCTGGAAGGTCCAGCAGCTGCAGAGTGGGCCTGAACCCCTGAGTGAGTTCTTATAATGTGGAGTGGTGTCCACGCCATCAGACCTGCTCTTAAAAACCTTTCAAGTGGACATCAAATATGGACCCCACGTTGGGGAGCAAGACGACAGGCTGCGTCTAAGCCCCAGCGGACGGCACCTGCTCTCGGGGCCCTTCTGGGCAGCCTAGCCAGCCTCTCTGGGCCGTGTTCCTAGCCTCTGAAGGAAGCGAGGTGAAGCACCCCCCCGGAGCTCCGGAGTGATCTGAGTCTGTGTGTGGTCGGTTCTGCTCAGCCGACATTGACCTGGATGTACTTGGCCTCTTAACTTGCTGCCCCTGAGTCAGTGTTGAGAAGGTGGTCCGCATGGCCTGTGTAGATCTGTGTGCCTGGTCGTCTCGGGAGGAAGAGCTCTCTGACGTTGGGTTTAGGTGATAAAAGGTAATGTTGCAGTTAAGTCCAGGGGGTCACCGGGCAGTATTCCTAGAGTGACTATGTGACGTAAAGCGGGTCCCTGGCATTTAATGGTTGCATGGGGCTCACATCACCTGTGGTGCCTCTGGCCTTTTACTCACTCAGGTTACACTGTAGCTCCTTAGTGACAGTCCCCGTAAAATCCTAAAGAGTGTGACATGAGGCAGTGTGAGCCACAGCCTGTTTGGCACCTGCCCTGGCGTGAACTGAGTCTTGCCACACCGTCCACCGCCATTGTGGCTCTGTGTAGAGTGCCCCTTACGTGCCGGACTCATGCCTGTTGGTCTCATCTGGAAAATGGCTCTTGTCCCCGAGTCCTGTCGCTGCTTTGGAGGATCAGGGAAGTCTACCCTGGGCCTCAGACCTTCCTCTGTAGGGTGAGAAAATGACACAGGCGCAGGTCGCTGTGGCTGGACGTGGTGGCTGGAGCCTGGCACATTCATGGGGGAGGGACTTGCTCTGCGTCACTGTCCCCTTCCATGGTGTCCGTCTTAGCTTGGCAGTTGGGATTTAAATGACTCTGTTAGTTGAGTGGACATTGTTTGTATTAAAGCGGGATCGACTAGCAGGACCAGTTTTGTTTGTGTAGCTGGCAGTGTCACAGGTGAGTGACAGTGTGTGAATTTGTTACTTGACGGTTAGTGACTTTTGCTAGAAACGGGGCGTCTCCCAAGGTCTGCCATGGCCTTTTCGGGCGAGGGAGTGAACGTTCCACGGGGAACAGCAGTGTCCAGGCTTCCTGGGAATCACTGAGCTTCGAATTCTGGAAGCTCAGGGAGCAGCGCGCAGCACCCGGGGGACACAGCGGCGTCTGGGCGGGGTGTGTCTGGTTCCTTACGTCACCTTTCCTTCCCCTCCTCAGTGGCATAATAGGGGAGCGCCTGCCCATCAGGTACTACCTGACGTTCGGGATGCTGGCCAGCGGGGCCTTCACCTCCCTGTTTGGGTTGGGATACTTCTACAACATCCACAGTTTCGGATTCTACGTGGTCACGCAGGTAAGGGTCGGGGTTCCGGTGACAGGCCAGGGCAGTTAAAACGAAGCCCTTCGGAGTCACTCTGCCCTGACCTGGGTAAACTTGAGATGCTCTGTCTCATGACATCTGACCACTTGGGAGTTGGGGGACATGGGGTGTGGCCAGCAGAGATGGAAAGGCTGACTTTGGGGGCCTTGGCAGCAGGCAGGGGTTTGAGAGGAAAGGCGGGATCCTGCAGGTGTAGGAGAGGGAGGCCTGGCTTTGCCCTTCTCTCTGGGCCCCTTCCGGGATCTCTGGACCTCGGGAATCTCTGGCTCCAGCCTCCCCACGGTCCTGTGGTGTTGCCCACTGGGAATAGCGACGCCCCTCTGGTTCTGTGATTCTTCTGGGCTTCTCCACGGGGAGTTAGAAAATCATCCAAGCAAGCTGTATTTCATTCTGTTTTTCACGATTTTGCCACAATACTTCAAAAGGTTTGGCTGTTTAATTACAAAAGTGATTCATGCTCACACACGGCCGTTCCCAGCATCCGTGGGGAGTGGCCCCAAACCCCCTGCAGTGACCAGAACCCACACCTGCTCGGGTCCCCTCTGTGAAACGGCAGGGGTTTGCTCAGAAGCTGCCCACACTCTCGTGGGCTTCAGTCACCTCCAGATTACCCACATCCCTCAGACAGGGCACGTGCTCACTCCCACGTCAACAACTGCAGGAGCGCACAACGACAAGAAGAAGGCCCTGCGACAAGAAGAAGGCCCTGCGTGCTCCTGCAGGCCTGGCTGCAGGCTGGCCCTGTGGGTGGTCGAGTCCTCAGACGCGGAGCCCTTGGGCCACAGTAATACAGAAAGTTGGAAGGAAGGAAAAGCAGTTCCCAGAGTCCCCATGTGTTCAGGCCTGAAGGCCGAGCCTGGCCAGGCAGGGCAGCTGCAGGTCGATGGGCGGCACCGGGCTGGACTTGACTCCTGTGGCCTTAGAGGGTGGTTCCAGTGCCCAGCACCAGTACATGCCCCAAGTCCCTTCATGAAACCACGGGGACAGGAGTGCTCCCCAGGCGCTGAGTGCAGTGTGGTCCCTGCAGAGGCTAGCAGCCGTCTCGCGGCACAGGGAGGGAAGATGGGCCTTTCTAAGCCTCTTAATGGTACGGTTCATAAAGAGTTCTATAAAAAGAAGAAGCATTTTCTCTCTTCATAAAATTTTTAGATTGCACAGAGCCTGGGAAGCTCAGCCCTGAGCTGTGAGCGGGAGCTGTTCCTGGCAGTGTCCTGCCTGGTGCTTCCTGCTCTTCCCTAGTACTCTAACATTTCCACGACGTGCACGTTGGAAGTCTCACCTAAAATATATACTAGAGAGTTTAAACTGTATAGATTTTAAGCTACATTTATATAGGTATCCTATGTATAGAAACTACATATATATGCCTTAAATCTTATAACTTAAACACTATAAATATGAAATTTTAACTTTGCGTTTAAGGGCTGGGGTGTAGACGGGTGGTAGAGTGCGTACTTAGCATGCACAAGGCTCTGGGTCCCTTCCCAGCACTAAAAAAATACAACTTTGGCTGCCAAGGGGCGTGCACACAGGAAACAAGGTGTTGTCTGCTTTTGCGAGAGGCCCTGCAGTGTCCCAAGACCCAGGGGAAGGGTGCGGCAGCTGGGGGAGCCCGCCTGAGGGGCCGCGCATGCTCACGCCTCCTCTCACTCCCTGCAGATCCTCAACGGACTGGTGCAGACCACCGGCTGGCCCAGCGTTGTCACCTGCCTCAGCAACTGGTTTGGGAAAGGAAGGTGAGAAAATGCAGCCACGGGGCCTATGTTTAAAATATGCTGATGGAAACCAGACCACCCGCTTCCCAACTTTCTTTAAAGTAAGATGATTGGAACCTTCAAGTCCAAGGCGGGGGCTACCCCGTCAGTGGGTAGAGCCCCACCTCTGGCTGTGTGGGTGGTTCCAGTGTGTGTCATTTGGACTACACCAGGGGTCACTCTGATGGCCACCCCCTGGATGTAGCCTCACCCAGCCTTCCAGGAGCCGTGGGAAATGCAGAGTCCAGGGACCCATCCAGCTGTTTGGATGCCAAATTGACATTTTAACGTGGCAGTTGGAGAAGTCCTGACCCAGGTCACCCAGTGCATCAGAAACAGGGCTGGGGCCCAACTCTGGTGATTTGACTGCAGCGCAGGGTCGCTTGGCGATGTCCACGAGAACGGACAGCACAGCCAGGCTGCAGGTTCGTAAGGGAGGAAGGGAGCTAGCGAGGCACATGCTCCAGGCACCTGGCCTGCGGCACCACAGCTTTCCTTACCCGATGGCTCCTCCTGAGTCTGGGTTGAGCCTGTGGAGTTAAATCCTGGGCCTTCCAAGGACTTCAGGAAAGGGCCTCTTTCTTCTTTTTAATCGTAGAATAAAGAAGCTCTGAGAGAGAAATGGAATGTGTCTTACGTAGCCTGTGGCAGAACGAAAGCCGGCTGCTCTGGTCGGCCTCTTGGTCCTGCGCCCTGGGGAAGGCTCTTCCTACCCACTCAGGCGCCCTGCCCCAGGACCGGCCCAGCTTCTGGGCACTCACTGTGCTGGTCTTGTGTTGCAGGCGAGGGCTGATCATGGGCGCCTGGAACTCCCACACCTCCGTGGGCAACATTCTGGGCTCCTTGATTGCTGGCTACTGGGTGTCCACGTGCTGGGGCCTGTCCTTCATCGTGCCTGGGGCCATCGTGGCAGCCATGGGGATAGTGTGCTTTCTCTTCCTTATTGAGCGTAAGTATGCCTGGCCCTGGAGGCGGCTAGGAGAGGGTCCCAGCTTCGCCTGCCTGGAGGGTCAGGGGCAAGGTGGGTGTGGGCTGCTGCCCGGCTCCCTGCATGCACCCTCACACTGCTGTCCCCTGGCTCATGAGACTTCCTGTTCGTATACAGGCCTACCCGGTGCCCAGCCCCCTCCTGGTCTTGCTGGATCTCCCACCGTTTCCTGGTTTCTGGGGTGACCACGGTAGAAATCCCTCCTTCTGCCCTCCTGCCCCTGCCTCCTCCCTCGGCCTCAGGCATAGTGTCCAGGACTCTTCTCCTCCTCCGGCTGCCATGGCACTCAGGCCTGGGGGAGGCCAGCCAACGTGGCCGCCCCTGCTCACCCCAGCCTTTCCTCCACAAATGGCAGTGGACCTTGCCGGCTTATTTGCTTTGTGATAAGCTGTATCTAGAACAATGCTATAAACCATGGCATGACCTAAGGCTGGATGTCTTAATTAGCTAGAGTATCTACCGGAAAACCAAGACTTTCCATTCCAGAGTCAATACTAAGCTTTTCATTTAACTGATTTTGAAAGTGATTTTCTAAGTAGAGATCCGGCAGGACAAGGATTCGAACGATCATGCGTGACAGAGATGCCAGCTGTTCTAGCCTTGCAAGCTGTTCTGATAGATGTTTGGCACTTCGCTCTTTGATTGACTTGAAGCAGAATACCAGCGTAGAGAGCTCACGTGGCAGGACAGGCCCACTTGACCTCCCCAGGCACGGGGCGCAAGTTAGGTTTCTCTGCCTGGGTTGGGCACTCCAAGATGCCAGCTCATCTTCCAAAAAATGATTGTGTCTTCTCTTCTCACTTTTCGTCGTTGTTGGCAAAGCTAACCTTGTTCGTTTGTTTGGTACCAGAGATTGAACCGAGGCTGCTTAACCCATGAGCCACATTTTTTTTATTTTTTTATTTAGAGTCAGGGTCTCACTGAGTTGCTTAAGGCCTTGCTAAGTTGCTGAGGCTGGCTTTAAACTTGTGATCCTCCTGCCTCAGCCTCCTAAGCGCTGGGATTACAGGCGTGCACCACTGTGTCTGGCTCCAAAACTAACCTTTTAATTTTTAAAATAACCAGCATCCAACCAAGTTACGGTTTTGAGACTCCGGGTCCAGGCTTCTATGTAGATAAAAATGGAAAGGAAAATTCAGATGTCGAGTTCATAGGCATGCCCCCGGCCCCACCCGGCCCCACCCATCCTGTGTCAATGCTCAGCCACTTCAGCAGGTGTCCTGTGGCACAGGCAGGCCTTCTGACCTGCTGTCCAGCATGCTAGCGTGTGGCAGCTAACTAACGGCATGCCACTGGCATTTCAGGAAAGGCTGCTCGTACCCACTGCCCCTGCGTGCTGGCTCTGTCCTCTAGTCCTCAGTGGGTGAAAGGGTCAGTTCTGGGGCAGGAGGAGCTGCGTTGTGGAATGGAGTGTATGCTGATGCCTACGCGGCCCAGGACCTCGGGTGGCACCCTAGGCTCAGTGATCCTGGACGGGTGTTGTCCCGCTCAGCAGGGTGCCAAGACAGGAAGCTCTGGTTTGGTCTTTTGTGATTAAACAGGAGTGTCCTTTTCATGAGCCTCCACTCCCACAGCATGAGGCGTGGGCAGGTCATGCAGGAGGACTGCCCCGCACCCCTCCTGTTCAGAGTGACCTGCTGGGCCGCCTCACCCACTATTGCCATGTCTTGGGGCCCTGTTTGCTCCTCCCTCGTCTACACTGGGGCAGAATCGCTGTCTCCACTGTCCGGGCCTCTGGGCCTTGAGCACAGCACAGGCCTTGCGGGCTCCTGGGGGGTTTGGCTAGACCGACGTGGTCCGCTGGCCCCTCAGAGCTCTGGCCTCCTCTGTTCTCCTCGGCTCTGGGAGGGAAGCGCCCACTGTCACTGACAGGCTGTCCAGGGACCCAGGGGAAGGAGGCCATGCTGCAGGGCCCAAGTCCCACTCGGTTTTGCTTCCTCCTCTCTCCACTGGTCCCATTCCCCAGTTCCAAGGGGGTTTTCTTGCACATAATATTGGCTTTTAGTCATCACTAGGAAGTTCTGCAGTTCCGTGAGGGCCATTGAGCGCTTCCTGTTCCTAGGGAACCACTCCTCCCCCTGCCCCACCTCGCACCCTCAGGCACTTCCTGGGTCTGCTCCCATCTCCCACCACCCCAGGGCCTCCAGGCTCATCTCACTGCCCCAGCGGCCCCTCTGCCTCCTCTGCTCTGGCCAGGCTGCCTCCAGGGCCTGGCGCGGGCCATGGGCCCCTCCTGGCCTCGCCCTTATCAGCCTCTGGCAGGACGGCTCCCTTGGTGCCTTCCCTGCTGCCCCTTGCTGCTGCGTTTGGCCGGGTCCACCTCTTGTATTAGAATCTGAGGGTGACGTTGCTCCTCTTCTCAGAATGGAGCCTTCGTCTCTGGCACCTCTTGCAGAGGTCAGCCCGATGCCTGCCCTGGGCAGTGCTCACACAGCTCTCCTGGCAGGGCTGAGTGGCCCGCCCAAGGTCCAGCAGATGCCAAGTGGCAGAGCTGCCGTGGCCACTGCTGGCTCCTCTACGCTAATTTTCTCTGACTTCAGCCATGGACACCTTGGGTCCTTGGGGTATGTTCTTCTGAGTTTCATTTAAATATTTTCCACTTACACAATCTCTTAAAAGACAAAACGTGGTGGGGGTGTAGCTCGGGGCCCTGGGTTCCATCTCCGGCACCACAAAAACAAGCGTCAGTTATAAATGCCGTCTTCTCCTGCAGACACGATGTGCATTTGGAAAATGTGCCCTCACGCGCGAGCTTAGCTTCTTAAGTCAGTGTTGGTCCAACCTGGGTCCCTGCAGCCAGCACGAGTGTCCACCGCTGAGGTTCAGATTGTGCTTCTGACAGTTGGCCAGCAGAGCGTGAAGAGGCGGGACGCTGGGAGGGGGTGGCCAGGTGCACCCTCACCTCCGCAGCTGTGACCTCAGCCGTGTCTTTTCCTTATGGTTGTTGGAGTGGGAGCCCAGGTGGCGCCTGTCCTCCCTCTGAAACGCTCCTGGGAGTCGGGCGTGCAGTGGTGCCCTGGGATGCACGGGGCGGTGAGGGGTTGCAGGGGAGCACGTCCCTGTGGGTGCTTTCTGTGGGAGCGCGGCTGTCTGTCATTCCCGTGGAGCAGCGACGCCCAGCCTCTGGCCCTGCACGGAGCATGGCCACGGTCCCACTCTGGTCCATCCTGCGCGTGGGCAGCATTGCTCACACTATCCTCCTCTCTGCTCTTTCAGATCCGAAGGACATCAGATGCTCCTCCACCCTGTCCATGGTAAGGCTCACTCCAGTTCTTGTCACCTTCTGGACCTGGGTGCTATTGGCCGGTGTCCTCACCCCGGGCCTGGTTCTCTCTTGGCTGGCCGTGGCTGTGCCCATCTGGATTCCTCACTGAGGGAGCCAGGGGCAGGGGCCTGGCAGAGCTTCTCCAGGAGGGGCAACCCCCTGGCTCTGCCCTGGGGCCGGGGTCTGCGTGAGTGGAGAAAAACACTTGGGTGAGCTGGTTAGCTCACCCCTCAGAGGGCTCCGGGACTGCCCAGTACACTGACGTGCTCCTGGTCAGGTTAGTTGCACGTGGCCCTTCACCTCTGCTCGTGTGAAGGCCCTTGTCCTGGTGACCATCGGCCCTGCAGCAGGGCGCACACCCTGCTGCCTCCCTGCCGTGTCCGCTGCCCTCTGGAGTCACTGTCTCGCCTTGGGCCAGCCTCTTGGCTCCTGTCCCCTCCCCTGTTTGGCCTGGGGGGCGGGCTTCTGCAGTCCCCCCACCTCCATCCAGCCCCACTCCCATACCATTCCTGGCGCGTCTTGTGGTATGAACTGCCATCTTAAAAGAAAGGCCTCTGGCCTTCTGTCCTGCTCCAGGCCAGTCCCCTCCTCTCCTCGAGCTCCCACCGCTCCACTGAACTGGCCACCAAGGTGCCAGCAGCATCTGGTCATATGGGGTGGGCATTACCTCTCACCCAACTTGAGCTGACACTGCTGTTTGGCTGGGCTGTCCTCCCTCCATGAACCACTCTCCTTGGACTTGTGGTGGTCACCTCACCTTGCTGGTTTTCTGGTGGCACACTGGCTGGACGGCCTGGGCAGTGTTGTGGCCCCTCTGCAGAGCCCGCTCCTTAGCCTGCTCGGCCCTCGTGCGCCTTCCGCTGCAGGAGAGCCTCACACGCTGCTCCCAGCAGTCGTTGTGCGTTGACACCATCGTCCCTGAGCTCCAAGGTCATTGATCCCACTGTCCACTTGAGCTTCCCATGGATCCATCTGGTTGTCCCCTCAGACCTAGCACGACCAGAGTAGATCTCTCAATTTTGCCCCATAAACTCACTAATCTTGGCATTGCCCATCATGGCCCAGGGCCCCTGACCACCCACGGACAGACACTCGCATTCGTCCAGCCCCTCTGGCCTCCACGCCACCTGTGCCAATCCTGTCGGTTCTGCTCTTGGCGTGGGTTTGGGGGTTGTGGTACGGACATGCTCTTGTCACCTCCACCTGCCTGGCCCTCCATGCTCCTCCCCAGAGTCCTCTGTGCTTCAGATCACTCCTCACACTCCCCCTGCAAAGACCTCTCCAGGCAAAGGCAGCACATGTCCTGGCCTTGCCTGGCGGCTCTCAGTGGACATTTCACTGGGCAGGAAGTCCTTTTCACCTGTCTGCTCTCTGTCCCCACTGAAGCAAGGATCCCGTCTGTCCTGTCCTGCTGCAGTCCTGGCCTCGTGCAGGAGAGGGCGCCAGAGCTCCCTTCCCGCCCACTGCTTAATAGACTGGTAGGGCTTCCGCCTACAGTTCATTTGAAACAAAGGGTTCTGGTGTTTTACTAAACGAACAAACAAAAAAGTAAGAAAATGAATTTTGAGAGCCACTATCTTCTGGAAGATTAAACATAGTATGGCTTTTGAAACTGTGGTCACTAGAGGACGTTCCTGAAGCCATCTTCCTGCCTTGGCCTGGGGTTCGGGGTCTGGGGCTTGTAGAGACTCAAGCTGAGTTTGTGCCCAGAAAGCTCCAAGAGCCTCTGGGGGGGGCGCACGCGGGCTCCCCTCCACCTAGCCCGGGCTTTCCCCCAGTAGTGTCTGGGCCTGGGGATGGGAAACGTGGACAGGCAGGGCAGGGGCTTGGGGAAGGGCCTGTCTTCCTCAGAGCCAGCCCCTAGGAGTCCGCAGAGCAGGCCTGGGCCCCGGGAGGTTCTTCTCCCGCGGTGTGCGTGCACCCGGGCTGCCACCTCTGCTTTATTTTGCTCTTCGAATCTTCTCTGAGCAGTTCACTGAGCTCGCATGGAGCCCAGGTGCCCGCAGGGCATGGGACAGCCTGGTCCTAGGGCATGGCTCCTCTTCCTCTTCCCCTCCCTGTCCCTGGGGCTGCTCCTTGGGTCATGGAGAAGTTGGCGTGATTCTGGGGACATTGCATCAGCTTCTGCAGACGGCCAGCGCTCCCTCTTCTAAGAACATGTCCCACTGAGTGCCCCGTCTTGCCACACAGTCCTGACACAGCCCCAGCAAGGAGGGAGGCAGCCTGGCCCACCCAGAGTGCTGTTCCTCTGTGTGGCGGGGGGCAGGTAGGAAGCAGGCCACCAGGAAGACCTTTGAGCTGACTGGCTCTGAGGGAGCTGTGTTCTGAGGTGTTAGTTCATGATGTGGTCCTTATTTTTTCCAATATTTTAGAGTTTTTGTTATGGAAATTTAAAAACCTAAAAAAGTTAAAATAATTACAGGATGAACTTTAGGATTTCCAAAACAGTCTGGGAAAAGAACAAAGTTGGAAGAACAATCGCCCTGATTTCAGTGCTCCCTGCAGTGCTGCCGGAACTGAGCAGACGCACAGTGGGTGGGACTGAGAAGCCCAGAGAGGACCTCGTCCTGGTGGGCAGTCGATGTGACAGGAGCACTGGGCGTCCAGCGAGTGAGGGTCATCACAACACAGGCGCTGGGACAGAGGCACCACACCATAAGTTAAAGTGGACCAGGGACCTAAATAGGAGCTAAAACCCTTGGCAGAAAACAAGGAGTGCGTCTTCATGACTTCAGGCCAAGCCTCCTCTGAGCACTTCACTGAGCTCGCGCGGGGCCCGTTGCCCTCACCCTCTCCGCGGGCCACCTCCTGGTGTGCCCTCGGGTGTGACGCCAAGCGTGCAGGGGTGTACCTGTCCCGTTTCTGTTGTGAGTAACACAATACTGTGGCCGGGTGAGTGTTAAGACAGAGGTTATTAGTGCCCTTGGCTCTGGGGTGCAAGGTCGAGGGCTGCCTCTGGCAGCAGCCTTCCTGCTGGTAGATCCCGCAGCACCAGGCAGGGCAAGGGTCAGCCTGCCTGTGTATGAGTCCTCGGGAAGCCATCAGGATTCCGTTGTGGGGCTCCGCCCGATGGCCTCATCTCGCCCCAGTCACCCCTCCCGGGCCCCTCCTCCAAACAGCACAGTTAGGTCCAGTTTCCACACTCAGATACCTCGCAGTGCAGCTGGACTTCAACAGGCAGCGCCTAAGGGACACACCCAAGCCACGCACAGAATCAAAACTTGCATCATTCCAAGGGAACCACCCAGAAAGTGAAAGCACAGCTCCACAGAACGGGGAGGGAAATATTTCCAAATCATGTCTGATAAGGGACTGTACCTGCATATATAAAGAGCTGTTAAAAACCAGGAATCGAACAACAAGCCAGTTAGCCAGGAACAACGGGGGTGCACACCTCTAGTCCCAGCAACTTGGGGGCTGCAGCCAGAGGGTAGCAAGTTCAAAGCCAGCCTCAGCAACTTAGCAAAGCCCTATCTCAAAAGATTAAAAGGGCTGGGGCTGGGGCTTAGTGGTAAAGTACCCCTGGGTTCAATCCTAGTACCAAAAAAAAAAAAAAAGACAACCAAGTTAAAAAGTGGTGCAAGGATCCAAACAGACATTTCTCCTAGGAAGGTATACAAGTGGTCCGTGAACACACGAATAGCTGCTCAGCATCACCAGCCATCAGGAAAATGTGCTCAGAACCACTGAGGTGCATCCACACCCCACGGGATGGCTGGGATCAGCGACAGACAAAACGTGTCCCTGAGGTGGGAGCTCACTGCCGTGCAGGTGTGAATGGCCTCGCGTGGGGACCAGCCCTGCGGTTCCTTGAAGAGTCAGGTGTAGGCTTGCGTGTGGCAGCAGTGCCACTCCCCAGAACCTCCCCAGGGAGAGAGCTCGTGTCCTCCATAAAGCTTGCTCGCGGATGTTACTGCATGATGTGTAGTAGCCACAACATGGTCGCAGCTGCAGTGTGCCGGCTGGTGAGCAGCTGAATAGAGCACAGGGTGCAGGGCAGCTGGGAGCTGAGCACCCACACACACTCCACGGTGAACCCCCCAGCCCCGTGCACGTCCCAGTGCCGTGCCACTCAGCTGCGCCCAGCCCCCGTGTGAAATGTCCAGAAGAGTCAACTCGAGAAACGGAGAGCAGATGGGTGGGCGCAGGGCGGCAGGGCCTGGGGGCAGGAGGGTCTGCTCCTGAAGGTGACAAATCTGTTGTGAGATGGGCGTGGTGATGGTTGTGAACTCTGAGCTGCACCCTCCAGTTGAGCTTGAATGATGCCCTCACCGTGCCGCCTCCTGGTGCTGCCGTGGGTTTTAAGGCCCAGGTGTTCTCTGTTACCACACCCGTCAGTGCCCGGGCTGTGGCACGCGGGGTTCTGTGTGGTACTTAAACAGGTCCAAGCACGGTCTGTCCGCCCCTTGGCCAGCATGTCCCTGGAGCCTCTCATTGATAGGTCGCTGTGTTTATTTTTCTGTTGAGGAAAGCGTGTTTGTCCTGTGGGGTTACCCACATCAGGGGCTTCATGGCCACGTCCCCGGGTGCTTCTAGCATGCTCCTCTGTCCCCATGTCCTGCAAACTGGTAGCCATGGTCCAGCCCAGAACTGAATTTCCCAACAAGTTTTCCTTTCAACTGAATCACAAGAACTGTGAATTGGAGGCTGGGGGTTGTTTCCTGTCTGCCTCAAGTCGGAGGATGCTAATGAAGCAATGTGTCTCTGCATCGGCCTCCTGCTGCTGAGGAGCTGTTGGGATTGGTCCTTCCGGTTCATCCTGCTCTCTGTGTTATTTAGGTTTATGGCATCTGTGAGGGACCCCAATCTAGGGCCCGTGTTAGGGCTTTGACAGATTTAATGCTGTTATCTCCAAGCAGAAGGGAAACGCACAGCCTTCTACCGAAACCAGGTGGAGAGGTACTTCTGTCTTGCCTCACCAAGTCGAGAGGTAGCCAGCCGCCCAGGGTGAGCCACGTCCCAGGGTTGAGGGACCCAGGCTCCTGCCACTGCTGTACCCCTGGGCATGGGTTTCAGGCCAAGATGGTCCACCCCGAGCCGTCCTAACAGTGCCTGGCACAAAGTGGAGGCTTAATAACTGTGAGTGAATGAGCGGGTGGTCAGTCCAGATGGGGGCTGGACTCCAGCTGTGTCATCTGTGTCCTGGCCAGTGGGAAGGAGCGCAGGCCCCTTCCCTTCCCGGACACTTCCTCAGGGCTCCTCACTGCTGTGCCTAGCTGTCCCCCGGAGCTGCAGAGGGGCTGTGGGATGGGCTTTGCCTTGAGCCCATGTCCCTGACTGAAAGGCCTGGGCTTTGTCCACAGGGAAGAGGACGTACATGCATGCTGGCTTTGAGAGCAGGCCAGCCCCTGCCTCTGACTGGCCTGGCGAGGGGACACACCGGGTCCTTGCCTGACCTGGGCATTTCCCTTGCAGGCACTAAGCCCAGGCTTCCTCAGAAGGGCTGTCGCCCCGTTTCAGATGGGGGTCCGCAGAGCCCTGCATGCAACGTGGGTCTGGTGGTCCACCTGACAGTGACAGCAGCTCCAGCCAGCTTGTCTCTGGACCCCTGGGACGCTGCCTGGCCCCCATAGCAGGTGGCCCTCATCGGGTGTCCCTCCCTCACCCCTGCGTCTCCGTCTGTTCTTTAAGAAAGGAGTTTATTTTCACCTTCTGTGGTCCGAGACTCTGGAGGTGAAATTGAACTACTCTCCAGCCCATTGTTTTATTTGAACTATTTCTCGTATTTTCTTTGTCGTGTTTGTGGGGACAGGAGGTATCCTTGCCACGGTAAAGGTAGCTGAATTTCTGGCTGTTGATTGAATAACTGCTCTAACTACGTTTTTCCTCCCAGCACTCCAAAGGCTACGAGAACACAGTGGACAGATTCAGACTCCACAAGCCAGTCCTGCACGGCGAGAAGAGCAGGCCTCTGGTGAGTCGCGCAGCGCGGGCTGCAGGCCCTAAGGTCCTTCGAGCCACAGGGCCGCCCATTCCCCTGGGTGTGCCACCAGCTTCCAGGGTCTTTACAACTTGGACCTCGGAGTTTCACCAGTAAAGCTTGGCCTTCTTTGGCTACTAAGCCAAACCTATTTTATGTTTTAAATCAAACGTGAAAGTGATTCACTCGTTCAACAGCTGTTTCCAGCATTCGGTGTCCCAGCACTGTTCCCTGCTGGGGGGAGGGGAGGTGGGGACAGATGGGAAGTGAGCAGAGGTGAGGCTGTGTGCCGGAGGGCCCCGAGCAGGAGCTCTCTGTTCCCGGGGGCTGCCCTCAACGGGTGGCAGGGTGCAGAGCAGGAGGAGCCCACAGGTCCTGCGCCTCGAGGGGTCGGCAGGGAGCACGCAGGGGTGGATGTGAGCTGCACCCCAGACCCAAGAGCAGGTGGGGGAGAGAGGAAGAGCGTGCGCAGGCGCCCCGCCCTCCCGCCTTGCAGGTGAGGCACAGAGCTGCTGAGCTGCTGCTCTTCTGTGGCACTGGGAGGCTCCTGCCGACACCTGGGGCCTTTACCCTCCCTTCTCCTTCAGGATTCTTCCAGAAGCCCCTCATCCCTGTGACTTAACTGACTGTACTGAGCATCCAGGGCCAGTTCAGACCTGGTTTTAATCCTAGAAACAAGCTATTTTCTTTTTAAATCAAATTGCTTAAAGGCTAAATATATCAACATACTTTTTTCTTTATTTTCTGGGGAAATTTATTTGTGGTGGTTGAAACATTAATAAAGGGAAGCTAATATCTAGTGCTTCGTCTTCCTTGGATCTTAGGGAGTGTGGGCACTGGCTAATGCAATGAAAAATGCTTTAGTCTGTATTCACTGCTGAGTTTATAGGTTTAAAAATCACATCTTAATGTCCACCTGGATGCAGCTCCTGATGTTCCTACAGATTGATTGACCTTCTCCTCTGATCTGGACCACAGGCCCTTGTTCTGATGTCCTCATCTGAAACTAGCCTTGCTCTGAGTATAGCTTCCCTCTTTCCTTTTCTGTCCCTTCTATAAAAGCCTATTCGCTAACATGCCACCAAAGTGCCAGTTACATATTTAGAAGCCCAGCAGGTCATTTCAGGCCAAAGGAGATAGGAACAGGGCCAGACGGTTGCTGGCAGCTCGCTGGGCATCCACTCTCAGCAGGCCCCTGCCTCTGCCCCTGGCCCTTGCCCTTGGTTAGGGTCAGCAGGCAGTGTCCCATCAGCATGGCGGGACACCCTGGCTGTTCTCTTGCCCAGAGTGATGCGCGGGCACCGACCTCCCACTTCCCACACAGTGCTGTGGCCTCTGTCGGTGCCGGGCGCATCCTTAGTGGCTGAATGAAGCATCAGGCCAGGGAAGTGAACCCGAGAAGGAGCCAGAGCTCTGGTGTCGCGTGGGCAAGCAGCAAGCCTCCTCTGGTCCTCCTGGGGTTGGTGGTCAATTGCTTGGGATGGTCCTCACGTGCCATCCCTGAGGCCACTGTCCTCCCTAGCCTCTCTGATTGGCTGTGGCTCAGAATAAAAGACACAGGGTGGGCGTGTTCACACTGTGTCATTCCATCTGCACCTTTGGGACAGATGTGTCCCAAGCTCTCCCCTGGTGGCCTTCCTGCAGCATGGTGCAGACAGCTTGGGGCCCTCTTGCGCATGCCCCTCATGTGTGCCTAAGCGTTGATCTGATAGTGTGTCTGTTTTCCTGTCCCCTCCCCTCCTGCACCCGCCCTGCTGGAGATTGGACCCACTGGGTTTTCACAGTAGAGGGCCCTTTGCTCCTCGAAAGGGTAAATCCCGAGAGGGGAGTGCCGTGGTCCGAGCAGCCCCTGCACCCAGCAGGCTCCAAGGCCCTGCATGATTGAAACCTGCTTGAGTAGGGGTCAAGAGTAGGGTCTCTTTGGCCCTGTGTCTTCTTTTCCATCTCCTCCACACTCCAAGGGACTGGGTCTTGGTGACAGGGAAACCCAAAAAGGGTGGCGGGGATGTGGGCGCAGGGCCTGTTCCCCACCGGCACAGAGCTGGGCTCCTCTCTGCTGCAGGAGTTCAGGGCCTGGTCTGTGGCTTTAAGCCCGCCCAGCAGGTGGCGCCCTGGAGCACCCTAGGAGTCCTGGAAGGGCCATGGGGTGGCCCGGCATCTGGGGCTGCTCTGTGGCCCCGGGGCTGGTGTGTGGCTACAGTCCAGAGCGCCCCTTTTTTCATTTTCTGTGTGGCTGCACTTCATCTACCGGCTCACCAACGCCCTGTTTAGAAAGGCCAGGGGTGTCCTGCGGTTCTCAGTCTAGACCCGGGGACCAACCAGCCTGGGCTGCCCCCAAGACTGCTGCAGTAGGGCAGTGCCAGCCTGGCCCCGGGGCTCTTGGGTGCCCAGGAAAGTCCTGGGTGCAGCACGGCGGGTGATGGCGTCTCCTAGCATCGCTCCTGAGAGGGAGTCAACTCCCAAACTCAAAACGCGGCTCCTTGATTTCCTCCACCTTAGGGAGTCGGTGTTGGGAAGCTGCAGGGTTTCACCCCTGGGCTTCACCGCCACACGGAAGCATCAGACTGTCCGGGTCAGTGTGAAGATGTCAGTCAGCCCAGCTCTGGATCCGAGTCCTGGTCAGGGCTCCTAGCCTCTGGGACCACACAGGTCCCGGGCACCTGAGGCCACCACGTGGGAATGCAGCTGCTGCAGCTGCCCCACCACCACCACCTTTTCCCTAATTTCTGTGTCTCCCTGAGGGAACTCTAAGTACCAGGGGTAGGTGTGAAGTGCGTCACCATTTTCATTTCTTGTTCTTTTTGAGGATTTTTATTGTATTTAGAATCCGGCTCCCATAGGTCACAGGGAGATAAATACAATAAAACCTCTTTGATGTTGCAAAAAGTCTAAAACACAGAGAAGTATCTCTTGTTCAGTGCTTTACCTTCCAGTGCAGCCATGAAGAGACTCTCCAGATCAGCCTCGTTCTGACTTCAGACTCCTCCCTGACGTGGGGGTCCTCTTCTACACTTTAACAAGTGCATACTTTGTCCCTTAGGAATGCTCAGAATATGATAAAACACAAAAATCAGAATTGGTTTATGAATTTTAAAATAATACTGCTTCTGATAATATATGTCCATTGTGAACTCCTTAAAAAATTCAGGATTATATAAAGAATTTCTTACCTACATTTCCTTCAGGGACAACCCTTGTTTAGATTTTAACTTTTTTCTGTCTAGACAAAGATCCTGTAGTTAAGTACCTACCCAGCAGGATACAAGCATTCTTTGAGATCATAATGAGAGTGTTATTATTTCATGTGCTGAAGTATTTTCCTATGTTGTTAAACATCTTCTAACCTTCTTTAAGAACTTCAAGGTGTGCCGTTTATGAGGACAAACTGTATTGACCAACATTTCTCCGCAGTTGCGCAACATTTATTTTATCCTGTAAACATTTCTTCACTTTTCACGTTTTTCTCAGACTGCTAGAATGTCTAGATCAAAGGATTTTGTGTTTCACAGTGTTTCATAAAACACGATCATAAAGCAGTGGCCGTGGTGGGACGGTCATCATGTCCCCGAGTGGTGCCGGACGGCGTCACCGAGTGCTTAGGGCGCTGTCTCTCTGCAGCCAGACCTGCCAGCTGATGACACCTGTGTTTTTTCTCTAACGGACCCTCACCCAGGACCCAGAGATGCAGTGCTTACTGATGGCTGACGGGAAGAGTTCCATCTGCCCGAGCCACGTCGTCGTCCTGCCAGGGGACAGCGGGAACAGCATGACCGCCATCAGCTTCACGGGGGCCTTGAGAATCCCGGTAAGTACCTGCCGGGATGCTAACTAAGAAGGCGGGTGGCAAGTGGGGGTGGCACCGGAGCTTCAGGGCCAGGTGTGGCTGCAGGAGTGCTTAGTTGCATGCTACTATTTCCATTGGTTGAAATTAGCTATTCCATTCGGAGAGTCAGGGATTTCCTAGACAAGTGAGACTCCGGGTCTTCACTTGGAGAACAGATTCTGGCTGCCCCTGAGGCCCCCTCTCTCTCCCTGGCCCCAGCCAGCCCTGGGGCTCTGACCTTCCTCCCGACGGCCTCAGTGTGACCTGGGGAGGGACCTCACCTGTGCCTGGTCCATGGCACCAGGCGGGTCCAGCTCCGTCTTCTCCCCCTCTGAAGTGCCTCAGCAGCACAAGCCATGCCGGCCCTGGGTGCCAGCAGGAGGATGCGGAGTCGGGGTGTGGAGACCGAGGGGAGTGCCTGAGAGAGGAGCCGTCGGGCCTCAGTGTCTGGACATGGTCCTGGTCTACAGATTTCCTTGGGTTGGCCCTGGGGCCGCTGTCCGTGGTGGCAGTGTCCTGTGCTGGCAGTCTGCCTGCATGGGGAGACTCCAGGACAAGGCTGTGTACGCAGGGGGAGGCAGGGGCGCGGTGGTGAGAGCTCTTGGTGTCTTCTCATTTCTCCTGTTCAGTTCACGGGCTCGCTCAGCCGTGAGGACAGGGAAGGCAGCGTCCCTCCCAGGGCTGGAGGCCACGCAGGCCAAGGCCAAGAGCAGAAGCAGGGGACACAGCAGCACCCGCCCCAGGGCCGCTTTCAACGCAGCCAGAGCATGTGGGGAATGAGTGGCCCCACTCAGAGGGACAGGGAGGAGCCAGGGATGGGAACGGTGTGACCCAGAACTGAAAAGTCAAGAGAATTAAAGGACAAGAACTGCTGCTTCAGGACAGAGGGTGCCACCAGGGCCCCCAGGAAACCGGGTCCACAGCAGTGAACCTGGGGCGGCCTCTAGCCAGTGGGAAACACCGGGGCTCAGGCCTGGCCACCTGATCATGGGAAGGCCTCTGCCGGCAGCCCGTGGAGATGGGACGTTACGTGAAATCAGTTTTAAGATTGTGTTAGTAACAGCCGAGGGTTCTCGGTGCCTGACTGTGTGCCACCCCTAACCCTGATGCCCTACACGGGGTCCGGGAGCCGGCCCAGCCCTCGGCCACTACTGCCCGGCTCTGTGGCCCTGCCCTTTGAGCCTCCTCTTCCCCATCGTAACCTGGCTTCCCACCTGCAGCGATCTGAGGACCAAGGGAGATGGTTCAGTTACAACACTGAGCAGCGCGCCAGGCACCGGGTCAGGACGCAGGGGACACTGTGTCCTCACAGGGGACATGCCCTCACACAGCGTGCCCAAGGAGCCACCCCGCTGGCTAGAGGGGTGGAGGGGTGGAGGGGTGGAGTGGTGATGGATGATGGCATGCGCAGACATCATGGCAGTCAGCACCAAAGCATCTTTGGGATTCTCACGTGTTCCAAGTGGGATCTGGAGTCACTGTGTCACAGGTGCCACCACTGTGTCATGGGCTCCCAGAACCCACCCAACTCCAAGCCTCGGTGCACTCGCCACTGCCCTGCGTCTTCCACAGCATCCATGGTTTGTGCTGTGACCAGCAGATGCCGTAGCCTGGAGACAGGGGGGCTGTCCAGGGTGTCCTGGCTGTTGTAATTCACAGTGACTTCAGGGAAGACGCAGACATTAAATGCTCAAAAGCAGGTGGATGGCCCAGGCCGTGCCCCGTGAGACTCCTGTACTCCTGAGTGCACCAGGCAGTATGGGATGCGTACAGCAGGGTGCAGTCCATCGACCCCACTCTGCCGTGAAGACGGCCCTCCCCTTGACAGGCAGCTGGGCTCCCTCGGCACTTGTGGTCCTGTGGGGTGGGTGGCCCTCTTCCAGGAGGCCCCGGGTTTCCCAGGCGTGGAGTGGCTCTTCCTCGGTTGCCTGCGGCAGTCCTGCTCTGAGTCTGCCTGTGGTCTCACCAGCTTGCTCTCTTGCAGGGTGTGATTGAGTTCTCTCTCTGCTTGCTCTTTGCCAAGCTGGTCAGCTACACTTTCCTCTTTTGGCTCCCGCTGTACATCACCAGCGTGGGTGAGTATGCAGTCCATTCCAGGCACTGACAGCTTTGAACCCCGCGAACTGGTGCCTGGAGATGGCCGTGCACCATGACCCCAGGGCCAACGTGGCGACAGGCAGCCCAGCCGGAGGGAGTTTGGAGATCAAGTTCTGTTGTCCTACTAATAACCTTCCTGGGGTTTAAAGGGTTGAGTGTTCTGTCCCAGCTCTGGCCCCTAATTCCATGGGGTGCTTCCTATTCTGGGCAGCCTGCATTTAAATCTGGGCCACGTTGGACTTTGGAACCAGTGGGCCATGAGGGATCCAGATAATAAGCCCTTAATAGTCTGGCCTGGAAATTGCCTCTGGGAGGTGCATTCTGATTCGAGGGCAGACTGACCGTGTTGTGTCTCTGGAGTCCAGCAGTGGCTGAAGCTGTGGGTTATGACAGAACCTCCCCGGAGTACAACTCGCACCCCATGTAGACACGCAGGATGACAAGGGGGGCCTCAGCAGCCCGGGAGAGGGGCCTGTGGAGGAGGTGGAGCCCTGTGGACAGGGTGGGGTGTCTCTGCAGCACCCCACGCCCCCGTCCCAGAGGGCCTGGGGAAGCAAGAAGGAGAAGCCACTAGGGGAGAGGCAGTCTTGGAGGAGCCGGGGTGGGGAGCTTGAGGATGTGGGAGGGTTGGAGGGAGCAGAGCAGGTGCAGGTGGTCTCTGAGGGTAGAGGTTGGAGAGCCTGAGGTTCTGGAGCCAGTAGATGTGAGGGGAGCTCAGGGTCAGGGAGGATCTGTCCATCACACTCCTAGAAGGACCAGCCTGCAGGGTGGCGGACAGAGGGTGGGTGCAGGCTGCAAGGAGCTCCCTGAGGCTCCCTCCCCGATGACCCCCCTCGTTCCAACAGGAGCACAGCACAGGCCAAAGGGCAGGCCCTTGACGGGAGGCCATGCACTTTCTTTCTCCTTATTCCCATGTGACAGCACAGGGTGACACTTCTCAGACTCAGATCTCACACTGCTGGCCTGGCCAGTTTGAGTGACTGAAAAAAGCTGAGTTCCCTGCATGTGACAGCAGGACTTGCCCATGCTGCCCAGCCTCCTTGAAGCACAGAGCTGTGGGGTCTAGAGGAGACCCTGAGGCCTCTGTCTTGCTCTGGGGCCCGGAAGGCCTGGTCCCTGCCGTGTACCGGGCGTGCGTGGCAACACTCCTGTTTGGCCCGAGGCACAGGCCAGCTTCCCAGGCTCTCCTGTCCTGAGCCGATGGCCCTTTGTGCCGTCCTGCACTGCCAACTGGAGGCAGGTGGTCACAAGGCTGGACCGGCCACTCTGGGCTTGGGCTGGCCACTCTGAGCTTGGGCTAGGAGTATCGTCAGCCGCTGTATGGCTTTTTTGTTCTTTTTTAAGTGGAGGTAAATTGCTCCTTGACGTAAGTGGCACTTGGGGGCAGATTCCCCTGGGGCTCCTCCGGAGCTCACAGTCCGCTCGTTTTGACAGACCACCTCGATGCCAAGAAAGCCGGCGAGCTCTCCACCTTGTTCGACGTGGGCGGGATCTTCGGTGAGTTCGTCGCCAGCTGTTCTCTTTGGGAGTATCTAACCTTGCTGTTCACACCCATGAGTCAGTTTGCTGCTGGGAGGGATCTATGGACCCGAGTGAGCTCAGCCATCACTCTGGGGGGACCTCCATCTTCCAGGCCCTGCCTCTGTCCTTCAACAAGCTGCCCTCAGAAATGGCAGCCCCAGGCACGTGAGGAGAGGCAGTATTTGTACCCTAGCAAGTGAAGGGGCTTCCTGGTTGGCCTAAAAACCTCAACCCGGACCCTAGGGTTCCTCCAGTGCTCACATGGAACCCTACCGGGCGAGGCCTGTAGGGGCACAGACCCCTGAAGGCCACCTGTGGCCAAGGAGCACAGAGCCAGGAGGAGACCGTTCTGGCTCCCGCCGTTCCCTTCCCTCCGGAGCAGCCCAGGCCTGGGCGTTGGCCCCTCAGCCCGTCCCTGTCTGTGGCAGGTGGGATTCTGGCGGGTGTCATCTCCGACCGGCTGGAGAAGCGGGCCTCCACCTGTGGCCTGATGCTGCTGCTCGCGGCCCCCACGGTAAGGCTCCGCTTCCCTCCCGCGAGCCTCCCCGTGGCAGCACAGCGCTCCCCTCTGGCCGAGGTCTCGTACTGACTGCTGTCTTGGGGTCCCCCCCCTCCTGCCCTTGCTGTCCCTCTCCCAAGACAAGCTTCCTCCAGCCCTGAGGACCCAGGGCCTTCCCAAACCCCAGGCTTGCTGGCCCCATCACACCGGTCTCATTCTGCTCCTTACGTCCTCAGTTGCTCATGACCTTGAGCAAGTGACCTCTCTCTGTGCCTCAGTTTCCTCATCTGAAAACCAGGGGTGACGGTGGCACTGCCTCTCTGACTAAAGATCCAGTGAAGTGCTGGCCGGTCATTGCTGTGTTCTGATGTCTTAGAGGCCACTCTGTCACCACCTTGCAGTCTAGCCATTTGTCCACCTGCCTTTCCACTGTCCCCAAAATAAGGCCTAGTTCTCAGTCAACCTGGGGCCATGGACATTCAAGGAATATTCAGGTGCCCCCTGCCATCCCTGGGTGCAGCTGCTCAGGTGGGCAACCCAAGTCGGCAGTTAAGACCTTCCATCCGGGAGCTCAGAGGAAGCTGCCCAGTGTGGCCATCAGCACCAGCTCTGAGCCCACCCTGCGGGTGACCCCGGGACCCCAGAGCTTGGTCCAGAGCCCACACACCTGGGGTGGGCTGGTGCCCCACCGGCACTGTCTTCAGGCGGGGGCGTGGCCGTGATTTCGGGGACCCCACTCTTGGGGTGCTGGCTTTAGGACACAGGGACCTGCGTGCCCTGCGGCGCTCCCAGTAAGCCCCATTTCCCGTCCCCTCCCCGTCCAGCTCTACGTCTTCTCCTCCGTCAGCAAGATGGGCCTGGAGGCCACCATAGGTGAGTGAGCCTTTGCTGCTCTTCTCTCCTCCACACGCATCTTTGACCCCACAACTTGGGGGACAGAAACCCAGGAGCTTTGGGCTGGTGTAACTGGAGCACATGGTGTGGCTAATAGGCCTGCGTCCCGTGGGGTGAGACCCGGGACTCCTGCCCCCAGGGTGGTAGGCCTGGTGTCGGCAGGTGTGAGTGGTGGGGAGAGCTCGGGGCAGCAGTGGGACCCCAGCCAGCCTGTGAGAGTCAGCCCGGCGCGCTCTTGGGCTGTGGCAAGAGGCCAAGCAGCTTGTGTGCTCAGCCTGGGGACAGGGCAGGCCCTTCCACTAGCCTTCTAGCTGGCCTCTCGGCCCTCACCCAGAGCAGCAGCATGAAGTCAGAGGACCGTTGGACTTCCTGCCAGCAGCACCTGCAAGTTACTCCCTGGCCCTTGGGAGACATGCTGACAAGTCTGCAAGTGGTGCTGGGGGGACGTGGGGTATGTGCAACCCCCTTCAGAGTCACCCAGAAAGCAGTCACCCAGAATGCCCGCTCTCCTGTGCGCCAGAGCCCGGCTTGGGAACGTGGGCCTGTGGCAGTTCAGGACAGACCTTGTGGCTCGTGGAGTGGCACATATGTCTCGCGAGTGCACAGCCTTGTGGTGAGAGGACACCCCTAAGACAAAGCTGTCCTGGGTGCAGCCTCGCCTGGCACAGACCCCGCGTGGCCTGGGCTCAGCCTCCAGGGCCTCACTCCTCACACTGCCAGCAGCTGCTGCCCATGGAGAGTGGGACCCCAAGCCCCAGGTCCCCTGAAGAGGAGCCCAGATCTTTAGGGACTTAGCAGATGTACCTCTGGGCAAGGGCAGAGGGGGCCATTCAGCTGCCGGCCTGGAGGCACCCCGGACCAAACAGCCCCTCCCTGCACCCTCTGACACTCGAGGAATGCGTCCCGCAGGTCACTGGGCTGGGCTGGCTCTCCCCAGGGACTCCTTTCTCCTCTGAATCTCCCTCTGCTTCCCACAGCCATGCTGCTCCTCAGCGGGGCCCTGGTCAGCGGACCCTACGCGCTCATCACCACCGCTGTCTCTGCTGACCTGGTGAGTGACCCTGCACCCCCTCCACAGAGGAAAACGCCGTGCAGCAGAGCAGGGGTCGATTGCCACCTGTGTGTGAGTGTGCTGCCTGTGCACTAGAGAGTCCCTGCTGCTGGCCCTCTGCCACCCTCTCCCTGGGTCCTGGGCAGGTTGGCCCAAGAGATCCCCCCTTTGGAGCCATGAAAAGCCCCATGAGCTTTTTGCTCCCCAGAGAAGTGGAAGGGCCTGTCCCGATGAGTCAGCAGAGAGAGCAGCGCAGCGGATGGGGAGGCCTGGGCTTGGTCCTCTTCACCCTGTCAGTGTCCCCCCAGGGCCAGCCTGCCCTGGCCACCTCGTGTTGAGTGTGTTGCCGAAGCTGCCCGTGTGAAGCCTGTTCTTGGATGTGCATAGCCGGCAGGCTCACATCTGTGGGTGTGGAAGATTCTGGAAGGATCCACACCAGATCTCCAGCACTGGTCACCCACGCAGGACAGTGGCCGAGGAGGGACCTGGACTGCTTCTCTTAGACCAAAACAGCGGGTGCCTGGCCGCGGGTGCCTTCCATCCTCCACTGGGTGCACATCCCTCAGCTCCCTTGTGCTTTCTTAGGTGCTGTTCATGTCCGTGGCACGGGGCTCCTGAGCCCTGCTCTTCCTTACTGTCCCCAGTGTGTGCCACATGTGGAGCTGTCAAAAGCCAGATCTCCTGCCTGCCGCCCCATGGGCCTCGCTGGGTCCCAGCTTGGGTCTCCTGACTGTCCTGGTCCCCTCTTCCTGGCCCTCTGCATCGTCACGTTGACTTTAGGCACTGCGGTGACATCTGGCATGTGTCACAGAACAGCCCTGGCTGTGGAGAGTCTGGGTGTCACAGTGATGCTCATGCTAGAGTGGCACGAGGTGGAGGTGTCCCACGTAGCCATGTGGGGCCTCGTGAAGAGGACACCATGATAGCTGATTAGAAGAGCGCCCTGGGAGTTCTGGGAGTCGGATGCCGTGGCCGGTATTTCCAGGACTCCTGTGTCCTGGAGATCCTGACCTGGTTGGCTTCCCAGGGTTGGCGCAGCCGGGAGCATGGGGGCGTGTATGTGTGTGTGTGTGTGTGTGGTTGGCAGGCCCTGGAGTGCATTCTGCATGTGACTGGGCCAAGGCAACCGGAGCCTCACGTTCCTTTTCCCCTCTTCTAGGGCACTCACAAGAGTCTGAAAGGGAACGCTCACGCCCTGTCCACCGTGACAGCCATCATCGACGGCACCGGGTCTGTAGGTACGCAGCAAGGCCACCCAGAGCCCGTCTTACCTGACAGGTGTTCAGGGTTCCAAGGGCCAATGTCAGGACTGACTGGCTCCTAAAATCTGAGCAGCCCAGGGTGTAAAGAGGGGAGATACAAATCATGCAGTAAAACACTTCTTTCTTGATTCTCTTCAAATGAGGGACACCAGGAGTGGCTAGTGAAGGGAGGTGACGCCTCCTCTGTGAGCGGAGATGCCCTGTCCCCTCCAACACCCTCTGGGCTGGGTAGGAGAATAAGTCTTGTTCTGATCCCCTTTTGCCACAAGGGAGGAAGGTGAGGTCCGCCGGGCTACTCCCTGGCCTGGCTCCTCTGCAGTCACCTGCTCGGAGCCGCCACGCCCACCTTAGCTTGGTTGCCCTTAGTCGGAGGTCTGACGGGGTCTGACTGCAGCCTTGCCAGCCCCTTGGGCCACGCTGCCTGCTGGAGCACACGGGGCCTGGGAAACGGTCACCATGGAGACAGCACGCGCCAGTCCTCCACTGCGTCTCAGTCATTGTCTCTGCCCACGTGCGCCACCCGAGAGACAAAGGCAAAGAAAGACCAAGGGAGACACGGAGCCTCGGCAGGCACCCGGCGTGTCCATTAGGCGTGGGCGTCCAGGAGCGCGCGGGGTTGAGGTCATGGCCAAGCTCGCTGGTTGCAGTGGGCACCTTCTCACAGTCCAAGGCCAGGACTCTAGTGGCCCAAGTCTCCGTGCTTCATGCCCAGTGGGCATAGGGTGTCATGTCCACACCTTTCACACAGAGCAACTGAGTTTGCCTTGCGTTTTCCACTTGATTCTTATCAAAGCAAAGCATAAGGGGACCCGCAGCCCCACCCTCCTGCCCCAGCCTCTGTCCTCCTGCAGAGGAAGGTGGACTTCATCCTGAGCCTGCCGCCTGTCCCCAGGCAGCTCGGTGCTCTCCCCTCCTCCAGCCAGGAGCAGATCACCACCCTCAGCTCGCAGGCTGTGTCCCTCCCTGGCCACACCTGCATTGCTCCCCCACAGGTTCCTTCCCAGGTGTCCCCTCCTCCACGCCACGGCCTTCAGTCCCCTGGTACTGTCCTTCCACGTAGCCACGCGAGGCCCCAGGGCCGCCTGCCGCACCACATGGCCTCCGTGGTCCACGAGCCCCTTTCTCCTCGGCCCTAGATCCCGTTTACTCCGCCGTGGTGGGAATGTCTCCTGGTAGCTTCCTGAGTTCTCAGGAGGCAAATGCTGAAAAGTGACAAGTCCCTGGGGTCAGGACTCGGCTCTCACCGGGTGCAGCTCCGTGTCTCCCAGCTCCACGGTGGTTGGGAAGTCTGCTGTCACTCCTCGCCCAGTCCCCACGCCGGGCCTTCTCCTGGATCCTCGGGGCGCTCCCCTCCCCCTCCCTGCAGCCCTGCCCCCCACGCTGGGGCGCCCGGGGCCCCTCGTGCTGGGGACGCCGGCCCTTCATTTAGGGGCACTGAGCTTGTGGTTCTCTGATAAGTTTCCTGTTGCCTGGGAGGTGAGAAGACCCACTGGCACGAGCAGTGCGTGTTTACCTGGTGGATCTTCTGAGACTTGGCCACAGAGCACACAGTTGCCTCTCAGGTCATAAAGCAGCGTGTGCTTTGTGAACACCGGAAACTGAACCAGTGTCCCGAGGCCTGAGACGAGGGCCACCTGTCCGGGGCCCAGTCTCAGTTGACAGCTGGAGAAAACCCTTCTTCTTCTTCCCACCCTGAGTGCCCCAACTCCAGCCGCGAGGGACACACCAAGCGCTGCTTGACCATCGCGCATAGAAACCCCGGGCACTTTGGAGGATGCCCTTTTCTTTCGCGGTTTTAAAATGTTATTTGGCATAATTTTGTACTTGGAGGAAACTTATAAAAATAGGAGTTCACAGAATTGCAGTGTGTTAGCTTTGCCCCGAGCTTCTCTTGTGTCCACGCACCCACGTGCAGGACACACACTCTCACGCACACAGGCACGTGGCTTTCTAAGGGTGAAGCGCAGACAGTTCCCGATGCCACCTCAGTGCGGTGATCAGAACCAGGAAGTCAACGTTGACCGATTGTTGGTTCCTACAAATCTTATTCAAATTTACCAGTAATATTTTTATAGCATAAGAATATCTAACACTGCGTGTTGGATTCAGATTTCTTTATATAAATAATAATAATGGAAAGGTTGGGTCAAAAGAACGGAAATTTGAGGCTGGACACAGTGGCCTAAAATGATCCCAGCACCTCGGGAGGCAGAGGCAGGAGGATCTTGAGTTCAAAGCCAGCCTCAGCAAAAGTGAGGCACTAAGCAACTCAGTGAGACCCTGTCTCTAAATAAAATACAAAATAGGGCTGGGATGGGGCTCAGTGGTCGAGTGCCCCCGAGTTTAGTCCCGGTACCCCCCAAAAAAAGAATGGACATTTAAAATATCAACATCTGTCCTTATAATGGTTCCCGAGGAAGGCAGGCCAGCTCCCCCCATGCTGAGACCATGCTCCTCCTCACTGTGGCCGGTGAGTGGCTGCCGGGCATCGTCCTCGTGTCCCCAGGGCACAGGGTACCAGGTGGCCCCATGCACAGTCTTCCTCCATGTTCATGTCTGCCTCTTCCAGGAGCAGCCCTGGGCCCCCTGCTGGCGGGGCTCATCTCCCCCTCGGGATGGAGCAACGTGTTCTACATGCTGATGTTTGCAGACGCCTGTGCCTTACTGGTGAGTCATCCTCTCTGTGACCCAGGCGGCTTCAGTGAGCTCTCTGTGCTTGTTGGCCAGACACTGGTGGAACTTTCTGTGGATCCCTGCAGTCCTGGGGGCATAGGGGTTATCCTGTCATCACTAAATACACGTGGTCCAAGTTCCTTATCTGGGTAAAGAACTATCAGAATCGGAAATAGGTGAGTCTTCTGCTCTGTAGTTCCAGGCAGGACAGTGTGAAGTGCCAGAGCATGGTGCCCTGTGGCTTTGGATTCTGCCCCAGCCTGTGTGTGATGGTGCAGGTTACTGAACCTCTCTGGGCTACAGCTTCCACATATTAAAATGGGCATGATAAGGCCTGTTGGAACTAAAGTGGACTGTGCCCTAGGACCATGTAGTGCTATGCTAGCCAGCTGTCTGTCACTATCAATACGCCAATTATCAACTTAGAGAAAAGGTCTCTCTGACTCACGGCGTTGGAAGTGTCAGTCTGTGACTGGCTGGCCTGTTGCTTTGGGCCTGGGTCCAGGCAGCACATCATGCGGGGAGCCCTGGGTAGAGCAGACTGCTCACCGCATGGCCAGGATCAAAACAGAGAAGGAGGAGGGCCCCGAGGTCCTCTGTCCCCTTCAAGGGCACATACCCAAGGACCTAAGGACTAACAAGGCCCCACTTCCCAGCACCACCAAGTTGGGACAAAGCCCTCGACACGTGGGCCTGTGGGGACACTCCCGTTCACCCAGCTTTAACCCCTGAGACTCCAACCTGAACCCCAGACATCGAAGAAAACCGGGTGTCTGCCTTCAGGGTGCTGGCCCAAGGTGGTGGGGCTTACGAGCCCTCAGAACTCTCTTCCCACGTCCCCACCACCCTGGCCACCCAGGACTCCCCTCCCACGTCCCCACCACCCAGGACTCCCCTCTTCTCTGGTCTGAGGGCACCTCTGCTCTCTGAGAACAGGGGCCACCAGAAGCAGGACTCCTCTCAGGAACCCGCTTCTGTGTCCAGGACACTCCAGTTTTGTGGGGCCACCCTGGATTGCGTCAGTCAGGGAAGGGGACTAAATCACACTCAAACATGAAGGACGCTTGGACACCTGGGCACCCTTCGTCTGGGTCCGTAAAGTGACTTAAGCCCTGGGAGCTCACGGAGGACGGGAGGCTGAGCTGAAGGGCCGAGGAGGCAGCTGCCCTTGGTGGAGGGCTGCTGGGGCCACCAGGCTGGGGCCACTGTGGGCTCCAAGACAAGCTCCTGGTGCTGGCGTCCCCTGAGAGTCACCAGCCCGGTCACCTCAACAGCTCGAGTCACCCCAGTGCCCACGGCTGCAGGTCCTGGTCTCCACTGTGGGTTCCCAATTTGGGCATCAATGATTGGCTGGTTGTTTTAAACCTGACGTGAACAGGAGTGCGTCCCAGTTTCCCAGAGGACGTAGGACACACAGGACAAGCCTGGGCCAGGTGTGTTGGCCGGCCTGGCCACCACCCTGAAGAGAAGTGTGTCCTGGGCAGGTGCTGGTGGGTGCTGTGCAGGAAGAGCCCAAGCCCGGGGGCCTCAGTGAGCGAGGGCCTGGGAGGCCCCAGGTCATGCCCACTGGCCGCTCGTGTCCCCAGGCAGTGACAGGTGGCCTTGTCTTTGTTTTGGGTGCAGTTCCTGATCCGCCTCATACACAAGGAGCTGAGCTGCCCGGGGCTCACAGCAGGGGGCCAAGCTCCGTAAGTCCGTCACCCCCCCATGAAGGTAGCCGGTGTCCTGTCCGTCTGCCCCCTGACCAGACAGGGAAGGGCTTGCCACTGTCCCTGCGAGGCACATGGCTTTGCTCACGTTCTCTTCTGTGACGAGTGTGGCCGTGCCATGTGACAGTGGCCTCTCCTGCGCGTCAAGGAGACGGTGGGGAGCTTCCTCCTTAGTCACCCCGGTGTTTTCTAGCTGCAGTCCCCAGCCTCAGGCTGGCCTCGCCCTCGCCCCACCCCTGCCCCTGCCCCTGAGTGAGTTCCTCAGGCCCCCTCCAGCTGGCTCCCTGCAGCCACCTGCCCCTGGGGGCAGAGGGGCTCCTGCGAGGGTTGGTGTGCTCTGTGGGACTCCCTGTGCAGGGACCCCGTTGGTCTACCTTCTCTTTCAGGCTGAAGGAACACTGACCCCGGAGTCCCGTGGAGGAAGGGCTGAGCCCGTCCCTCACAAACTGTTTGGAGAGACAGCTGAAGGAGGACCCTGCCCCGAGTGGCTCGCCCTTGCCTTTTGCACATGCTCCTGGAAAAGGCCCAAGGGCCGACTTGAGAATTCCTGGTACTAGTCACACAGACGGGCGCTCAGGACAGCAGCGCAGGTCCAGGACGCTGTCCGACTGCCTTAGCTGAGCCCATGGATGGACAGCTCTGGCCGCCCCAGCCCCACAGATGCGCGTCCATCTAGTCCCTTGAATACAGTATGTGACAGCCCCGTGGCACTGACCCACAGCACCTGGCAGCCCCGTCCGTCTCGGGTACCCAGCAGCAGTGTTAAAGTGCACGAGCCCCATGCTGCAGGAGATCCGGCCACCACGTGCCGCGGGTCCCGGAGGACTTGAACGGGCAGGGAAAGGCCGGGCCTGGGACCTCAAGGACACGTCAGCCAGCCCGGAGCCCGCCTCTGCCTGGCATCAGAACCAAGGCAGAACCAAGACCCCTACTACCCAACAGGTTTCTCCATCCCTTCCCAGACTCGGTCCCCACCTGGACACTGATGGTCAGGAAGTGGACAGAGATGGCAATACGCTGCCTAAGGAACCAGCCCCAGGGCACTGTGACCCCTGCCCAGCTCCAGGCGTCCTGCTGGTGTCTGCGGCCACGCACTGCTGGTCCCCTGTGATGTCCAGGGCCGTGGCAGAGGCCTGGGAAGGGGCCTGGCTGTGGGCACCAAGAGCCACGGGCGTCTCTGAGCCACTTGACTCGGTCACATGCACAAACACGGGAGCAGTTTCTAGATCCATAGCAACAGAGGGGATATTTATTTAAAATGTATGATGTCTTATCTGAGGCTAAAGGAATACAAATGGCATTTTGTTATTTATTAAGACAAACTAGTGGCTCTCTGGACATCTGTTTTCTGGGTTGGCTATAGCAACGTTCTTAGCTGCCTTTTGAAATAAAATGGGTTTTTAAAAAAAATCCAAGCAGAATACTCAGGGAATATTGATTATTTCTGCCCGTGTTTCCATCACACTAAAAGAAAACTTCCAAATAGCCTGTGTGGCTTGCATTTTCTCGGGGGTCAGACACGTCCCATGGTTGTGCTGGTCGGCAGGAAGCTGGGGCTGTCCCCTCCAGGAGAGGGCCCTCTTGCTGCCAGGGCCAGCAGACCTGGGCCTCTGGGTGCTCTGTGAGCCTGGCGTTCCCCCCGACTGTGCCAAGGCGTAGGGCTGGGTGGGTGATGCGCTGGGTTCTGGGTGGAGTGGATTCAGGCTTTCAGACCTCAGGAGCTGGGCCGTCTATGCTCCTGTGGTGCGTGCTGCTCTCTGAGGGTGTGCTGTGTTTTCAAGGTCAGTTCTTGGGCCCCCTCCGTGGCAGCAGGCCAAGGACTCAAGAGCCCCTACCCTGAGCTCTGTGGGCCTAGCAGGGGACACAGGCCTGTCCTGCCGGCCCGCGGCCCTCCCTGGCTGGCTGTGCTTTTCAATAAGTTATTAACACATTTGTGATCTTCTACTGAAAGCAAGATCTCCGCAGACTGGCTAGGTCACAAGTCCCCTGCTCAGGTCCCCAGCCTCTGGCTCTCTCTCCTCAGCCTCCCACGTGCTGAAGGCACTGCTTGTCCTTCCCACCCTCACTGCCCACCCCAATAGCGGCCTGCCCTCTGCCCCTGCAAGACGCCACACCTCCGTCCTTCCAGGCGTCCAGTGTGGGTATTAATCTGGATAAAGAAAAGAGCGACTAGCCGTCGAAATGTGTCGATAGGTAGCACAGAGAAAGTCTTCCAAACTGGTAAGGTTCGGCTGTGAGGTGCCCCTCCGAGCTCCGGTGCTAATGTTTGCCGGTGGACAGGCTGTCCCGCGAGAGCTGGACCCTGCCAGGTTGAAGGAACCTGGCCTGGTGTGAAGCCCGGGACCCGCCTTACCCCACGAGAGTGTTCACCTCGGCCCGAGCACTGACGTCCCCACCGTGGCCTGAGACCTTGCAAACCCTGAGTCCAGAGGGGCTTTTCCTCCCCTACGTCCTTCCAGTCGGGCATTTCGGTCACAGTGACAGAAAGCCGAGTCACACCCAAGCTGTCTCGCAGCACCACTCTACAGAATGGCCTGAGCCCTCCCCAGTCAGGCGAGGGGGGGTCCCCAGCAGACCCTCCCCAGCTGAGGCCCTCTGTCTGCTCAGCCGCAGGAAGACTTGAGGGGCAGTGGTGTGTCCCCCAGCTCTGTGACCAGAGCGTTGGGTGAAAACCTCACGCAGCCCCTCAGCAGCTCCCCACTCCTGGAGCTTCCTGGCTGAGCCCTGAGGGGAGGCCATTGAAGTGGACAGTGATGTCATGTAAAACCTGCCTGCCTTCCTGTCCTGGGCTGGGCCGGGGAGCTCATCCCACCTCACGTGGCCCTGCTCGGCCACCGCCACGTGGACATGCGCGGCGTCCCTAGGACTCCAGTCAAGCTAGCACACAATGCCCTGCCCGCACTGGGACAGCGGGGGACCCTCCAGCCCCAGGGGAAACCATTGGGAAGCTCCTTAAGAGGAGGCCTGAAGGCTCCCGGGTGCCAAGGCACCTGTGGGCTTTTGTCCTGGCTTGTCCCCAGGATGTCAGGGGAGGCCAGCCCCCCAGCCAGCAGCTTGTAAATCCAATCTAAATAAGTAGCTTCGAAAAATGAACTGGACAACTCAAGCCCTAATTGCTTCTTGTTGGATTCACAGACAGAGCACCAGCTGTATGCGACCTCAGGGGGGTGCCCTGCAGCCGGTGCCACAGACTCAGATGGGAGGAGGGGAGCAGGAGCCGGTGTGGGGGCAGGAGGAGCTGTGTGCCTGTGGCCAGGGTTGTGGGGACCCTTGCTCAAAAAGAAAGGAAAAGTGCTGCCAAGACACTGAAATACACAACTGCCCGTCCGTCCACTCTTGTCTTTCCCCCACTCTTGTGTTTTATTTGCCAGTCAATCTCTCCATCCCTGGGGCCTCGGAACTCTAAAACATAGCCATCATATCAGGTGCCCAGCTCTGTCCCAAGACAGAGGTCCTGTGCAACTGGGCGGACCCCACCCCCAGGCCACCTCCCTTCCTGCAGCTGCTGCTCAGGGTGCCCTGGGCACCTGGTGGGGCTGGCACAGCAGCCCAGGCTGGGTCAGCACCACCAGGCCCCACAGGGACACCAAGCTTAGTGCGCTGAGCCCTGACCTCTCCCTGCCCTCACTCAGGCCAGAGGGTGACCATGGAACACGGACCTCTGCCGATAAGGCCAACCTGTTTCCTCCCTGGGGGGCCAAGGGTCAGGAGGGCAGCAGTCCCCTCCAGAGGAGGCAGTGGCACACGCAATGCAGGAGCCCAGGTCCCAGGCCCCAGCGACAGTGCCACCAGCCTGGACCGTCCTCTAACCACAGGCACAAAGAGCAAGGTTCAGAAGCCAACGGGCACCTGCTGAGCACCGAACCCCAGGCCCCCGGGCACAGCCACGGGGCTGCACCACCACTCGAGAGAAGGTCACCTGCCCAGAATGCTGCTCCATCAGAACTGAACCAGGACCCTCAAACATCAGATAGAGCTCTAATCTCTAGGGTATACAAAGAACTCAAGAAGTTAAACAACAAAAAAGCAAATAACCCAATCAACAAATGGGCCAAGGACCTGAACAGAAACTTCTCAGAGGAGGATATACCATCAATCAACAAATACATGAAAAAATGCTCACCATCTCTAGCAATCAGAGAAATGCAAATTAAAACTACCCTAAGATACCATCTCACTCCAATAAGATTGGCAGCCATTATGAAGTCAAACAACAATAAGTGCTGGCGAGGATGTGGGGTAAAGGGTACACTTGTACATTGCTGGTGGGACTGCAAATTGGTGCAGCCAATTTGGAAAGCAGTATGGAGATTCCTTGGAAAGCTGGGAATGGAACCACCATTTGACCCAGCTATTCCCCTTCTCGGACTATACCCAAAAGATCTAAAAAGAGCATACTACAGGGACACAGCCACATCAACGTTTATAGCAGCACAATTCACAATAGCTAGACTGTTGAGCCAACCTATATGCCCTTCAATAGATGAATGGATTTAAAAAATGTAGCTTATACACAATGGGATATTACTCAGCACTAAAAAATAACAAGATCATGGCATTTGCAGGGAAATGGATGGCATTAGAGCAGACTATGCTAAGTGAAGTTAGCCGATCCCTAAAAAACAAATGCCGAATGTCTTCTCTGATATAAGGGGGGTGACTCAAAATGGGATAGGGAGGAAGAGCATGAGAAGAAGACTACCACTAAATAGGGAAGAGAGGTGGGAGGGAAAAGGAGGGAGAAGGGGAGTTCACGGAAGATGGAAGGAGAACCTCGTTGTTATACAGAATACATGTTTGATGTTGTGATGAGAAAAAGAAAAAAAAGTGTGTCACATGAGATTGGATAGAGAGAAAGGATGGGAGGGGAGGGGAGGAGTAGGGGGGATAGGAAGGGCAGCAGAATAGAATAGACAACATGATTGCTGTATGCACATTCCATGTATATATTATATGTCAAAATACACTCTGCTGTCATGTATGACTAAAAAAATAAAAATAAATCGTATGGTTAAAAAAAAAAAAAAGAACTGAACCAGGACCTAAAGGCCAGCCTGAGAGCCTGGGGCCAGCGTCCCCAAGCCCTGATATTGGAAAGAGGGTCCTCAGGCTCCCCAGCCCCCCAGCGTGGGATTCTAGAGCCCGGGGGAAACGCGGCTGCTTCTGTTCACACTCAGTCCTGGTCACAGGGACGTGCGGAGGAGCCCGTCCTCACCACTAGCACGTCTAAAAGGAAACGCGGCTTCAGATGTCTTGTCATCGTGGGAAGGAACCAACTCCGGAGCCTCTGAGGCCTCCCAGAAAACCAGTCTCGGCCAGCGGTCCCCACGTGTCCAGCAAGACAATTGCTGAGCTGTCTGTCCCAGAAGCCCCCAGGCCATGGAGTAAGGGGGACCGGGTTGGGGCCGGCTGTGACCTCTCCTTCCTGTCCCGCCAGCCTTCGCTGCGGCTTTCTCCTCTCACGTCCCCTTCCGCGTCCACTGGCTGTTGGCAGCAAAGCTTAGGCTCCTACAGTGTGTCCCTACACGTCCAGGGGACAGCGTCAGCCCTGCCTTCCAGGGCAGGGGCCATGCCAGCTCGGGTTCTGCCGCGCTGGGCCCCTCGGCAGGCTGCTGGGGGGCGTTTGCAGCCATCTCTGGTAAGGAGGAGACCCTCCCCTCGGCCGGGCCTTGGCCGCACTTGGAGCTCCGGGGATCTCAGCACCTGCGGATGGCACAAGCTGAAGAGCTGCCACCGTGGGGACATCCTGTTGAGACCAGCCAACAGTCCTTCCTGTCCTTCCCACAAGTCCACTGGCGGAGAAACCCCTCCCTGGTAACCATGCCACGGTGCAGGGTGGGAAGGTGACTGCCGCCCACCCAGAGGACCTGACGCTGCAGTTAGCAACCATCGGGACCTCAGCACATTGGCCAGCGCCCGGGGAGAGGAGGACGGAGCTGGAGAACGGCTCACTCTCACCCTCCATCCATACATTTGTGTTCCGCTTCCCCTTCCCAGGCCGCAGCGCACTTGACCTGACGCCCTTTCCTCTCTCTGCTCGGATTTTACTTATTGAGGATCTTCGGACAGTGCCGAGCGGCTCCCAGTCACGGACGGCTGCGGCACCTTCCTGTGTGTCCAGCGCGGTGGTTTTTGCCTGGTTCACACTCTGCACAACTGCGGTCTCCTGTGGCTCAGGGTCCCAGGGTCCATTATCAGTTGTGTTTGTCCAGCAACCTCAAGGGACCTCAGAGGGCACGTGAGAAGCAGGCAGCTTGCTTGGAAGGGCGAGAGCCAGTGCTGCTTGCTGTCTACCTAGTTGCTGAGAACCCAGCCTCGTGAGCCCCTCCTGGCCCACCTGTTCAGTTTACTCCTGTCTCACTGAATGGCACACCCGGGAGCCCCCCTGCAGGTAAGAGGCAGTATCACCAGCCCCCCGGAGCAGGGCCAGGGGCCCACCCTTAAAGGAAGCCCCACCCTCCCAAGGTTTCCACCTAACTGGCCTGGCAGGTGCCTCACCGTGTCACGGCCACCTGGGTTCGTCCTCTCTGCTGCTCCTGGCTGCCCAGTTCCTGACTGGGCAGTCTCCTGGGTTCGTCAGAGCACCCTGGAGTCCTGCTCCTGCTGAGCTGGCTGGTTTATGTGTCAGCTGGCCGGGCAGTAGCCCCAGTTATCCCGCTGAACCCTGGCCCAGGGTAGCCGTGGTGGTGTTCTGTGGATAGCTCACATCTAAAAAGGAGTTGACCTCAAACAGTGGTCCTCAATGACCCTCCCGAGGCTGGGTTCTCAGCAGCCAGGTAGACAGCAAGCAGCACTGGCTCTAGCCTTGTGGGCCCAAGCTGTGACCTGATTGTGGCTAAACACCATGGCCCTTGCCCTGCCAAGCAAGCCTCCTGCTTCTCACGTGCCCACTGAGGTCCCTTGTGGGCCCCGTCCACACCAGGGAAGGCCTGAGAGCGGCACTGAGGTCCCCTGAGGAAGAAGGAACCCACCAGCCCTCAGCCTCTGCTCCTGCTGGTCCTCCCAGCCAGCCTTCTGCCTGCCCACCCAGCGGGTCCAGGACACTCCATGCTCCCAAGGCGGGCTGCAGTCCACTCCCAGCTCAGCTCCCCGGGGAGCCTCCTGGTACAGTGAATGGCTCCTGTGGGGCCTGTCTGAGTTTTACAATCAGAAGAAGTAACAGTTACTTTAACGCCCAGGTAACACTGGGAGGAAGGGGGGCTGCCTCCAGGGACAGCTGTATTTGGGCACATTTCTCACAAGGTGATGTGAGGCCACCTCTGTGTTGAGCCAGTATTCTGCCATACCCTAGTGACATTGAATGTCCCCAACCCTAGAAGTTCTACTTTCAGAACCCCCTGCACGGAAGCCCAGCCCCATGAAGACACCTCTCAGGTCCTGGTCTTACCCGATGCAGAGAGGGAGCCGCAGTGTAGGGTGGCCACCGTCCACTCCACGCACCCTGCCAGGCTCTGAATAGGTCCAGTGATGAACAGGCAGAGCCAGCTCCACCACGCGGGGTTACTGCTAGGCAGGCGGGGGGCGGTGTTCACACGGCAAGGGGACAGATGCACAGTGTCGTGTCCATGATGGTGAATTCTAGAAAGAGGGCGTCAGGGGGCCGGAAGGGGGTGTGGCTTCACGCCAGCCATCGTCCTGAGGAAGGGGTAGATGAGTGGAGAATTCAAGGGCAAGATGGGAAACCAGGCAAAGAGCTGGGGGGGCCCAGACCAGACCCCAGGTGAGGTCAAGGACAGCAGGAAGTTGAGGGGCACAGGTGCAGAGGGACGCAGATTCCACCAGGACTGGGGGTTCCTGACCGGTAGGGCTGGAGGGACAAGGGACAGGAGAGTTGAGGCAGGGCCAGGAGTGACACCCCTGAGGTCCCAGCTGAAGCTGAGGCTGGTGAAGGGGTGGACGACAGGGTGGAAATCGAGGCCCCCCAGAGTGTGTGACCCACGGGGACTGGGGGGAGTCTGACCACTCTAGAAGGACAGGAGCCCTGAGGGGCCGGAGATGGTGGGGACACTGGCGATGACCAGCTCAGGGGTCTGACGGTGGTGGGGAGAGGGGGGAGAGTGAAGTGGAAAACTGTCCAACAGGAGGAAACGGGGCCCGAAGGAGAGTGGACCTCAGCCTCGACAGGTGAGGACCAGGCCCAGAGGGCACCGTGGAGACCAGATCCCAGCTTGGCCCCGTCTGTGCTCTTTCCAAATGACAGCCTCGCCTGTTTGGCTGACCCTCCCTGATTGCCAGGGGCCCTGGACATGGCGCTTCCAAAAGTGTCTTCTGGCCTCCAGGACAATTGGATCAGTCCCTCATGTCCTCTAAGATGAAGCATGCTGTCCACCCTCCAAGACCACGGCCTTGGCTGCAGACCCCAGCATGGACAGTGGTTGGTGCCACAGTCTCTGACCACACACGTCAGTCAGGGCCCCTCATGGCTGGGGCCAGTGGCTCAGGGGCCTGTGAGCTGTTCCTGCCTGGGCATCTGAAAGCAGAGTCTGGGGCCGTCATGGTTGCTCAGAACACCGACTGCGCTGCCACCTGGGGGCCTCCAGCCGGGGCCCTCGATGCCCTCACGCAGAGGACAGCGCTCCAGAGCCACCAGGGCCAGCAGGCCCCCCACCCCCACCCAGCAGACGTGCCTGGAGCTGCCACCTTTCTGCATGCCACAGGGTCTGCTGCCCCCCTCCTCTCATGTTCCACATGCCCAGAAAGCCAGAGGGAGGGCAGGAGGCCAAGAGAAGGGACGGGAGAAAACCCGAGCACACACGGGCCGCCGCAGCCTCTGAGCCTCGTCACACCCTCCTTTAATCAGAAAGGGGGAGCCACGCTCAGAGAGTTAACACGGCCAGCCCCCTCAGTGGTGTGGCCCAGCCAGGGTCCGGACGTGGACTTGGTCAGGACCCAGCTCTGAAGCTACCTCTCAGTCCCTGCCCTTTCTGAGCAGCCAGGAGGCTGAGCTGACTCCACGGAGGCCCACGGGGACCCCCTCCCCTGAACGTCAGGAGCCTCCTGGGGTCAACTCTCCTGTCTGCACAGAATCAGACCAGGTAGCCCTGGCTCTGCACCCTGGCCCTCCTCTCGGCCACCAGCCATCTGCATTTCCTCCTCAGCCCTTGGACCCGTTAAAAGTCTCATTTTCCTTTGATCACATTTCACACTTTTAAGGACACTGGGCTCACACCCTGGCACCCCAAGAACTTCACTGCCTGACCCTGTTGGATCCCAGCAAGGATTGGAGGCACTTCCCTCTGCGCAGGTGAAGGAGCTGCAGCCCAGGGAGGCCAAGTGTCTCCACAGCACGTCCTGCCGGGATCAGGGCTATCCACCCCTGGTGACACAGCACTGCATGGTGGCACCCTGGGTCTAGGCCGCCCGCCTGAAGGTGGTCACACTCGGGCTGTGGATTAGATGTCATGGGAACGAGCCGCACACTCCAGGTGTCCTGCCTCAGCAGCAGGACTTCAAAATCCTTCGCCTGGTGTTGAAAGGGAGGAGAGAGGAGTAAGAGGCTGAAGTGGCACCGACTTTATTTTTAGGAACTGCACCATGACATTGAAAAAATGCATGTCTCCAGAGCCCCCGGTGGGGAAGAGCAATCCCGCCTCCAAACCGCGTGAAGCCAATTGCAGCCGCCAAGTGCCAGTGACTCAGAGGAACCCGGGGGTGGGATTTGATGGGGAGCAGGAGCTACTGGGGGATTTTCAATGCAATGACAAGTTCGCTGCTCATGCGAGTGGCACCCTCTGGAAGATCCGCCCTCTCCAGAGCTTTCCAAATCATTTGCAATGCAGTAGAGGGACAGTGAGGGCCGGGGTGGCCAGACCACACAGGGCAGAGCCCGCCCTGCTCTGGGGCGGGTAGAGGGTGGTGGACAGGACTTGCAGGTGTCGACCAGGCTAGGCCAAGGCCACTGCAGCCCTGTGCTGAGCTGCAGCACCACAGGAACGCAGGCTGTTTCCTCCCCGAGCACCCTGCACGCCTCTGCGCGGGCTCAGGCCCAGCCCTGGTGGTGGTGTTACCGCTGTCGGCCCGTGCCGAGTCCTTGCTTCCCCGACGTTGAAGAATAACACCAGAAAAGCACGCCGAGGCAAGGTCAGAGTAGAAATTAGAAGTTTATTAAAGGACAGCATAAAAGACTTCTCCCGGAGGAAGAAGGGGACCCAAGAGGTGGAATCCGGTTGGCGGGCAAATGTGTTCCCCTTTTTATAGGTTTGGTGATGGAATGCAAGGGGGAAGGGTTAGGACACAGGTGGGCCAAACGGGCAGGAAGGACTTAATTATCACTTTTGGGGATGGGCTTATCGCTTCTTTGGGATGGGCTATCTCCAAATCTGTTGGGGGATGTTTCCTGGGCTCCATTAACATTTCTTTGGGGTGGACTTTGGCCTAGGGCCTTTCTGGGACTTCATTAACATTCCATGAGTTGTCCTGCGTTTCCCAGGAATCATTGTCAGCATGGCCTCCATTTTAGATTTCACTGGATATTAGACCCGATTTACCTAACTACACTGACTACCTCACTTTAAATCTGGCTTCAGTGTGTCCAGCAGGCCTGCTTCCCTGGACTCCTTCAGAGCCCCTGCCTCCGGCCCTCTGCAGTCCCCATGTCTGTTTTCTGCCCAGTACTTCCAACTCTCAGCTTCCTGAACAAACCTGTCGCAACTCTGCTTCCAGCCCCCCGTCTTGTTGGCCAACGTGGGAGTGAGTGGGAGTGACCCGTGTCCCTTGGGGCTGGACAGGGTACATCACGGCAGAGCCCTGACTGGCCGTGGAGCATGCCACGGGAGGTGGAGCCCCCGCAGCCTACCAGTGATCTGCGTGGCAGGAGGGTGATGAGGAAGCTGTCACCAAAGGTGGCAGTTCCTGCCCATTAGGGAGGTGGCCCATTTAGAGCAGGGGTCAGCCGCCAGCCCTGGGGAGGCAGATCGCAGTCCCCAGGAAACCTGGCCCCAGGGCGATGTTGGAGGCTGGGCCTTACAGCGTGTGTTTGTGGGACTCGTGGGAAAAGTGATGGAGAACAGTTGCCTGGTCAGCGAGTAGGGACCAAGGGGTGACACATGGAGGGACTTCTCAAACAGGACAGCAACGTGATGAAATGCACAACACCCAGGCCTTCTCAGAATGCAATGGAGGCCTGGCCTCGTGTCCATTTCCACAATATCCCAGTGGGTCAAGATGGCCCCCGTGAGCCGTGCCGGGGCCAGGAGACCGAGGGCGGCCTCCCCTGCCAGCTCCACTGGCCGCAGAGGCCTGCCATTCCAGCTCACTAACAGGAGCGGCATCAGAGGGGGCCCTGTCCACGGTGCTGTGAGCCTGGAAGAGAACAGCGTGTCCTCGGAAGCTCTGTGCAGTCGCTGTGAACCGGGTCACTAAACAGGCCCCTGCCACTCCCTGAGCCCCTCTTCTCGAGGGCTCTGTGAATCAGCACGTGACCTCGGTGGTGAGCGCCGCACTTCAAGCTGCCTGTGCTCAACGTGTGCTGCTGGGTCACGGACAGGAACCGCTTCTCCGACGCGTGTTTTCTCTGCAGGGCACTGCGTGACCTTCTCAGGACACTGGCTACGCACGGGCTGCTTGAACGGCAAAATGTGGGGCAATGCAGCACCAAGTGCGTATCTGGTGACCGCCCGCCACCCTGCCCTCCAGGCTGGCTGAGCTGGCAGAGTCCCCGCTGCTCCACCATTTCATGTGAAATGGGGGGAGGGGACGAACAACTGTGCTCCCCAGCAGGACTGGATCCCCAGTCCTACTGCAGATGGCAGGGCAGCGGCTCTGTGAGGAGAGCTTGCACAGGCCTGCAGGGGGCTTCCTGGGGAGGGAGGGAAGGAGCTGCCAGCCGCTCGCCCTGGGCAGCTGCATGGACACGGAGAGCTGCTCCGCCTCTGCTTCCCGCCCTGGGAACATGGCAGCTCCCGCAGGCGGGTCCTGGGAAACAGGCTCTGGATGGAGTCTGGCAGGCAGGATGTTTATCAGGAAGTTCCCTGGGGGGTCACAGCCACAGAAGGCGGCAGCAGAGGACCACAGCTGGGGGCTCCTGAGAGATCAGAGAGAAGCAGCTGTCCAGGCTGGCCCACGTTGGCAAGCAGCCCGCCCAGGCCTGTCCGGTGCCACCTCCGTGGTGGGAGCATCACTGCTAGACAGCCCTTGTGGCTCCTGACCCCTCCGTGCACCCCTCCCACGCCGCCACCACACCTCTGTCCCCGTTGTCATGAAAGACCCCAGCCCAATAACTTTAGGCCCAGTAATAAATCACCAGGGCTTGCTTCCGCACCTGCACAGACGTCAGATGTATTTTTCAGAAAATCAGTTAAGTGTAACCGATTAAGAAAGGACAGGATGGTTGGGAAAGGAACCGGCACGGTTGGGCAAACGGGATCATACAATGAAAAACCATACAATGAATAACAAATGGTTTTTATGTGGTTTTTCCAGGAACCTATAATGAAAAACAAGTTTACCCTTTAAGTGACCTATATGCTGGATTCAAAAGAGCCAATGAGATACCTGTTACTGTGCTAGGAGGGAAACTGACCACTGTACCCTATAAAAGATCTGTACCCCAAAGCCCGGTGTGCCAGTTCACCGAAGCTCCGGCTGAAGTTTCGCTAGGCACCCGCAGGCGCCTGTGTATCAATAAATCGCCTCTTGCTTTTGCAGCCAGTGCCTTGTGCGTCTTTCTTGGACAGGGAATCGGTGGGTCTTTCAGTCACTCTCAGCGTGGTCACTCAGTGTCCTGTGACCTCACTGCAGTCGCCTCTGTCTCCAATGTGGACAGTGGACAGCGTCCCCCGTTGCTCTCCTTAAAGGGCAGCCTGTGGGGCTGTGCACGGCGTTCAGGCTGGACGGGCCAAAACAGAGGGAGGCGCCCATCCGTAAGCCGGGGGAGTGTTTCCCTTGGTCAGTTGGCTGCACAGGCTGTGGGGGTCGCAGGAGCAGCTGTGGGGGGTGGCGGGGGCACCGGGTGACCTACAGCTTGCCCTCAGCTCCTCTTCCGTGTACACTCCACCACCTCGGATGACTGTGAGTCCCCAACCTGGGGACAGGTGGGTGTGACAGTGCAGCTCTCTGGGAGCAGGTGCACGCTGGGCAGCCCCGTCAGTCCCCAAGCCCACGGGGCATTAGCCATGTGGTGGCAAAGGCAGGAATTCTCCACAGCAGCCGGGGCAGAGTTCCACAGCCAGCGGCCTGCGCCGTGACTCTGACCCAGGGCTTGCTGTAAACACAGGGCACTTCTCCCGCCTCTGAGGAGTCTGTGGGGTGGCATGGCCAAGTCACAGGGCTGCTCGCATGGACCATGTCGGAAGGTGCAAGATGCAATAATTGGAGCCTTACTCTGGCTGGGAGCTCCCGGATGCTCATGGACGCCCAAGAGTTTCATTGGTATTGTAGTTCTCTGAATCTTCTGAGAATGTATCTCTCACTTGCTGGTGCTCAAGTATCTTACCAAGATATCCTTCTTGTTAGCCACTTCTGGCTTGTCACTAATTAGCATAATGTCATTACTGTAGTGAACCAATGCTATGTTCCTTGGCATGTCTTTATTGTCCGTAAAGCTTTGGGCCACCTTAGTCAGCTTTCTATTACTATAACAAATTACCTGAGATGATCAACTTCTAAAGAGGAAAGGTTTGTGGCACAAGCCACCTATCTTTTTTTTGTAATTCCAGTTACTAGGGAGGCTGGGGCAGATGGATTGCAAGTTCAAGGCCAGCCTGGATAATTTAGTGAGATCCTCCCTGCCTCAAAATGGAAATAAAACAAGAACTAGGGATGTAGCTCAGTGGTAGATCACCCTGGCTCAATTCCCCATTTTTATTTTGTCTCAAAGTTCTGGAGACTTCAGGTCAGCTGGCTCCAACACCTTGGCCTCTGGCAAAGAGCACACCAGGGCAGAGGAAGTGCTCACCGCACAGCCACAGGAAGCAAAAGGGGGGAACAGACCAGACTCCCCCAGTCCCCCCCAGGGAACCCCCACCATATGGCCTCTGGGGACACTTCTCCAGGCTTAGCAGGAGGCAGGAGTTAACGTGGCCCTGAGGCAAAGCCGGCTTCTCCCATCCTCACCCCGTGACAGCGGGCTCTTCCCGGGGCTCCTTCCTCACTGGGGACACACAAACCTAGGCTGTCACTCTGCCACAGCCAGGAGCCCCCGCTGGCAGGTAGAGCTGTGCTCCTGGCTTGGCGAGCTGAGGCCTGCTCTTGTGCCCGGGTTCCCTGATGTCTGCAGCAGCCAGATGGTAAACTATGGCGCTCTACTAGAGACCACCCCACATCCCGCAGGTCCTGCAAGCAGAACTGATTCCCACCCACCCCCAGGGATACAGAACTGATTCCCACCCACCTCCCCAGGGATACAGAACTGATTCCCACCCCCCTCAGGGATGCAGAACTGATTCCCACCCACCTCCCCAGGGATGCAAAACTGATCCCCCCCCCAGGGATGCAGAACTGATTCCCACCCCCCTCAGGGATGCAGAACTGATTCCCACCCACCTCCCCAGGGATGCAAAACTGATCCCCCCCCCCCCAGGGATGCAGAACTGATTCCCACCCACCTCCCCAGGGATGCAAAACTGATTCCCACCCACCTCCCCAGGGATGCAAAACTGATCGCCCCCCAGGGATGCAGAACTGATTCCCACCCACCTCCCCAGGGATGCAGAACTGATTCCCACCCACCTCCCCAGGGATGCAAAACTGATCCCCCCCCCCCCAGGGATGCAAAACTGATTCCCACCCCCCTCAGGGATGCAGAACTGATTCCCACCCACCCCACCCCCAGAGATGCAGAACTGATTCCCACCCCCCCCCCCAGGGATGCAGAACTGATTCCCACCCCCCCCCCCAGGGATGCAGAACTGATTCCCACCCCAGGGATGCAGAACTGATTCCCACCCACCCCACCAGGGATGCAGAACCGATTCCCACCACCCCCCCAGTGATGCAGAACCGATTCCCACCCCCCCACCAGGGATGCAGAACCGATTCCCACCCACCCCCAGGGATGCAGAACCGATTCCCACCCACCCCACCAGGGATGCAGAACCGATTCCCACTCACCCCCCAGGGATGCAGAACCGATTCCCACCCACCCCACCAGGATGCAGAACTGATTCCCACCACGCCTCAGGGATGCAGAACTGATTCCCTCCCACCTCCCAGGGATGCAGAACTGATTCCCACTCACCCCACCAGGGATGCAGAACAGATTCCCAGCCCCCTCCAGGGATGCAGAACCGATTCCCTCCCACCTCCCAGGGATGCAGAACCGATTCCCACCCACCCCTCCAGGGATGCAGAACCGATTCCCTCCCACCTCCCAGGGATGCAGAACCGATTCCCACCCACCCCACCAGGGATGCAGAACCGATTCCAACCCACCCCACCAGGGATGCAGAACCGATTCCCACCCACCCCACCAGGATTCAGAACCGATTCCCACCTCCCCCCAGGGATGCAGAACTGATTCCCACCCCCCTCAGGGATGCAGAACCGATTCCCACCCACCCCCCAGGGATGTTGCTGTCTCCCCACGGGCGGGCAGGCCCGGAGCCTTCCTCTCTGGGGAGGCTCTTACCTCACAGGCCAGGGACCCAAAAGGAGCCTATGCCAACCTCAGGTTTGCCTGTCCGCACTGTCACTTGGGAACTGGGCTGTGAGCACCAGGGAGGAGCAGGCCCGGGCCGTGGCCCACTGTGTGCTGTCACCACCAAGACACTGCTCTTCCCTGGCCGCCCGCGCCTCTTTTCAACAGGGGCCCTCGCTCTGCTTTGGTCTTTGGCCACCGATGTCAACTCCAGCCTTGATCTAATGTCCTTTTAGTGCCTGGAACGTCCCCTCCCACTGTGCACAACACCATGGTGGTCTTCCTGGGGAAGGGACAGGAAGGTGTTTCTAGTTTCAGTGGACATGTGCCATGAGGTCCTTCTCCAAGGACTTGGACTGCGGTCAACAAGGCCAGGCAGAAAACTGGCTGCTGCCCTGACCCTGGCAAGGCCGAGACTCCCCCTTGTCCAGCACAGCTTGGTCAGATGGTCAGAGAGGACCCTTGCTGTCCACAAGTATCTCTGCCTCTAGGTCTGCTGTGTTCTATGAGCCATTGTCACCTGGGGAAGCCACATCCCGGGAGCCTTTGTCATACCCCGCGGGCCAGCCCTTGACTACTCTTCTGACCTTCCTGCTCACCCTAGTGATGGCACCCGTTCACCTTCTGACAGCTAAGCGCTGACACCTAGGGTCTCAGTCTGTTCAGGCTGCTACGACCCAGCAGATGAGACATTGATAGCTGGGTGTGGTGTCACACGCTCTAGTCCCAACTACTCAGGAGGTTGAAGCAGGAGGATCCGCTGAGGTCAGAGTTTGAGGGCAGCCTGGGCCACATAGCAGACCCCATCTCAAACAGAATAAAATGCAGGCATTTATGTCTGGTGGATCTGGAGGCTAGAAGTCCACGATCAAGAAGACTCAGTGTTCTGAGGACCCACTTTCTGACTCAGATGGCACCTTCTTATAGTGTCCTTGTGTGGTGGAAGGGACAATAGGTGACTTTTGAGTCTCTTCTCAGGGCACTAAGTATTCGTGAGGAGTCCACCCCTTGACCTAGTTACCTCCTAAATACCCCTAAAATCACCACCTTGAGGGTGGGATTTCAACATGTGAATTTGGGGACATGAGCATTCCAACCACAGCATCTGGTCTCTCATTTTGGTGGCCTTTCATCTCCATCACTATCAGTGATCCTGGTTCAAGTGGCTTCTTTCTGCAGTGACCCTGCAGAGGAGGTCACATTGACCCGACGAGGCTGGACCCATCACACAGCGTTCCTGGGCTTTGGTCAGGGGGAGACAGCTAGGACTTCCCGTGGAATGCAAGTGAGCATCTGGTGGGCCTGGGGACGATCACAGGACACCTCTCCAGCAAGCCACTTCCTGAGCATCTGGAAAAGTCACTTCTTCTGCCATCTGCCATGCCAATCCTGCTCAGGAAGGACAGGATTCTGGGAGTCCCTAACCAAGGGGACTGGGGGTGCTATGGATAAGGGGGTTGTTGGGGGAACACGTCATCACCTCCTGAGGCCTGTGCCGCGGGCGGTGGGCTGCAGCTTGTGGTAACTGGGCTTCCTGTGTGTGCTCGTGCCCACCGCAGGGTGTGAAGGCTCTTCCCCAGCACTGGGACCCAGACAGAGGGCCCAGCACGACCCTGAGGGTCAGAGCTCTGACCCACGTCATTTGGGCTCAGCTCCTTGTCACAGGACCACAGTTTTCTGTCTTTTTTCCATTAATCACAAGGACATGCTGACATTTTTTCATGCTTTCCCCCTCATCTGGTGAGAGGATTTAACCATTTCTTGACTAGCTGTAAACATATTCACATCTTATTTCTTATTGTGTTCATTTGGAAAGTTATTTTTCTAGGAATATCTCAATTTCCTCCAAAATTTCTAATTCACTGGCATGAAGTTGTTCATGGAGCCTCTTAGAACCACTGTAGTGTAGTGGGGTGTCCTCTTTACTGACAGTGCTTGTTCTCTCCTCTGCCTACTCCCTCCTTCCCTCTCTCCCCTCTCTCCCCTCCCTCCCTCTATCCCTCTCCCCCTCCCTCTCTCCACCCTCCCTCTCTCCCTCTCCCCCTCCCTCTCTCCCTCTCCCCCTCCCTCTCTCCCTCCCCCTCTCTCCCTCCCCCTCCCCCTCCCTCCCTCTCTCCTCTTCCCCAGGGCTGAGGATCCACCCCAGGGCCTGATGGGCCAAGCAGGCACCCTACCACTGAGCTGCATCGGGCCCACTCTTTTTTCTTGGTCAAAGTTACTAGTTTTGTCGACTTTATTGGTCTTTTCAAGGTATAACTTTTGTTTTTGTTGATTTTTCTATTATGCATTTGTTTTCTATTTTAAAAATTTCTGTTCTTCTCTTGGCCCCTTAAATTTTGTGTTATTTTTCTAATTTCTTAAGATAAATGCTTAATCATTGAGTTCAATCTCCCTTCTTTTCTAGTTTACACACTTATATCATGAATTTCTCTTTAAGCATTATTTAACTGTTTCTCAACATTCTTATATGCAATATTCTTATATCTTTCAGATCAAAGTATTTAAAAAAAATTTTATTGACATTTCTCCCAACTTATGAGCCTCTGGAAGTAGTAAATTCCAAACACAGGAATTTCCTATTTTTCTTTGGTCATTGTCTACTAGCTTAATTGTAATACAGTTAGAGAACTTACTCTGTATGATTTTAGTCTTAGAAATTTGTTGAGAATTTCTTTCTGGTCCATTTTGATAAAATGTTTCAAATGCACTTGAAAGAATCCCTATGTAGCAGCTGTTTGGTCTCCTGAGGTCAAGTCTGTTGGTCTGTTAGAACTGTTTTGCGTTCACACTGTCTGTGTTACCTAAGTGCTCATGTAAGGTGTGCGTGTGAACCTGTCCTGTTATCAGATAAGACACACTGAGAATTATCAACTAGTTCTGGCAAATCAAAATATCCCTTTCCGACTATAAATGTACATCTCTGATGACTTTATCCCCTACTTCTTCAGTCCTTTCTTTGCCTTCGACTCTGAATCTCTGAAATTCCTCTAGGAATTCCAAGTCTGGGAACTGGTTCCAGTGGCTCCTCATGTCAGGGTTGCGTCAGGGGCCACAGGGATGGGGGATGGGGTTGGAGAGAAAGGAGCTGCCCTGGGCTGCGGGGCTGTTTGCAATCATGGGAGTTTATAAACCAATAAACCAAGTATCTGTAACCCTGGATTTCTCTGCAGTTGTAATTTTAGATTTGTCTCAAGTAAATCAGTATTTTAAATACTCTCTGTTTGCTGCTTCCCCCCCACCATTCTTTAAATTATCAGTCTAAAACTAAATTTGTCAGGCCAGCTCCACTGCTCAGGCCTGCGGTGAGGTAGGACGTCACGGTGGAAGGGCGTGGGGAGGAGAGCTGCTCACCTCCTGGCGGCTGGGAAGAGGAGCTAGAGGAAGGGACCAGGGACAAGACACAGTCCCCAGAGCACAGGCTGGTGACCTGTGTCCTCCAGCCAGCCGCACCCCACCTGCCTACAGTTCCCACCACCTCCCAGTTGTCCACTCAAATTATGAAGCCGTGACCCCATTGCTTCCCCAGACCCCAGCCTCCAGGCTTGCTGCCCTGGGGACCAAGGCTTCCACACACGGACCTGTGGGGGACAGTCCAGAGCCAACCATGACACTACCCCTGTGGGTCCTCTGCTTGTGAACGCTTCACTGATATTTTGAATTTTGAATGGAAATGTTAAGGAATGAAACCCATCGTCTTAGTAATTTGGAGTTAAGGAATTCATGAATATTTGGAGTTTCACAGATCCATAATTTGGTCCATTATAATAAAAGTCCTACCTGTTTTTTTTTCAACTAATTGAAACTTGAGTAATTGATTTAAACTTGAGTTGTCACATAGAAGTGTCACTAAATTTATTTCCAGAATTGGAACATTTAAAAGAACTTGAGAATCACAATGTTTACAAGGTTAATTTTTCAGAGAATTTGATTATTGGGAAGCTTTGGCTTGTTAATCAAATAACTGGAGAACTCACTAATAAAATCACTATGCTTAATGTGTGTGTCCAGTTTAAAATATTTGAAGGCACTCGACACTAACTCACACCAACCCAGGGCCTACTAACTCACATCTCACAAGCTTGATTACAATGTAAGGAAGGACTAGTGCTCAAATGCTCAACTTGGATAAAATAAAGTCGACTTTTCAAAATCACTGTACATTTCTGAGTTACGTCTTCTGTTCTAGTGCCACCCTTGAGCGTGCCAAAACCCTCACCCTGACCTCAAGGGGGGGAGGCCGAAGGGAGCCAGTGTCAGGGACACTCCTGGACGGCGGCTGTGTCACCAGAACCTTCCTTCTCCAAGCCCCTGCCGCAGCACGGGGGCCACACAGCCGAGTCTCTGCCAGGAGGTCCCTGGGCGCCAGGGCGTGGGGCTGCGTCAGGTCTGCGCCCAGGTGAGCTAAGCCCCTCACCCCTGCTGCACCTGCCGTCCTTCTGCTTGTCTCTGGTTTGTCAGGGGCACTGGGGGAGCCTTGGGTGCGGTGGCTTGTCCGGGGGGGGGGGGCACTGAGTCCCAAGGGAATCAGGTGGGCACCTGTGCCTGTTTTCACACCCCCGGGGCCTTGGCCGTGGTGAGAACCTAATGCAGTTTCCTGCTTCTGTGTTGGGAAGATTCTACCAGCCCCCCTTCTCCAACGAAGGCACAGCTGTAACACACCCATGCTCAGAGAGTGCCGGTTCCACTCCAACCCAGACTCCAGCCGTGGACAGTCACCGTGGCATAGGCTCTCAGGTGGCACTTTCTCCTCCCTCCTCCCTCCGGACCCCCAGCCTGACATCTGGGGGCCAAACCTGCACTCTGACCCCCCCCCCCGGGCAATGCTGTACCCACCTGACCTGTATGGGGCCTGGGGGAAAGGGAAGAGGTGCCCTCAGTGCTCCTCTGAAGGGCTTTGTTTGGTTTCGGTGCTGGAGATGCAACCCTGGGCCTCACATGCTGGGCACCTGTGCACACCGAGCTGCTCCCCAGCCCTACGAGTTTTTACACGGAATCCTTCAGCGGAGCTTAAAACAGTCCAAAGACAGCAAGCAGACAGCTGGAAAGGAGACGTATTAAAACACCCCACTATTGATTTTTTTTAAATTATATCAAAAACAATTAATTTTAATTTTACTTTAACATAATTGAAATTATTGAAGATCATCAATTTTTTAAGAGAAATGGTCAAACATGAAGATTCTCTCAGTTAAAAACATGAGAAAGTCAGGTGTGGTGGTACCCACCTGGGGTCCCAGTGACTCAGGAGGCTGAGGCAGGAGGATCACAAAAGGTAAGCCACCGGGACCCAGATCGGAGAAAGGGTCTTTGCAGATGGTAGGCAGGGATCTGAATCTAACGGGTTCTAAATCCAGTGACAAGTGTCCATGTAAGGAAAGAGAAGGGGTAAAAGGGGGAGGGAAGGCACATGCCCCAGGCCATGCAGACACAGCGGAGCCGGGCAGCAGCCACTAGAAGCCACAGAGAGGCGTGGACTCGTTTGCTATTAAGGACCTGGGCATTCAATGTGACTTTCAGAATATTGCCACCTTACATGGCCCAGTGACAAGCACCGCCTGGGTGAAGAAGACTGGCTGGCCTCCACAGGGTGGTCGTCCTTGACCCTGAAACTCCTCCCACACTCCTGGTGGACCTGCATAGAATAAAAGTGGCGGCCCTCTGTGCCGTCCACAGGTCCAGCCACAGTCCTCCTCCAGCCCCCCTGTGGTGGTGAGCCTCAGGTGGCCACTTGGCCTGAGTGCACACAAGTCGCTGGTAAGGGGCTGTTCCTGGGCCTGTCTTCAAGTGTGTTCCAGAAGAAATTGGCTTGGGGTCATTGGCACAAAGTGGCCGGCCTTCCAACTCTCTGAGGGCGCAGACAGGATGAAAGGGCAGAGGAAAGGGGAATCTCCGCCCCTTCCTCTCCTCCCCTGGGGCTCGGGCTGCAGGGCTTGGAGCAGAGGCCACTCTGCACACCTCCCCTGCCATCAGACCTCCAGCAGAGCCCCCTGGGTTCTCAGCCCCCAGCCAGCCGTGGCCTCCAGCCTCCATCCCCTCCGCAGACCCTGCGTACGTACGTGGGGACCACACAGCCTGCTGTTCTGTCTCTGGGAGCCCCGGCCCCTCAGGGCCACCCGCCTTCTGTTTGCGTTCTCTCCACATCTGGCAGTGGCTAGCCCCCACCATGCCACCTTCAGCCAGCTGCGCTGCTTCCACGGGCAGCGGACACAGGAACTCCAGGCACCCTGGCCTCTGGAGGGTTCCCCTGGTCATTCCTGGCCACCTGCTGGGTTGTGAGGCCTTGGCCACGTTCCAGCATTCCAGCCTGACCAGCACACTGTGAAGACCTCTGCTAGCCAGGCCTCCCACTTCTTCCTCTAGGACCTGGTCTCGGGACACCCCTGTGGCCACAGGTATGGCTGGGGCAGCTGGGGAAGCGTCCCCAGGTTCCATTAGAGTCTGGGCTCCCTGCCCCTCAGCTCCCAGTGCCCTCCAGACTCTCAGGCCTGCCCTCTGCTGGCCACCAGCCCCTCACAGTGGGATCTCATGTGCACTTCCTTTGCTGTGAATGGGGTTTCTCTTTCTCCTCCTCTCTCCCTCTCTCTCCCTATCACTCTCCCTCTCGCTCTCTCTCTTCTTCTCCCTCTCCCTCCCTCTCCCTCTCTCTCCCCATCTCCTGCTCTCTCTCCCTCCTTCTCTCTCTCCCTCTCCCACCCTCTCTCCCTCTCTCTGTCTCCCTCTCTCTCTCCCTCTCGCTCTGTCTCTCCTTCTCCCTCTCCCTCCCTCTCTCTCTCTCCCTCTTGCTCTTCCTCCCTCCCTCTCCCTCTCTCTCTCTTTCTCACTCTCTCTCCTTCTCCCTCTCCCTCTCCCTCTCTCCCTCCCTCCCCTACCCCCCTTCTCCCTCCCTCCCCTTAAAAGGTGTTTGCTTTGGGTCTAGCAAGACCCTCAGATCTCCTGCTGAGGATCGTCTTCAGGGCCACTCTTTGTACCCACTGCCTCCATTGGCCAGGACCCCACAGGGAACAAGTCGGGACCAGGATGCTTTGGGTGGTGTTTGGAAAAGACTTTGGGTGAGGGTAGGGCACCGTGGAGCCTGGGGATGCCAGGAGCCTGCAGTTGGTCACACTTCCGCTGCTGCCACAGTGGCCAAGGGATCAGAGTGATGGAGGTCACAGCACCAGGAGCCACCAGTCGCATGCACAAGGCCACCTTAGTCAAGGGAGACCCGCAGCCAGAGGCAGCCTCCGGGGGAGCACCTGACTCCCCTGCCACCTCTGAGCTCTGCCAGGGGTCCCCATTGGCCAAGCCCAGCCCACGCCAGGAAAAGGGACCAATTGGCCCATCAGGACAGGTCAGTCCCAAGGCAGGTGAGGAAGAAAGCAGAGGGCCTGTGGCACTAGGCCCTGGACATGGGCTGTGGTCCTGTGGCCTTTAGAGTCCAGCCCAGTGACCAGGCCTCTGCCGTGCTCTGCCCCTGCCCAAGGCTGGCTCTTAGGATCAGACCAGATGCCACCCCCATAGCCTGCACCAGCCTCACCCAGGCAGGAACCGCATGCCCCTAACAGCTGGAATAGGACCTGTCACAAAACCACGCTCAAGGCCCGTGCGTCCCCTGCCACCCGATGTCTGTGGTTGAGAGTGCAAACACCTCCTTTAAAAAATTGTCCATCCATCATGTTGGTCCCTCCAGCTGCATGTGTCCACCAGAGCACACAGCCACCACGCACCCATGAGCCACCACCCTGCAACCCGCCACCTGAGACTCGTGCACCCTCCTGTCCCTTCTGCACCACCTCATTCCCCTCAGGCCTGTGCCCCATGACGGAGCCATCTCTGACTCCTCCGGCTTCTCTCAGCGGAAGACCAAGACAGGTGCCCTCCTGCAGAGCAGCACAGGCTGCCTGAGCGGCCTGTAGTAAGGGAAGAACAGAAGGCTGAGGCTTGGTGCCTACTCCCTGGGACACAGAGGTGACAGTGATTCCACGGCCCTGTCTGCAGAGCCTCAGTCGGTGGAAAGGGTTAGACACACGCTCCAGGGTGACAGCTCCTCAAGCTACACAAAGCAGTCATTGATTCATGCTCTGAGATACTACTGCCCCATCAGGTGCACTGTGTGACAATTCATCACACACTGCCAACACCAGAACCTGGCTGCAGAGGGTTTCCAAAAACGCCTTGCGGGGTTTTTCGAAGAGGTCTGCCTTTTCCAATTCGATGCCATTTCCCGTGACGCTGCCTGTGTGTTGTGTTTTTTGTTTGTGTGTTTGTTTGTTAAAGCTGGAAATGAATGGGAGACCAGAGGTCAAGCCAGCCTGGCTAGGGGACAGACGGCATTTGTTGGAAGCCTGGGTTGGTATTTTATACCACACACCCGTGCACACGTCACATCAACCCCGTGTGCCTGGTTACAGGATCCTTAGAATAATCTTCCCTTATGGCATCGTCAAGATTGTAGAAGAGAGGATTGTGAATGTTCTTACACAAAGAAAGGACAAACAGGAGACGCTGGGTTAATGCGTACACGAGGTGGCCTCGTACTGAAACAGCACACCTGTGCCCCAGAGAGGTGGACAGTTGCCATCTGTCAATACAACACAAGATGGCAAAGCAAGGGAAAGGCACACTCTCAACAGGGAGGACGGGGTGCTCTCTCCAGCCGTCGGGGGGGGGGGGGGGGGGGCGTGTCCCGGGGTAAGTCGTGAGGCTGTGAGAGCTTCAGGGTGGGATTGAGATAATCAGCTGCAGCAACAGATTCATGTGCATTTCTCACCAAATGGACTCGTCAGTGGGATTTGTACAACTGAAGGTCAGGCGCGTGCGCACTTGCACACACACACACACACACACACACACACACACAGGGAGAGCTGGCTCCGAGGGCCCACGCCTCCTCCCAGGACCATCACAGCACTCAGCCCTGCTCCCCCGCGTGAGATCTGATGAGAAGCGACGTCTCTCAGATGGGGAAGGAGCACATGACCATGGGCCATGAGCTGTCTGGTCACGTGCAGAGAGATGCAGGGCATCGTGACTGTTTCCTGTCCCCTCCAGGGAGAGGACAAAGGACAGCTCCTGTGCCACAGACACCTGAGGTCAGGGCCAGGCTGCACGGGCTTCCCGTGTTTCCTGCTGCTCCGTGTCGGGCCACTTCTAAGCAAGGTGCTCAGGCTGGGTCTGCAGAGCCACATTGCAGGCAGAGGGCTCCAGCCACGGGGGCTGGCAGTGTGGACAGGCAGAGCCAGGAGGTCGGGGCAGCCTGCTGCCAAGCCCCTGGCCTGGTCCCACCCCAGGGATGGTGAACAGGGAGGGCAGGTGCCTCTATGCGGGAGCTTCCTGCAGGAGCCGGGCCCAGCCAGCACGAGGCGGGCAGTTTCACCAGGTGGGCTCAGGGGCTCTGCCCAGCAGCTCAGTCTGGCTTGAGGACTCTTCAGAGTTAGGTCCCCTTGGACAAGGGGCAGGACAAGGGCTAGTTCTCCACATTTGCTTGGAAGAGTCCCGAGCTGGGCCACTAGTGCGGACGAACCCTACTTCGTAAGAAGTAGCTCCGGGTCCTCCTGCAGCACGTGGAGTCTGTGCCTTTCATACCGTTTCCAGGTTTAAGGATTTCCCTGTGTGGCCCGAGGGTCACTTCCAGCATTGTCATGTCCTGGCAGCCTTCCATGAGCATGCGATGTCACAGCCTGCGGACCGAGGCAACCCTCGCCTCCTGAAAACCTCTTCCCAGCGTCCAGGGCTCGCAGCAGTGGCCGGCCCCGTCTGCACGGTGGCGGAGCCTCTTACCCAGCATGCTGCAGGGAGGGGGTTTAACTGCCCACGAATTCTGCAGTGGACAGTAAACTCAGAAACTTCTGGGACTCAGCGTCCAGGTCAGGGATCCTGAGCAGCCCCCAGTGGTGGCCCTGGAGCTGGAAACCACTGATGAGCCACCCCACTCTGGTCCTCCCTCATCTCCACATGGTGGGAGGGTCTGCCTCTCCAAACATTAGTACAAATGGATACTGGACCTGAATGAGTAGGATATGGAGGGCGGAGGCTGGAATTGCCGGGTGGTGATGGATTGGAGTTGAAGATACTGAGATAAAGTCACATCCGACTTATGACACATGCAGAGAAGTAGTTGTGTGTAACTATCATGTCAGTGTAAGCACATACTGCCCTGCTGTCGGCTGAGAGGGCCTAGAAGCACCCCGGTAGCAACAAGCACACCCAGCTCCCAGATACTGGTTTCTAATGCCCAACCCAGTTCTGTGGAGGAATGGCTGATCCCAGGATCAGGAAAGGAAATATACACGATTTTGTTAGTCAGTTTTCTGTAACTGTGACAAAATACCAGAGAAAACCAACTTAGGGGAGAAAATGTTTATTGTGGTTCATGGTGTCCGAGGTGTCAGCCCATGATCATTCCGCTCCATTGATTCTTAGCCTGTGGTGAGGTAGAGCGCCACGGTGGGGAGCACACGGCAAAGCAAAGTGGCTCTCTTCACAGCAGCCAGGAAGCAGAGGGAAAAAGCAAGAAGTCACGGACAAAGCAGAGCCTTCAAAGGCTGGCCCCCAGCGACCTACTTCCCCAACGAGGCCCCACATCTTGATAGTGCCCCAGGCTGGCCGCCAAACCTTCAACACACGCACGTGTACACACACACACACACACACAGAAAGAAGTAAAATAAAACCCCAAACACAAACCACGTTGATGGTGCATGTCCAGGAGGCTCAGGAGCCACTGAAGGAGCTCTTAGTAGCCAAGAGAGGAACAACTTGAGCAATAAAATAAAGTGGCATTGCATTAAAACCCAAGTATAAAGCGCATCCCCACGAGCCCATGCTGATATGAATAAATGGCTGAATGGACAAACAGGAGGAGAAAAGACAGTTTCCCATGCAGAAGAATTCCAAGAAGTTTATGTAGGCACTCTGCCCTCAGGCGGTGGGGGGTAAGTCCTGGCCCTTCCACGTGGGCTGAGTATAGTCGCTTCCTCCCAGAAAGGACAGGCGGCTGAGGAAGTGAAGATGCCGGGAAGCCACCCTCACACCCACCAGAGCAAACCCTAAACCCAGCGAGGATCCAAGACTCCGCCCTCCACACCCTGCAGAGGAAGGCCTCCAGCCACAGTGAGCCTCGGGGAGACCCCGGGGAGGCAGTAAGTTTGCAGTGGAGAAACCTGCCAAACAGACCTCCACCAGGTGGCCAAGGTCAAGGTCAGCAGTGATGAGTCCCGTGGACAGGCCACTGTGTGCCTTTGATACCAGGTGATGGCCATGGCCCTTCATCCCCCTCCTCCCCAAAACCCACGGCCCCATCTACCAATGAGAAAAAAACACCAGGCCACTCCAGCTACCCACGTCTTGCCACATGGCCCCCAGGGACTTCTCACACTGCCAAGGTCCCCAAAGATGGCAGTCCTAAGAAGCTGTCAGCCTGAGGAGCCTCCAGGGACAAGAGGACGAGGATGCTACGTGGGGTCCTGGCCACAAAAGGACAAGGGAACCCAGGGAGCTCTGAAGGGAGCCTGGACTCCAGTGGCTGCCGTGTCACCGAGCAGCCACTGTCATAAGACGTCGATGACAGGGAAGCTGGATCACTGTGCGTGGGAACTCTGCGCTCTGTCTCAGTAATTTTTCTCTAGGTCTAAAACAGTTCCAAAGGAGAAGTCTTTAATATATATCTGGGAGATCTGCGGCTGTGGATATCCTTGTCAGGATGTGACCTGACCTGCCAGTGGGCCCCAGCCGTGCTGATGCCCTGGGTGGGCCCCTTGCCCTCTCAAGTTCTAGGCAGTCCTCTCTTCGTATAGGTCGCCAGGCTGGGAGGAGGTGAGTTCTGGGCAAAGGGCCGACCTCAATGGTGACCACACAGGGAAAGCCCTGGGTCAGGAAGGGGAGACGGACAGAAGGACATAGGTGGGGCCCCTGGTCCACTTTCATCGAAAGCCACATCAGCCCCCCCACACACTTTTGATCATAAGCCAAGACGTTGCCGGTGCTCACGCTCCCGGAGCCGAGGTCCTCCACTTGAGCCTGGGCGCACTGACACCCGGTTTCCACAGTGCCTTTCCCATGCTGCTTCAAGCCCAGGGCCTCAGAAAGACAAGCCAGTAAACCGGCCGACGACGGTTGGCGCTTGCCCTGGAAACCTCCCGGTTAGATCCCAGCCTATTTTATTCCACCACAAAGCAGCAGCCACACATCCCGGCCCTTCCCAAGGACCAGGGGCCCTAAAATGACCACTGAAAGTTTTGCTGGTGAGCGATGAGATCTACTCCTGCCAGGCAGGTGCGAGGAGGGACAGTAGATTTACATCAAACAACAGTGGCCACGTGCCCCAGGGCGCTTCCTAGCCAGTTACCAAGCTTCCCCTGTACAATGTCAGGGAAGGGTGGACGGTCAGTCACCAGGGAGACGGTCTTTGGAAAGTGTCAGTTCTGGGCATGCACAGGACCCGTGCTTGCCTTGGCCGTGGGCCTGCGGGCCCTGCTGGACGGCAGGGAAGGCGGCTTGCTCTGGGCCTCAGGCGGTCCTCATTAAGGACCAAAGTGCCAGGCATGGCCTCTGACAGCTGATGGCACACGTGGAACCTGCGGGAGAAAGGGATCGAGTCGCCTGAGGTGGGAGCGGAACTGCCTTTGGCTGGCTCTAGAGGGCCTCTTCAGCAGCCCCTAAACCTACGCTCCCCAGGGGGGCCGTGAGCGCCATGGCAACGGTATGCACACGGTGTGCAGGAAGCAGGCCTCCCGGGCCACCACGCGCTCTGCATCCTGCTCCCACAGTAGTCGTGGAAAGGAGAGGCCAGGCGGCAGAGGAGGAGGAGGAGGAGGAGGAGGGGGAGGAAGGGGAGGGGGAGGAAGGGGAGGAAGGGGAGGGGGAGGAAGGGGAGGAGGAGGAGGAGGAGGAGGAGGAGGAAGGGCGGGATAAACACCCCCCCCCCCAGAGGCCCACGGCCATTCCACAGAGAGGAACCGGAGGCCCAGGAGGTGGGCCAACCTACCCAGTGTTGCCCTGCAGGCGAGAGTGGGACTCAGACCCCAGGCCGCCCCGCCCCTAAGCCAGCTCAGGTCACGCCCACCTAGGACACAGCCTGAACTCTGAGGGCCAGTCCCCTCTGCCTCCTTCCAGCCTCCGCCTGGCCAGGTGCCCTGTGCCTCCGCCTTCCCTGGGGGCTCCTTCTCCTTCGCTTGATTCATGTCCTCTCAACACACAGGCACCAGCCCCACCACAGCATCAAGGGGCCGCCCCAGGGCTTCTCTGTCCCTTTTCTCTGCTCTGTTTGTCCCTTTATAGCTTTTGTCTCTGCTAGGGCATCACACCAGACATCCATCGTCTGTTTATTATCCATCTTCTCACCAGAATATAAGTCCCAGGTGGGTGTTTGTTGTCTGTCTCCTCACCAGAATACAAACCCCAGGCTGGCAGAACTCTGCCTGCTGTGTGTAGTGAGGGAGCTCTTTGCAAGCCCCTCTGCTGGAGATGGTCACGCTGTACATAGGTGCAGGGTGGGGCACAGGCTAGCTTCGTCCCCCCTCAATATGTTCCAAGCCCCACAGTGGGGGCCCTAAACTGTGGATAGTACCAAACCCTATATGTGCTGTTTTTTATTATATATACACACCTATGACAAAGTTTAGTTTTCAGCTTGGGCACAGGAAGAGATTAACATCAATAAGCAATTATAAAATGAAACTAATTATAACAATGCATCATAATAAAAGTTATTTAAAACTTATGAACTGTTTGTTTCTAGAATTTTCCATATAATGTTTCACAGAAAGCAAGACCGCTGGTGAGCTGACCGCTGCTCTATGCTCTCACCTTTCTCCCCTGTTGCCCCCAGGCTCTGCCCGCCCAGGGTCTCTGGACAGCCTACCAGACCTGCCGTGGGGCCGGCCACGCCCTCTGGGCTGGCCACGGGGCGGTGGACACAACCGTCTGAGCTCCAGCTCCCCTGGTCCTGTGACTCCCTCCCTCTTCCCCATCCCAGCCAGCACTTCTGAGCAGAGGCTTCTGGGCCTCCTCAGCAGCCACCTCTGCTCGCAACTGCCCTTCCTCAAAGGTGGAGGGGAGAGGGGCCTCGGGGGTCAGGCACAGGGCTGCTGCCAGGGCCTCCTACACCCCCAAACAGAGAAGGGAAGGGTCCACAGGTGAAGTCCACAGGCGCAGGGCTTGCTCAGGAGGGAGCACAGACAGGAGCCTTTCTGAGCCACACCAGGGTGTCACAGCAGGAGGGACACTTCTGAGGGGAGACCACAGCTGGGCCTGCCAAGACCCTGCCCCCTAAAGCTCAAGGCGTCTGGGGAAGGCGCCAGGAGACCACAGAGGCCCCCTACTACACGTGGCTCTCAACCCAAATTCTTTAAATGAGCAAATAGCATCAATGACTCAATGGTGGGAAGGAAAGACAAGGGAGGAGTGATTTTCCGTTGTGAAGACCTAGCTTTCCTAGCATTCTGTAATTTGCAAAACACAGTCTTACACACAAAGCGGGCAGGGGCACTTACATTTGCTTGTTTTTGTGGGAAGTGATAGAAGTGGGTGGACAGGAGCCCTGCACTCTCCCTACTGAGGGGGGGGGGCAGAGGCTCTACCCTTTGACCCACATAAACCCCTGGGGCGTGGGACACTGGAGGACCAGGGCCCCATCAGGATGCTTCCTGCTTATGTAGACAGGCGGAGCTTCAGAAATCAGATTCACAAGAGGTGCGGCCAGAGCTTCTTTGACTATGATATATACAAGCCCCAGGCCCTAAAACTAGCATTTGGGATATTTTTAAAGCATTCCAAGGCACTTCAGAGTCACCCAAAATAAACAGGACACAACCCTCCTCTTTAAGACGCTTGCAATTAAGTTGGAGTGACAGGATCTACAGATCTGTGCTGTTGCAGAACAGTGGCGGACGAGTCTGCACAGGAATTCGGATTCCATGCCCTATTTATGGAAACGATCTCCAGTCTGCAGCCCACCCCACTCGCGATGGCCGGCTCCAGAGTCCAGCCAAGCAAGGGGCCACTGGATTTTTGGATTGGCCTCAACACCAACCTGGAGTCCGGGAGCTGCTCCTGAGGTCACCTTGGGGGGCTGGATGCAGGGGCTGCTGGGAGCAGAGCAGCAGACGCCCCATTTTCCAGGACCAGCCAGAGGCCAATCACAAGGACACCAGCCTGAAAGGTTGGTCTCTGGGAGGAAGTTATTTCCCACAGAGAACCTTCCAGATGGGAGGAAACAGGATAGTTACAGGAAGGAGGTCCCCCTTGGCAAGCTGAGGCTGCCTGGGGCAGGTCTGAGAGCACTCTGCCGGTTATGGCGCCCGAAGAAACCAAACCCTCCTGCTCAGCCCACCTGGACTCCTCTGGGCCTTCCTCCAGCTCTCGGCAGGTGGCTACTTGTGGTTCTCCCCCAGCAGGGGCTGCTCGCTGAGCGAGCCCTTCTGCCCTTCCTCATCAGATCATAGGCTTACAGTCCAAAGAGAGTTGGGGTCACTTTGCAGTCATGGATCTTGAATGCCCTTAGTCCATCAAAGCTGTTAATCAGACTCAGATGTGGAGTGCGTGGCCTGGCCTGGGACTAGTGGAGTCACTTGAAGTATCTGCAAGAGTGACAGGAGTCAGGACTTGATGTTCGACAGCCGTGGCCTGAATGGGCCCAGGAGCCCGAGGACCAGAGGAGGAGGAGACAGGTCAAGCTCTCCATGGAAAGATGGCAGAGGGTTTGTTTTATGTACAGCTGAGTGAAGGGCAGGTGAGTACCCAGGCCTTGAGGGTGTGCCAGCACACAAGGGCAGACTGGCCCAGACCATGCTGCTGCCACAGCCCTCGACAAGGCTGGCTTTCCAGCTAGCCATTTCCCAGCTCAGTGACAACCAGGTGGCACAGTGGCCACAGAGCCCAGTGGCCATGCCCTCGTGTGTGCATCTTGGCCACAGTGCGTCTGGGTCCAGCTCTGGTGGGCACAGGGCACCAGAGGACACCCTGGAGAAAGAGGTCCCCCACATCAGCTTGAGGAGCACCTAGCCCCCAGAAAAGTCCTTCTAGCCACCGGCGCGAGGGTTCACAGCAGCTGGGAGTACTGTTTCTGTGCTACCAAAGTCAAGGTCAAAGACCTCACAAGAGGGATGACCTCTGCACAGACAGCGGCTCCTAGACCACATGGAGTCGTTCAGGACCCAACACCGTCTGGCCTCCCACCCGGCTGTGTGGGGCTCCTGGCAGGGGCCCCTGGACCCCCTCAGTCCCTGCCCTGGATGAGTTCCTACCTCAGGGGACACACAAGGCTGGCTGCAGGGTGGGGCAGGCTGCTCCTCCTGCTGGACACAGTGGCACTCCCGTTGCTCCATTTCCCCACCACTCAGAACGTTCTGGGCCAGCGCCATCACCCGCTTTGGTTAAGTGAAGAATCTGAGTCTTGGAGAGAAATACCAACGTCCAGGGCCACTCTGTGAGGGTCACAGAGGCATGCCAGGGGCCTGGGGACTTGGGGAGGAACTACTTGCCCCACTCCAGGGATGCAGGGATTGGGGGAGACCTGACTGTGTAGGGAACACGTCAATGAATCTTAGAGAAGAAGGTGACCGAAGGGAAGAGAGAGGAGGACGATCCCTTGAATGAAATGATGTGCAAAGTCAGGGGTGGGACCTCAAAGTGGGGGGCCGAGGTGAGGACCAGATAGAGGTCGGGAGAGCCACCTGGGGAGGGAGCGTCCAGGTGAGCTTCTGTGTCAGTCAGCTTTTCATCACTGTGACAAATATCAGAGAAAAACAACTCAGAGGGGGAGAGACTTATTTTGGCTTATGGTGCCAAGACAAGAAGTCCCTTCCAGGGGGCTTGCCCGGTGGCCTGCTTCCTCCAACCCCACCTGCCTGCGGCTCCCACCTCCTCTCAGTGTCCAATCAGCCATCCACGGGTCTGAGCCCTCAGGATCCAGGCCCTTCCCCAAGCCCACCCTCTGGACACTGCACTGGGACCAGTCTTCCTCACACAGCCTTTAGGTATGTTCCAGACCCCCATCCTAACAGCCACCCTAGGAGTGGTGGGAAGACCAGGCCCTGGGTGGGGACAAGTCCCTCAAGGGCCAAGCAGGGACATGACAGGGTTGGGACCCTAGAGGCAGTACCCTAGGGAAGTCAGGAGGGACAGATGAGGGAACCAAACACCTACAGGGAGGCCCCTGAAATAACTGAAGGAGATAGGAAAGAAGGACCTGACCTGGCCAGCTCCCCACAAAGGCCCATCCTGTCCACTAGCAGAGTGTGTCCAGCTGAGGGCCACCCACAGCACAGCATCACCCACACCACCAGAGCCAAGTGAAGGAGGCGTCACCCGAGCCCTGGGCCTACCACACTTTGTGGGTGCAGATCCTCTTTCCTCTGATCACTTATAAGAAAGCAGAATGGTTTTCAGACTGGGGCCAGAGGATCACGAGTTCAAAGCCAGCCTCGACAACTTCACGGGGCCTTAAGCAACTTAGGGAGACCCTAAGCAACTTAGCAAGACCCTGCCTCAAAATAAAACATAAAAAAAGGGCTGGGGATGTGGCTCCATGGTTAAGTGCCCCTGAACCAAAAAGGAAGGAAAGAAGGAAGGGAGGGAGGGAGGAAGAAAGGGAGGGGGAGGAAGGGAGGGAGGGAGGAAGAAAGGGAGGGAGGGAGGGAGGAAGGGAGGGAGGGAGGGAGGAAGAAAGGGAGGGAGAGAGGGAGGGAGGGAGGGAGGAAGGGAGGGAGGGGGGAAGAAAGGGGGAGAGAGGGAGGGAGGGAGGGAGGAAGGGAGGGAGGGAGGAAGAAAGGGAGGGAGAGAGGGAGGGAGGGAGGGAGGAAGGGAGGGAGGGAGGAAGGGAGGGAGGGGGGAAGAAAGGGAGGGAGAGAGGGAGGGAGGGAGGGAGGAAGGGAGGGAGAGAGGGAGGGAGGGAGGGAGGGGGGAAGAAAGGGAGGGAGAGAGGGAGGGAGAGAGGGAGGGAGGGAGGGAGGAAGGGAGGGAGGGAGGAAGGGAGGGAGGGGGGAAGAAAGGGAGGGAGAGAGGGAGGGAGGGAGGGAGGAAGGGAGGGAGAGAGGGAGGGAGGGAGGGAGGGAGGGGGGAAGAAAGGGAGGGAGAGAGGGAGGGAGGGAGGGAGGAAGGGAGGGAGGGAGGGAGGGAGAGAGGAAGGGAGGGAGGGGGGAAGAAAGGGAGGGAGAGAGGGAGGGAGGGAGGGAGGGAGGAAGAAAGGGAGGGAGGGAGGGAGGGGGGAAGGGAGGGAGGGAGGAAGGGAGGGAGAGAGGGAGGGAGGGAGGGAGGGAGGGGGAAGGGAAGGAGGGAGGAAGGGAGGGAGGGAGGGGGGAAGGGAGGGAGGGGGGAAGAAAGGGAGGGAGAGAGGGAGGGAGGGAGGGAGGGAGGAAGGGAGGGAGGGGGGAAGAAAGGGAGGGAGAGAGGGAGGGAGGGAGGAAGGGAGGGAGGGAGGGAGGAAGAAAGGGAGGGAGAGAGGGAGGGAGGGAGAGAGGGAGGGTGGGAGGAAGGGAGGGAGGGGGGAAGAAAGGGAGGGAGAGAGGGAGGGAGGGAGGGAGGGAGGGAGGAAGGGAGGGAGGGAGGAAGAAAGGGAGGGAGAGGAGGGAGGGAGGGAGGGAGGGAGGAAGGGAGGGAGGGGGGAAGAAAGGGAGGGAGAGAGGGAGGGAGGGAGGGAGGAAGAAAGGGAGGGAGAGAGGGAGGGAGGGAGGGAGGGAGGAAGGGAGGGAGGGGGGAAGAAAGGGAGGAAGGGAGGGAGGGAGGGAGGAAGGGAGGGAGGAAGGGAGGGAGGGAGAAAGGGGGAAGGAAGGAAGGAAGGAAAAAAGGGAGGGAGGGAGGGAGGAAGGGAGGGAAGGAAGGAAGGAAGGGAGGGAAGGAAGGAGGAAGGGACCGGCAGGAAGGAGGGAGGGAGGGAGGGAAGGAGGAAGGAAGGGGGGAGGGAAGGAAGGGGGAAGGGAGGGAAGGGGGAGGGAGGGAGGGAGGGAGGGAATCACTTTGAAATAGCTCCATCCGGGCTATTTTATATCACCTAACACTTCACCTGTTCTTGATTTTATGGCAAAAATAATCTCATAACACTAGACAAAATCTTTGAAGATTAGAGAAAAAAAATAAAAAAGAAAGAAGGAAACCCCTTCCTCTCTAAACACAACCCTCTCGACTTCCCCTTCCCATCTTGAAGCTGTCCTGCTCTCTTCTCGTTGTTGGCAAGGCTTCCTCTGGTGTGCAGACCCCACAGGGCAGGGCCTGCTCTGTCCAGGAACGTCACCAGTGTCATGTCCCCAAGAAGTGGGCCAGGCAGGAACAGGCCAGAGCGCCCATCTCTCATGGCCCTGCTACATCACCAGGCCGTGCAAGCTCCCCGGGGCCTCCACGTGCTGGACAGGATTGCCGTCCTTTATACCTCTCCAGAAAATGTGCCTGTTTCATTAGCCAGATGCAGTTTTTGAAAATTTAGGTCATTTCTTTTTTCTAGTTTTCTATTATAAATGCGTCTCCTATGTGAGCTGATGAGAGATCAGAACACCTACAGGAAAAGTGGATCAGTCTCGATTACTTAAACACGCAAGGCCACGTCGTGATGCGTCATGAATAAGGTCAGGAGAGAAGCCGCCAACTTGGAGAAAATATTTGTAGAATATATAGTAGCCCTTTCTACATCAGGAGCCAATAAAAATCGATAATAAACCAAGTTTGAAGAAGAATAAAGTGCAGAGCATATGAATCAACTGGAGAAACACAAACGGCCCACAAACACGAGACACGTCTCACCTATAAACGGAGAACCAAAATCAAATCAAGGTTTTTGCCCTCATGCAGGTGGAAAAGATAAGCAGGATTTAGAGCATATTATTTTGTGGAAGTGTTGACGGCCGTGGGAAATCAATAAATTGGTTTAGCCGTTTTGGAGGGTAATTAGCAAATAGAAAATTTAAATGTGCTTTTGCCCAGCACACAAAAGCATGAAAAGTGCACTTTAACCCACAAAGCTCACTTCCAAGGCCAGTGTTAAAGAATCATGACACAACCACCGCAGGATATGTACTCGGTGTTTGCCGTTAGCGGCAGCAATGTACAGGGAATGCAGTCGTCCGGCATGTGGGGGGAGGGCTGCAGAGACGGTCCAGGTGTCAGGGACCACAGCCAGCCACAGAGGCAGAGGCGAGTCCGTCTCTACCCAGATGGGACTTTGCCTTTTCTTCGACATTGTTTGAAACATTTACAACTGGTAATAATTTTGTGATTACCGAAGTCATAAAGAGAAACAGGTTGAGAGTATAGATCAAACATAACTAAGCCTGCCTCCCCCTCCACACCGCTGTTTGGGGCAGATGGGCAAAGAGCACACCTTCTCTGATTCTTGGTGCTGCGTGTGGCATTCCAGTTCCTCTCCTGGCTGCAAAACCAGCCGACTCCTCCAAGAGCTGAACCTCCCTCTTCAGGAGGTAATGTGCCTCCCATGACCGTTTTAATCTGCTCCTTTTAATCCTCTTCTGCAGTGTGCCAGTGTCCTGGGGCTCCGGTCCCCTTTCCAAGGCTCCGCACAGTATGTACTCAACACGGCTCGTTTGAAAATTTGGCTTCTGTCTCCTCTCCAACCCCTGGTACAGAAGGGCCGTGTAGGAAGCAGTTGGATTCTTCTCGGAGTAGTCATGAAAAATACTGGTTAGCCTTCAGGAGAACAGGCAGAGAGTCGCCCACTGTGTCCTGGCTCAGCAGCAGCCCTCCAACACTTTGCTGAAGCCCACCCAGACCAGGCCAGCTGCTGGGAGCAGACTCCAGGAGTCCTGGCCAGCTGGGCCCGTCCACACTGCCTGGATACCACCCTCTGCCTGCCCCATCGCCCACTGAGCTGCAGGACGCCCGTCTTCCCTCCCACTGGAGGACAGTGGGCTGTGTGGGGTCCAGGAAGCAGCAGCCAGCACCTCAGGTGTGTTTCAACCCTTCCCTTCAGCTCAGCTCCTCCATCTTCTCCTGTGCTCTGATGACTCAACGTGAAATTCCTCTTTGATTGATCACTTTGGCAATTACGAAGTGAGCTCTGCATAAAGGAATGAGTCTGTGTGCATGCTGGAAGGTGCCGGAAGAAACAGCAATCCAGGCAGAAGGTGGGGATGGAGGCTGCCCCTGCCCCCAACACTGTTGTTCCCTGTGACAGGCAGGCAGGAGCTGGTGCTGAGGCCACTGTTGGAAGTGTCCATCCCTCTAACACCCCTTATGGCACTTAAGTTCAGACACCAAGTTCCCCAAGGCCCAAGGCCCCAGCTAAGGAGGCAGATGAGCAGGACCATGGATGCACCCCAGACTCCTGTCACCTGGCCATGACCAGAGGTGTCATTCATTTTTACCTTGACTCATATGGTTGCATTCCCAGGCATGAAACACAGGTTGGGACACAGGAGCCCCTAGGCTGATGTGGGGGGCATGAGGGAGGCCAGCTTCTGGACATTCACCCACAGAGGCCACCCAGAAGGAAGGCCAAACGGTGGTCTCACGGAGGGACAGAAGTAATGTCCGACAGCAATCCAGTAGGGATGAAGACCTGAGCAACCCCACCTGGCTCAAATGCCACCATTTCCACCACCTGCCATGGTGCATTCTGTGGGTCAACTTGACCTGGCTACAAGATGCCCAAAGAGCCAGCACCACATTATTCTAGGAGTGAGGGAGTTTCCAGGTGAGATTGACGTGAATGGTGGGCTGAGGAGCCCCTGTGTGAGTGGACCTCATCAGATCCACTGAGGGCCTCCCGAGAACAAGAAGGTAGGAGAGGAACTGCCCCCGCACCCCTGCCTGCATGCGCGGGGACCCTGGTATCCTGCCTATGGGCTGGGGCTCACACCCTCGGCTTCCGTGGTCCTCAGGGCCTCAGACCTGGACTAGACGACACAATCAGAGGTCCTGGGCCTCCAGCTGGCAGATGGCACACCTTACACCTTCTCGGTTCCAGAATCCCATGGGCCAAAGCCTCATGATGCAGAGACAATAGTCCCGGACTTCAACAGTTCAACTCAAGGACTCTCCACCTTCACCATGGTGCCAAAGCCATACGCCTTCCATAGAAAATGTCTGCAGGGTTTCAAACTTGCATCTTCCCAATCTTGGAAACATACACAGTAGGATTCTTTCTCAAAGACGCCGGCTGTGGTGACCACAGCCCCAGGACCATGAGGGAAACGGCTGGCACTCCACGGTTTGCTGTGTCACTGAGCTATGGAGTGTGGTAGGTTAGGTGGAGTCAGTGCATTTCTGACTTAGGATAATTTATGATACACTTATCAGACCATAACCCTATCATACAATATATATATATATATATATATATATGTCTTCTACTCTGCTATTGCTCTGAAGAACCCTGACACCCCACCATGGTGCAAACCAGGTCCTTGCCCAGTCCAGTGCACTCTCCGCAGCAGCCAGGTGGTCCTGGGGAAGCATGGTTCGGGTGTACACCTCCTGCATGGCACGCATCAGACACAGAGCAGACTGAGGTCACTTGTGTGGCCCATGGGTCTGCCTCCCCGCCACTTCCCAGACACCCAGCCCCCCCCCACCCCAGCCCTGATGGCTCTCTGAGCAAGGGCACTAGCAGGGTATTGCTCCCTTGGGTCCCCGTGGGCTCCTCACACGTGACCTTATGCCTGGCCCTTCCCCTCGTTTCCAGCTCCCCACAGGGCACATTTTATAGCACTTCCCCAAGACTCTTCTTGTGCTACAATCACCCTACACACCACACCTTGTATTGACATATCAATGTCACCTCATCTCTCTACCCCTGCAGGCCTGGGGTTTCAGCTTCTTTGCTAGCTTCCATACCCCCAGTGCTTAGAACATCACAACCCACAGCGATGGAGTTCTTGGTAAGTGGCACACCTCAGCTTCACGGGGAATCGGGGGCAGTGGGCTGCTCCTCTGTGGGGTGACTCGTTGAACATCTCTGTCCAGCAGTTGAGTTTGTCTTCAGAGATAAACTCTGCCATGGTGCCCCAACACGCCCAGGCACAGAGCCGCTGGCCAGCCACCCATGGAAACACATCAGGTCTGGACACTCACCTGTGCTCTACAAGGAACGGAGGACTTGTCCTGATAACAGAGAGTGGAGAACTGGGAGATGCCGAGTGGGGGGCACCACCCCAGGCAGCCTGGGCAGCCCCAACAGGCTCAGAACCCTGACAAGAGTCCAGCCAGCCAAGGTGCCAACCTTGATTTTTGGAGACGCAAGATCACAATGTGAGATAGGAATACAAATGTAACCACCCAGCAGGGTCAACCCCCCCCCCCAAGGGCCTCTGGGCTGTCCCCTAGGCTCCCTCAAGGCACTTGTGAAGCAAATCTCTGGGATCAAACCCCTGGGAGGTGTGGGCAGGAGCTGCAGAACCAGTAAGGGCCAAAACCATCACCCTTCTCTGAGAGCCCCAGTCCCCAGGAGAGCAGGGAGGGGCACATGAAGTGATCAAGAGCTAGTCTGTCCAGGACTGAGGTGACCACTCCTTCACCTAAGGGGAGGAAGAGTCCCTGAGCTCCTGCTGATGCTCTCTCCTCCCCCTGGCCAGTTCTCCAGATGGCCCTGGAACCTGGAAGAGTCTGTAAAGCTGGTGACTGTCCACCAGGTGGAGACCAGCATGGCCAAGTAAGGGCATTGCTGGCCTGGCTCCCAACAGGCCTGAGGGCAAGGAGGGCCTTGCATGCACCGAGTGCTCTCAGAAAGCATACAGCCCAGACAGTCAACAGATGGAAGCTGATGCTGGGAATCCACTTAGAAGAAACAATAAGCGCATTCTCTGCGCCTCTCCTTCCAAAAGCAACATGCCCTGGGAGCCACCGCAGCCCGCTAGCCACTCCCCCAGCCCATTCTCGCTGGGAAAACCCCAGAGAATTGTGATCCGCAGGCCAAGGAGCTGCCCCCAATCCCTCCTTCTTCCCTCCTGCTTTTCCCACACTCCCTGCACAATTAACACAGAGTGGGGGACCAGCACAGCCTGGACCCAGCAGGCTGCCCACGGGCAATCCTCGGGCTCCTTAAAGGACAGAAACAAAATTGCATTTCAGCTCCAGGTGCAGCAGGGAAGAGCCTGGCCCTCCCCCAAGTGCCCACAACTTGGGAAAGGATGCAGATGAATGAAAAGGAACTTTTCCCACTTCCTATTCAAATTAAGTGAGGGTGGCAAGCTTGCCAGAGGGGGGAGCCTGGGGGAATTTTCTAAGCGGGCTGGGTTTGGGTGAAAACCCAGCCACGGCTCGGCTCAGGGCCCTGCTCAGTGATTACTGAGGACTGAATGACCCCCTGGGAGGCAAGGAGTGACATTTGCACAGAGGACAGGTAGACACTGGATGTCCACTTGGCCCCGTCTCCAAGGTGGCTGGGGTCAAAAGGAAGAGGGGGTGCCTTAATGTTGGGAGGGAGGTGAAGAGGATGAGGGGGCAGAGGAGAAAGGGGAAGAGGGTGGGAGAGAGGAGAAGGGGTGAGACGGGGAGAGGGCAGGGAGAGGAGAGGAAACTGGGGTGAGCAGCAGAAGCGGGGAGAGAGGGGAGAGGGAGGGACAGCAGGGTTGAGAGAGGGACCTGGAGAAAGGGAGGGGGCAGAGCAGGAGGAGGACGGAGAGATAAGGTGAGATGGGGGGGCAGGTGAGAAGGTGGGGAGGGGGCGCGTGGGAGGGGGAGGAGCCAGGAGAGGAAGAAAGGGAGGCAGGAGGGAGGGAGAAAGTGGGGAGGGAGAGTGAGGGAGCAGCCGGCGCTGGAGCGGGGAGTGGAGAGGAAGGGAGGGGACGGGGTGACGGAGGAGAGGGAGAGAGAGAAGGGGCAGCGGGAGAGGGAGAGAGGGAGGGGGAGAGGGTGGGGGAGAGGGAGAGGGGGAGGGGCGGGCCGGGGCGGGCCGGGGGCGGAGCCGGCGGCGGCGGCTGGGCGGCGGGCGCTCGGGTTGGCTGCTCGCCCCCGGCCCGCCCCCGCCCCTCCCCCGCCCTCCCCGCGCGGCGGCCGCGTCGGGAAAGTACAGTAAAAAGTCCAAGTGCGGCGGCGGGCGCAGGATGGGGTCCGGCTCCTCCAGCTACCGGCCCAAGGCCATCTACCTGGACATCGATGGACGCATTCAGAAGGTAGGCCCCCGCCGCGCCCCCCGGCCCCGCGCAGCCGCTGCGGCCTCGGTGTGCCGCTCCGCGGGGGCGGCGGGCGCAGGTGTCCCCGCGCGCTGGCTCCCGGGAGGGGGCCACTCTCGAGGGGGCATTTTTGCATTTCGTGGCACTGGTCCCTTTTGAAAAATCGGATCGGGCAGAGCCGTTGCGTTCCCAGGCGGTGCGTGGAGCCCGCGGTTTCCGGCGGAACGGCCGAGGGGCGCTCGAGCGGCGGTGACCTGCCGGCCGCCGGGCGCGGAGCTCGGCAGTGTCCAGCTCTCCCGCCGCCTCTGGTCGCGCCGCGCAGGTGCGGGCCGGGCCGGCGGGGTGGGTGGGGTCCGCGTCCCCGCAGGTGGGCAGCTCTGACAGCCGAGGGGACTCCGGGCTGCTGTGTCTCCTGGGCCCTCGCTGGGGGTCGGGGCGGCCCGCGGTTAGCTCTGCGGTGCGTCTGCCAATCCCTTGGTGGGAAGGACTTCTCCAGATGTCCAGGGTTCCTTATCCACAGGAGTCGCATAAGAGAGGGGTTCGCCAAGGACCCCCTTTGTTCGTAGCCTCTCCCCTTCTAAGCCCCCTCCAGCGTCCAGGCCCCACAGACCCAGGACCTCTGCTTCTGATTGGAAGACAGGGACAATGGCGAGCTGGCTGGGGTGGGGGTGCTCTCGTGAGCTCCCCCTAAAGTCCCTGAGGAAAAGACATTATGAGGAAATTGCTCCCAGACTTCGGCTGGACATCTCAGGGTGCCAGGGCAGCTGCCACCTTTCTGTTCAAGGAAACCCAGCAGAGGAGCCAGGAGGCGATGGCCAGCAGGGTGTGGACCTCTGGGTTCTCAGACTGCCCTCAGCTAGCTTAGTCAGTAGAGTGTGGTCAACAAGTCACCTCACTCTCAGCTAACTGGGAGTGGGAGGCATCATCAAGGACAGGTGGTCAGCCCCTTACTTCATCATTGTGGACAGTTGATCAAGGGCAGATGGACCAGGTCCTCTGACTTCCATGAATGGTGCCTGTGGACACACAGGGAAGTAACAGCCTCCTTCGTTCCAAAGGAAAGAAGGGCCCTGCCCAAAGGCTTCCCCAGGTGCATGTACACAGCTCACACACATGCATGTGTGTGGACATGCAGACATGCCCACGGGCAAGTGTGTGCGCATTTTCCCTTCAGGTGAGGATTTATTGAGATCTGCCTCTTTCTGAAGTGCTGATGAGGTGCTGTGAGCAGATCAGCGTGGCAGGTCCTTCCTAAGAACTCCCCAGAGGTCCTAGAGCAGTAGGTGGGAAGTGGAGGAAGGCTCAGGAGGGACATAGGTGAGCCCTGGGGCGGCCAGGCTGGATGGGCACTGTGGGCAGGTAAGTTGTCCGAAGTGGACACACCTAAGGTGGGTGACCTCTAGGAAAGCTGCCCACAGGCCACCTCTGAGGGACAACAAGGCAGTAGGTGGAGAGGTGGCGGCCAGGGAGGGGACAGAGCTGTGATGGACAGCGAGTGCCTTGGCTCCTCTGGGTGGGCATCCTGGTCTGTGATTTCCGCTTCGTACAGTGCAAGGAGAAGTAGGTGAGGGAATGTAAACAGAGTGCCTGGAACACTGCGGAACGGATCTGTCCGCCCCACAAACATCCTTCACCCTGCCTGGGGAGGACACTGGCCATGCTCTTTAAATCTGGTCATCCCTGTGGCCCTGCCAGTCAGTCACTGTTCTTGACCCTTCTCACCGTCCTCTGCTTTCTGTCATCTGCAATGTCAGACACTTAGAGCTGGATCTTTGGCCTCGGCTGGGAGCCAGGCCACCCCTGGTTTCTGAATCAGTACCAGCAAGTAAAGCCCGCTCACCCACCTTGCAGGCTGCACACCCAGCAGCACCCACGGGACCTTACCTGCTCAGCTGAGAGCACTTTCTGAGATGCTGTCCTTGGCTGAGATGCCTTTTCTTAGAGTCCCAGGCACTGGATGCTCCTGAGACTTCCCAGCATGCTCTCACTTCAGCCTGACCCACTCTGCCTCCCCTCCGCGGGAAGTCCTGGAGCACGCCCATGTGGCTTCCAAGGAGAGGGCATGGGTGGGGGCCCGGGCAGAGAGGAGGGTCTGTGTTGTTTTCTGCCACAGTGGTCACCAGCCTGGTGACAGGGAAGCACAGCACGCCTGCATTCTCTCTGCTCTTTGTCCCTCTCGTTACCAATGCCGCCCATTTCAGCCTTCCCCAGACAGTGCGGAGATGGAAGACGGGGAAGTCATTCGAACACTGGCTTCGTGGGTACCGCCTGGCAAAGCTCAGGGTGGAGAGCCAAAGCTGTCTGGAGCCGGTGCCCTCCCTGTGGAGGTCTCGCTGTGAGCATGATCCTGCTGGCATTCCCAGGACTCGGAGAATCGTGCAGCTATTGGCAGTCCTCAGTGCTTTCTTTAATAGATGAAGAAAATTCCAAACACACACAGGTGTCATGACACCTGCCCAGGCTTATCTAGCAGGGATCAGCAACAAGGCTTGAGGGACTCTGTGCTCCATCCCAGGGACTTTCCCTTGAGAAGCTGGTTAACGCTCTCAAGCCCCTTTCGAAGGCTGTAGGGCCCTGGAGGACGCACTCCTGCCCTGGGCTCTTGTTGGCAGCACCTCCACTTACCCTCTCTGTGGTTAGGTTTTCTCAACAGTGAAATGGGGTAAGAGTGAGCTGCCATTGAAGGGATTAAATGGGACAGGGCAGATCACCTGGTCGATGAGCCACCTGTCTTTATTGACCATCTGGTGTGCTGAGTGCGGGGTTCCATGTGACCATGATGGCACCGGGTTTGGTTAGCTCTGCTGGGTGACTGCCACCTTAGGACAGGCCCTTCTGACCTGAGCAAGGCGCTGGGCTTGGTTCCTTGGAGAGTACAAACGGTAAACAGTGGCAGTTGCTTCGGGCTCTCAGAGGGACACAGCAGAGCGCGTGGTGGGCAGAGCCCATGGCAGTACATGCATGTGGGCCTGATGGATTGCTTTCCTTTCTCTGTGAAGGTCTTCTTGGTGGGGAAGGAACCCTCCCAGAAGACCAGGCAGCCATTGGGATGTCCTGGGTTAGGACTGCCCAGTGGCCAGGGGCAGCCTCCCGTGGCCAGCATCACATGTACACACCTGTCCCTGTCAACCAGTGTTCAGCTTGCTAGGGTGCACAGGTGGGCAGCAGGCCAGGCCTCCTCCCACCCCTGCATCCAGTCCCCAGGTGGGCTGTTGAAGGAGGGAGGCAGGAGCCCCGGGCCCAGAGTCAGGGGACTTTGGAGTCTGCCCTCTGGAAGCCCGAGCTCTGCGCGGTTGCCCGGAGGTCTTGAATTTCTTTTCTCAGCTTCCCTCGCCCAGGCCCCAAGCCTCAGTACCTGCCCTTTTTTTCTCATTTGTGGAGAAAGGATGGGCTCAGCCGCCGTACCCAGGATGACAGGATAAAGTCCTCTATAACAGGGGCCTCCTGCCTGGTGGTACCTCTGGGCTTGGGTGTGCCAACCTCCCAGATGAGGTGGGAGAGGCCACTGGGGGCCCTCTGGCCAGCCGTGGGCGTGGGTTTGTCGAGAGGTCACATCTGGGCAAGGCTGAGCACCCTGCAGCTTCCTTGCTGCGGTGACCCTGTTCTGGTGGCTCTCGGGGAAGGTCCCCACTCTCGGTGCCCCAGCCCCACCCACCACTCTGAGCAGCTGTGGTTTTGCCCCGGCCTGCTCTGCAGCAGGAACCCGGGTCTCGAAGGGTGAAGAGCACTTGGTTCTGTAGGCTGTTGCTGCTCTGAAGCACAGAACCAAAGGACAGAAGCCAGAGACAGAGCAGCTGGGAATCGGGTTGGGTACCCGAGGACTGCCCCCAGCTTCTGTAGCTGCCCCTGCCCCTGCCAGAGCCCAGGGCTCCCTCCACACTTGGTCTTCCACCCAGCGTGGTCCAGGGGCCTTTGTGAGCCTGCCAGGCCTGGCCTGCCATCTTCCCCCCAGAGGTGTTCATCCTTTGCTCAGAACCCTGCATGGGGAGCCCACAGACTCTGCATGCCCTGCTGGGTGGTCTCTGGTCCTAGCCCAACCAAATCTGGCTCCTTGCTGCCTGCTTCTCCAGTGTCCCCTCCCCCTCATGCTCCATTTGGTCATCCTCACCATTCCCAGCAGTCATTGTCCTCCTGTGACACGTTTGTAACTGTTGACAGGTGAGGAAATGGTAACCTAGCCCGTCGAGCCCAGGGAGCTAGACAAGGGGTCAGCCATACCCCTTGGGTGTCCCAGCCTGAGGATGGAGGTGGGAGTGTGGGGTACGGAGCATTTGGATGTCCAGCCCTCTTTCCATCCTGACCCCTGGGATGACCCCTCTGCCTCCGCTGCAGTAAGACCTGGGCTCTGAATCCTGCAAGAACATCTTGGCTTTGTTTCCCTTTCAAGAAGCCACCTGCGGCCAAGCGCCTGCCGGCCAGGGTGATCCACCAGGTACGGGGGGAGGTGCTGTCCATGTTCTGAGTGGGGCACCGTGCCGTCAGGGAGCACTGGATGCTTGTTATGGTCGGATCTGGACTGTCCCCAGAGGCTCGTGTGTTGAAGGCTTGGTCCCTATGCAGAGTGTCCAGAGGGGGGCTCTGGGGAAGTGAGTGGATAATCCTTGGCGGGATTCATAGCTGAGTGGACTCCTGGGAGTGTAGAATGGGGGGCCTAGTTGGAGGGGGACGTTTCTTAGGGGACTATGTCTTGTCCATGGCCTTTCCTCCCCAGCCCCTTTGTAGCTGCCAAGAGCTTTCCTCTGCCCGCCAGGTCCTTCCACCCTGTGCTGCCTCACCTCGGGCCCAGAGCAGTGGAGCCCACTGACCACGGATTGAAGCCTTTGAAACCTTGAGCAGAATGAATCTTTCCTCTGTTAGTTGGTTTTTGTGGGTATGTTGTCACAGTGATGGAAGCTACTCAGAAACCCTCCTCCACCACGGCTGTGGTCTGAGGGCCTCTTAAGTCAGAAGCCTGGGAAGGGACGCTGAAGACCTGAATGCACATGATGCCAACGTGGATGACCGTTAGTGACCTGGGGATCTCTCAGGCCATGTGCAATGCCACCCTGATGCACAGAGGGGCTGTTCTGCTTCTGGTGGTCATGAGGAGGGTGGGAGATGGGACAGGCTGCCTTGCTGGGTCTGGTTTTGCTCTTTGCCAGTAGAAGTGACCTCTCTGGTCACTTTCTCCTGGGGAAAGTGGACTGTGGTGACGTCCCTTTAGAGTGATCAAGCAGATGATGGTGAATCATGTCAAGTGTTTGGGTGGCATGGGCACCAGGCAGCTCAGCACCTGATGCTTCTCAGAGACCCTGGAAGAAGCCATGGCAGGGCCCTTCTTGTCACCTGTGTGACTCTCCCAATGCCACTGCAAGTCTGAACCAAAGGCAGCCACAGAGAGACAGTGCCCAGGGTCCCCAGACGCTGGGCCCCATTGCCCAGGACCCCTTCACCTCCAAGCTGGAGGTCTCCTGTTGCAGGTGGAACTGTCGTGTGCTGGGAGCCGAGGAGGCTGCCGGTCTCATGAGAGCACGTTGTGGTGAGGGAGTCTGGCCTCAGAGATGTGCAGGGTGCAGAGGAGGGACGTGCTGCCCATCAGCACAGACAGGCTGACAGGCACATGGGGGGTGGGACAGGGCCACAGCAGCCCTGACTGACCTCAGTGCCAGCAAAGGAAGTGCTGCCTGGTGGCCTGCGGTTCCTGGGAGGCTAGACCCTGGGCTTGCTTCCTTGGGTGCCCAGCATGCCTGTGGCCTCTCATGGGTACTCACCGATCCCTGTCCCATCCAGTCACCAGCTCATCTGCTGCCCTCAAGTTTCCACCTGGACAGTCCTGCCCAGGCAGACACTGTCTGGTGCTCCCTTCTCCCAGTCCCCCTGAACACTTGCCACTTCTGCTTCAGGGAAGCCCCGGCGGGAACCTGGGCCCACCAAGAGTGCAGTTGGGGCAGGTGAAGGGTGGGCCTGGGGCTGAGCCCGAGCTGGCTCCTCAGGCCTGTCGGCAGTGAGCCTCCTGCTTTTCATCCTGCGTCTGCACAGCCATGTTCTGAATCTGGGGACAGTGTTGTTGGAGCACACAGCTGGCCCTCGTCTGTGGCAGTGTGCAGAGCGTGTGTGTCCACACTCCACAGAGTCCCTCTGCAGGCCACTGTGCCGTGCCCTCAGCTGCCACTTTGGTGGTGCCCTGCTGTCCGTCTGGAGGAGGCTTCCCCATCGAGGGTGCAGTGTGCTGCCTTGTTGGCTCCACCCTGTCTGCTGTCCCCTGCCCCCGCCACACAGTCCCACAGCAGGCTCACAGAACCCTAGAAACTGGGTCTAGAAACAGTTCAAAGAAGCACCAGAGTGCTTTACTCTTTTTGTTTTAGATTCTCTAATTCATTTCTTAAATCGTGATGAACTACACATGACAGAAAAATGTATGACTTTCACCATTTTTAAGTGCACCATTCGGGGACATTAAGCACATCTGCATGTTTGTGTGGCCATCGCCAATGTCTGTCTCCAGAGCCCTCTCCCCGCGGAAGCTCTGCCCAGCTCCTTTGCGGAGCTGGCCCACAGGGTGCTTCCCAGGCGCAGTGGAGGGATCCTGGGTCTGCCGAAGCTTTGTGGACCTCGGTCGCCCCCACTCTTGTCTCCTGGGCTTGCAAGGGGCCAGCCAAGAGCAGTGGGTCCCCGCAGGTAGAGTGGTGCCCCCCCTGGGGTGAGGATGGGGCCACCAAGCTGGGGCAGGTGCTTTCCAGAGGCAGCCTCACTGTGACCTCACAGCTGGCTGCACAGACCCTGGCAAGGCCCTCTGCCACCGAACCTGGTAGCTGTGTGGCATCTGCTGCTCCCCTTGCTCTCCGTGCCTCAGAACCTCCATCTGTGGGTGGAGGTCAGGGCCTGCCTGCTTCACAGGGTTTGGGGAGATTGGGTGCTTTCATGCGTCCAAGTGCACGGGCCCTTGGTGATTGTATGGACAGCATTGTTTTTGTTACTTATTGGACTTATTGATCCATGTCATGGATTCAGGGCAGCCCGATCCCTATGCCTGGTTGGGAGAGGTCCTCTGGCTCCAGATTACAGAGTGGCCTCTGGCGCCCTACATCCCGCCAGCACGGCTGTGTGCTGGTATGCTTTGGAAACAAGGCCTGACCGAGAGCGTTCAGCTCAGGGACGCCTTTCCCAGGTTAGCTTCAGGCCCACCCTCCTTCCGCTGGTTCTCCTCACTAAAAAACGTCCCTGGTGCCTCTCTTTGCTCCTCCCGATGTTTTGGAGGGAGGTGCTGCGGAGAGCCCAGGAGGCAGGGAGGGTGGACGGGGCACCATGGATCTGCATTTCTTTGGCAGTGGGCAGAGCTGGCAGCTGCAGGCTGAACAGTAGCTGTGCAGGCGAGATCACCTGGCCGTGGAAGGGATTGTATGGAAAGCGTCCATTCCAGCCCTGGGCACTCGGCCTCCATTGCCACTTAGCTGCCCACCCACCATGTGCAGCCTCAGGAGCTGCCCATCCCCTGTGGGCCTCTGGGAAGAGTCCAAACCCACACATGGAGTGGCTGGGGCTGGCGGGTCTGCCTGACTGCCCTGTCAGTGGACAGGGCGCCACGCGGAGAAGCTGCTCCTCCCTGCACGTGGCGGGCTCGGGGTGCCCAGGACAGGGTCTGCGTGGGAGGGGGCCCAGCGCCCGCTGTGTTGATTTATTTTTTGCAGGCAGACCAGTTAATGGAGCCTGGTGATTCAGACTGTCTCTCGCCTCATGGCTTCTCCTCTGCAGAAATTTTTTTTTCAACTTTTATAGCCTTACAAATAACAGGAAAAGAGGCAGCGCAGTTGACATTATCATCAAGCCATCTTCGGTAATCTCTCCACCTGGAACTTATATTTGCAGTGACGGCTCCCGCCGGGCTCTGCAGCTGGGCAGGCTGTCTCCAGCACAGTGCCAGGGTGGCTGGCAGGCACGCAACGTCCAGAGCACTGGGGGACAGCCCTGGGGTGCCTCCTCAGGGCCATGTCACAGAGGTCCCATGGGCAGGGAGGCTTTGGATGGCCATGTGAGGTCTGGAGTCTCGAGGCAGCTCCCTTGCAGGCCTGGTACTGCACAGGCACCGCCAACAGGAAAGCCAGAGCCCGGGACCTACTCAGGCTCTGGATGTTGCAGCTGGGGGCAGCCAAGTGCCGTTGGGGTCTTGGAGACCTACAGCGCCCACCTGGGCCCACAGGGTGCAGGGCTGTGGCCTGAGGCCTATTTCAGTGCTGTCTCGTGCCCACGCGAGGGTGGAGCCCACGCAGTAGGGGTGCAGCCCACGCAGCAGGGGTGGGAGGCGTGGAGCACCCTCTTGGCAAGAGCAGACTGTGGTGTTACAGGAGGCAGGTCCAGAGCAGAGGAGTGTGGCCCCAAGGCAGGGGCACAGGGCAGGGCTGCCTCCACCCTTCCAGAGGGACAGCAGCATGGCCTGCTAAGCAGGGACCTGTCCTGACAGGACAAGCACACCACCCAGCACGCAGCACACACATCACACTAGTGCGCACATGAACACACACCTCACACCACACTTCACATCAGTACACACCACACACCTCACTTCATATCAGTACACACCACACACACTGCATCAACACACCACACGGCACACTCACGCCTCCTAGCACAAGACGCACACACACTACAGACACACCACATGCACTCACACAAACACACAAGCTGTTGACTGTGACGGGGTGACGCAGAGCTGGCAGCACCTTGGGGGTTGCAGAGCGGAGGTGAAGGGCGTCCACAGGGCACGGAGGCCACGCGCCCCTCCCCGCTCAGGGTCAGGCTGGGCCTCCTGGTGCCTAAGGGTTCATCCCTCTTCCTGTCGCCCCATGTGATGTCCCCGGCTCCTGGGATCAGGGGCTGTGGGCTGAGCCCAAGGCAGATGCAGGCTGGTGTGTTCAGCAGCTGTGGGGGCGCCCGCTCCCCGCTGCCCTGCATGGTGAGGCGGGCCAGGCCCTCACCTGCTTGTCCCAGCGCATCTCTGCCCAGCTCCCAGGTGACTCGCTGAGGCAGGGCCTCCCCAGGCCTCTGCAGGCAGCTCCACTTGCATCTGCTCTCCTGCCCCCATATCCGTGGTCCCTGGGTGCCAGATTGTCCACGCCAGAGCCTTGGCTCCTTGGCGGCCGCCTGTCTCCAACGTCATTACATGCAGCCACTAAGTCCCCAGCCAGTTTCTGATTCAGACAAACTATGCCCGTGATGAGCCCCTGTGTCTCAGCTGGAGGGTCAGGGACCCCAGGAGGACACCTATGCCAGGGTTACCAGCACCCCGCGAGAGCGGATTCCTGCTCTGAGATAATCAGTAAGAAGACAAAGACAGAAGTTAGATTAAAAGGGGGGCACCTGATGGTCTCCCAGCCCTGAGAGGAGCTGGAACTGGACACCTGGACAAGGCCCTAGTCCTTTATCTAAGGAAGTACATCAGCTTCCAGTGTGGCCGGGACCTTGTGGTGGCAGGTGACGCCCCTCTCGGCGGCAGCGGTGTTTGATCCTGGGGCTGTGAGCTGAGGCAGGGCCATTGTGACCTGGGCTTTCTCCAGCCAGGAATCTCACCCAGGAGTTCCCAGAAAAGCAGCCCCCTGCCTTCATGGCTCAAGCAAGCCCATAATTTATACATGGCTCCCAACAGACACCTGGAGCCCAGAGGGTCCAGATACCAAGGGCCCCCTCAAGGAGACCCCAGCTCCCACTTGCCCACTGAGTGCCAGGAGTGGCTTCTGGAAGAAGCAGCCAGGGGTTTAGCGACTCCAGCCAGGGGCCTCGAGCCCCAGGCATCAGCTAAAAACAGTCCAGGAGGAATCCTTTTGCAGAGGGCAGTGGGCCACATTGCCCACGATTGCCACGTTACAGGTGCCGTCTGACGTGGGCACATCAGTGGTATTGTGCCGTTCTCAGCGTGGCACGGGGATGTGCTGCCTGCAGGTGACAGCACGTCATGGGTGCTCCACCCCCAAAGTGCATCAGCACCAAGTGGAAGGCTGGGCAAGCTCGGGTTGGGCAGGTGGTGGCAGGGCCATGCAGGAGGTCCCCGCCCTGCAGCCTGGGCAGCAGTCATCTGGCACAGGTCATGAGGAAGACCGCTTCCTTTTTCTGTACAGCTTCACACAGAACAAACAAGGGGAGGAAGAAGGGGGTGGGGAAGGAAAGCTCTCTTCCAAATTCCCATGGAATGAAGCTTCCTCAGGGCTCCCGGGGCTGCACCCAGGGGCCCTGGAGACCCCTGTCTCTTCCTCACAGCCCCACGGCCCCCATCTCCAGGTTCCCACGTGGCCTGCCCACATTGTCCCCACATCCTGCCACTGACCTCTGTCCATCCCTTCCTCACTGAATTGTGTCACCTGAGAAGCAGGTTGTGTGACCCTTGTCCTAGCTCCCACCTGTGAGTGCGACCCCCTGGGGAAAGAGGTCTATGCAGACATAGTCACCTTAGGACGAGGCCATCCTGAAGTAGGGTGGCCCTTCCTCCTGTCCACTGGTGTCCCAGGAAGAGGGCAGCTGGCACAGGACCCAAGACAGACCAGAAAGAGGCTGTGTGAAGATGGAGGCAGGGGGTGTGGGCAAGCCCTGGGGTGCCCACAGCACGAGCAGCTGGGAAGGAGGGCGCTTCCCTGCAGCCTCAGAACCCACCGCCCCAGCCTCCACTGAGACACCTGGCCTCCAGAACTGGAGAACCAGCCTCTCGTTTACCCTACCAGCTGGGTGATTTGTTTCAGCAGCCACGGGAATTTCACTCAGCTGCGTGTGCCACCACACTCTGGCCTTCCCAGGGTCTGGTCCAGCTCTTAAGGGACCCTCCAAACTGTCCTGTGCCCCCTCCAGCAGCCCCTGTCCACACCCTGCCCAAGGCAGCTCCCAGCAGCCCCTGCCCACTGCTGCCCAGGGTTCCCACAGGCCTAGGCAGGCTCTGACTGGCAGCTGGCTCTGCCTGCCCAGCTCTGCACCTGCCAGCTTTGTGCCCTAACACCTTTGCCATCGGTGCCCTGCATCTGCTTCCCTGAGCCATGGCACCTACTCAAATGTCCACTCCCAGGAAGCCCCGTGTATGGACAGACTTGTCATTTCCTGCCACTCTGGCCTTGTCCTCTGGCCCTGGAGCTGGGTCATGTCTCACCTCAGCCCTGCACCTGCCATGGGCAGTGGATGGATGGATTCTTAGCTCACCTCTGGGAAAGGAATTCTGCAGCGTGCATTTTCTGCTTATCTGGGACAGGAGGCATGGGGGCTCCTACCTCTGGGACTGCACATGGCCCCAGAGAGGAGCATACGGGGGACTCAGGCTCTGAGAGCTAGAGATGACTTTTCCAAAGAAGGGAGTGAGTCCAAGGTGGTGCCCTTCCTACCCAGGAGGGTCCCAGGACAGACAGAGTGTCTCCTTGGCCCCTTCCCAGGGTGAGGAATAGGGGACCAGTGGCTGGTCTCTGCCTGAACCCACCTCTGATACTCTGAGGAGGGGGGTTCAGTGGCCCAGAGTGTAGAGCAGGTTCCGGAAAGTGCCAAGGACTGACTGGAATTCAATGGTCTCAGCCTTCTGAGGACTTATTCACCTGGCACCAGTCAGCCTGGGCTGCAGGAACAGGATCCACAGACCTAGGCCTTCACATGAGTCTTGGGGAACATTCCAAACCACGGCACATGCCAAGATGTTCGCACCCTGGGCCCCAGGTGGGAGGAGGGTCTGCCCTCCCCACCTCCCAGGCTGGAGCCTCCCCTCCTCACCCTAGCCCACCTGTACCATTCCCATGTGCCACCTTGAAGCCTGGCTTGCAGGCGCTGCTGCCCAGGGCCCCAGAACCTCCTCTGTCCTCGACCCTGGCCAGATGCCAAGGAGCCCAGAAAGGCTCTGATTAAGTTAAGCCAAAGAGCAGGGCGGAGAGAGGGAAGCCGCCTTCTGGCTGGGGTGGCGGAAGGTAAAGGGGGTGGCCACCAGAGAAGCCTCCAGAAGCGCCCCCGGGAGCGTTCCTTTGGGTCCTCACTCTGCAGTTTCCGTCCCCTGTGACCCTGCATTTGCAACAGTGGAGGTTGGCTTCAGCCATCAGGAGGGAAAATGCAGGAGCGAAGCAGCCAGAGAGTGACCAGTGAGGAGTGGATTGACCATGACGAATGAACGGGCTCCTGCAGCAGAGGCCTGGCGCGCAGGCGCGGTCGGGAAATGGGCCCTGAAGTTGCGCAGAGTCGGGCGGCCCTAACGGAGCCCTGGGGGTTGGACAGTCTGATAGCTGTCCTTGTCACTGGGGGAGGACGTGCCCACAAGTGCCAGAACCCTCCACCCCGTCCTGCCCTGACCCAGGCTCACCACAGCTCTCAGGGAAGGGCTGTGACAGTCTCCCTGTAGCCCATCAGGGACCCGCCACCTCAGAAAAGATTCCCATCTACTTAGAATGGGCTCCAGCTCTAGCCAGGTCCCTGTGGCTCCTGTAACATGGCCAGAGCAACACAGCTTAAAACAACAGCGTCTGGGCTGGGCTGTGGCTCGGTGGTACAGCATGGCCGAGCACGTGCCAGGCCCTGGGTTGGATCCTCAGCACCGCATAATAATAAATAAAGGTACCGTGTCCATCTGCAACTAAAAATATTGTAGAAAGAAACAGAAGTTGATTCTGGATGTCCCTGGGCCCACGTGAGGCACAGCAGGGCTGCGCCCAGGACCTCCCCGCCTCTCCCAGCTCTGCGGCTGTGCCCCTCCAGCATCGCAGGCCAGCCCTTTCAGCTGTCTGCTCCGGCTGCACCTCTCCTTCTCTCCTTTATCCAATCTCCCTCCTCCTCCCTTGGAAAGGACACTTGTGATTGCGCTTAGGGCTCACCTAAATAATCCAGGATTATCTCCTTTCAAAATCATTCGTTTAGTTCCATCTGCAGAGACTTGAGCACATAGGGCACTGTCCACGGGGTGCAGGGTGGCAACGGGGATATCTTCAGGGGTGGGAGGTCTTTCAGCTGCTGCAGGCCGTTGGCCAGGTAGGTGTAAATCCCCTCCTGGCCCGGCTTGCACCTGGCCACCACCCGAGGCTGCAGCCTCACATGCTGCAGGCCCCTTGGGCTGCAGGGCAGAGCAGGCCTGAGGAGACCGTGCCTTGCTTTCTCCTCCAGCTCGCTTCCACCCTGTCCCTGTGTTCTGACCTCCTCGGGGCCTGCCTCTTCTGCACGTCCACCCCTATTCCTGTGTGTATGGCTGGCACCTCTGCCCTCCCTCACTGCCTCCTGTTAACCCTGCCGGGTTTCACTGAACTCACTCACGATGTGCTAAGCAAACCTGCCTCTTGATCAGGGCTTGGTTACAGCCCATGGCACTGTGGGGGAGTGTGGGCCCTTTAAGAGGTGGAGCCTGGGGAGGCCCCAGCCACTGGGCATGGACCTGGAGGGAGGTGTTGGGTGACACCTTCCTCTCTCCCCTTCGCATCCAGCCATGATGTGAGCAGCCCGCTCCACCCACACTCCACCAAGGTGTGCTGCCTCGGGGCCGGGCCACTGACTGTGGACTACACCAGGAGCCAGCCTTCCTGTTCCTAGGTCTGTCATCTCAGGCGTGGGCAAGGTGGCTTGTTCAGTGGGTCATCTCATGGTGACCGTCGAGCTCTGCCAGGGCAGCAAGGGTGGGGCTCAGGGGCCTCCATCAGATCTCCTCAGACCGCCTCTCCATGACGCCAGGAGGCTCTGGACACGTGCCACCTGCCCTCTGCCCGCCATCCATGCCTTCCCCTGGCCACCTCACGGTGGTTTGTCCCCACAGGTGGCGTGCTCTCCAGCCTTTGTAATGAGTCAGCCCCTGAGGACACGGGCATTGGCCTTCCCTCCCCTGTCGTGAGGCCTTACTAACTCTGTGAGCCTCGCTACCTGCAAAGCCCCAGCATCGTAGATGTCCACCTTGAAGGGTGGACACAAAGAAAGTGTGTTTCAACAAATAAACGGCAAGAAAAGGAAAGAGGACCCCCCATCTGTTAGCCAGGACCCTAACAAGGCCCACACGTCGCCCTGGGTGGGTGCTTCATTTTGTTTTGGGGCGTGTCTCCTGATCTTTCATCCCCTTTTCATACCATTGACTTATTGAAGAGCACGTGTTATCTTTGATCTCAAAGCATGGCTCCAAGGTGTGCGTGTAGACAGGTGGATGTCACCCAACCTGAGACGTGAGGAGGGACGGTGGCTTCCTTCCTGGGTTCTGATCACATTGTGGTTATCTTAGACCAGGGGAGGAATGCTGGCGTTACAGACCCCACTGAGATACACATGGAATAACATACCGTCTAGAGTGAGCTTAAAAATCTCCCCTGGGGAGCACCGGACGGGAGCAAGAGGGGAAGGGTAGTGCTGAGCCACGGGATGGGGCCAGGTTGTGCCGCACGGTCCTTGTAATGTGGGTGTCTGAGTGCTTCCCAGAGGACCAGGGCTATCTTTTAAAGAAAGGGTCAGGGACGCTTAGTAATAAGTGGAGAATTTCGTAATTATTTTTATATTCTTTTTCAAACATGACCTGAAAAATATTTCCTACTTTGGAAATGAATATGAGGCCTAATACAGATTTTATTTTACCAACCAAGAAAGTGTGGTTACCTGTGTTCAGTGTTAGCCCATTCTGAATGGGACGGTATCGTAAGTATTCTGGAAGCAAGAGGCAGAATCATGTATCATTATATGTAATTCATAATTAGAGGCAAGTTGCAGAATACATAGATGGATGTGTCAGTGCAGATAGAGATCGATGAGGGATGCATAGGTACCAGGAAGATGGATGGTAGCTGTGAACCTTTCTTAAGTGAACATGTACGTTTGTGGGGAAGAAATAAGTAAAACAGTAGGATGTAGAATTTTGGTCCTAATCTCTTTTGAGCTTATTTTTTGTATTAAATGGTTTTAATTCTCAGATGCTGAAAAGAAAATGGAAGATTTGCACCCTGGGTTGGAGTTTGGTGGTCCCTGAGGGTGGGTCTGGCCAAGTCCTCACTCCAGGCCTCTGTGTGGATCCAGGAGTCAGTCTGAACTGTGTGACTGCTCTGGGGACGGAGGAAGCCTCTCAGAAGTCCCTGGCAGCTTATGTAAAAACTTAGTAGCTCAGAAAAGCTATAAGAGATGAATCACAGTCTACGAGAGGCAAACTAAAAGGAACTTGAGTTGGTTTGGTTTCCTTGAGGGGGGGAGGAACTAAATCAATATTCATTCTGAGTGCAGTCAAGAATATCCTAATTTGAGAACATGAAAATTCTCAAACAGAAGGTGCATATTCTGCTTCTGGGGAGGGACAATAGCAGAGGCCAGAGGCCACCGCTGCTCCATGCAGACTGATCTCAGGTGCAAGGGTGTCCTACGCCTTGGGCTCAGAACCAGGTGAGTCCGGGTTTGCATCAGGATCCAGTGCCCAGGCCAGGCTGGGTTCTTCAGTCTCCCCAGTGCCCTTAGCTGTTAAGATGATGATGACGTTGAGCTGTGGGGTCCCCATGAGGACCCAGGGCTTCTGAGGTGCGTGGCTTTGCTTCTGGCCTGATGGTGAGTCAGCCCTGGTTGTTTGGTGGCAATGGTGGTAAGGGCAGCGTTGGCACAGTTATCACAGGGCATAAACCACAGACCACAAAACCCACCCTCACCGAGTGCTCACAGGAGGACACTCTAGCACCAGCACTCCCCGCTCACCACGATGGACAGGTCCGGCATGGAAGGGTGCCGAGGGGCTGACCTGGGTCCAGCAATAGGACCTTCTCTCCCCAAGACTCCTGTCCTGTCTAAGGAAGAAGAGACCAGCACTAATGGGGTGAGGTCACCGATCCTTTACCCTATCAGGCTTTGGGTTCAGCTACTCCTGCGTGGCTGATCCTAGGGACCAGAGGCCTGGAGGCCAGCTGGAGCAATCAGCCTCTTCCTGCAGCATCCCCAGTCGAGGTGGCCTCCATGTTTATGCCAAGAAGAAAACCCAGAAGAGCTGACCAGTCGAGGCTAGGCCTCCTCCCTGCCCTTGCTGGTGAGGTGGCCTCTGCAGGAGGAAGCGGGAGGAAGGTGACCCACAAGTTTGCTGCCACTTTGCTGAGAACTTCCCATGCACCAGGCCCTCCATCTGCCGGGGTGGATCCTCCCAGCACTTCCGTAGGCCAGGTGGGATGACCCCACCTCACAGCTGAAGGTTCAGAGCCTCAGAAAGGTTGAGAACTCTCCCCTGGGTCAGGCTGGCAAGGGGAGGGGCTGCAGCCCAGCTCACGCCCGACCCCTCCTTACCTGCTCCTCTGCCCTCCCTGCACCTGTGTTGAGAGTCAACACACCTGGATCAGTGCACAGCCCAGGGCCATCCTGGAGGTGTGAGACAGCCAGAACATGGATCTGGCCAGCCCTGGGCCGCTCAGTTGGGACAGCCAGCCAAGTACCCCCTGCGCATGGTCAGAGGAAGATCCCCCTGGGCTGCTGTGCAGGTGCAGCAAGGCCCGAGTGCTGGCAGTGCGGCCCCTGACTCACTAAGCGGTAGGACGCTCGGGTCTCAGACCCGCCTGGGCCTTCCCACCCTGCGGACGGTGCTCAGTTGAGGTTCTGAGAGGCAGAAGTGCACTCAGAGAGAACGAACGAGCCTGAATTCCAAGCCCTGGCCCAGAGCCGCAGGGGCCAGCAGGAGCCCCTGCCTACCTAGAAAAGGCCCTGTCCTCCTGCTGGACTGGAGAGAGTGGAGCTGCGCCCAGCTCTCTGCAGCCCCCTCGGAGCCCCCAGGCACCACACCCTTCCTCATTCCAGGTATACGTGGGCTCGGTGGTCCCAGGATGGCTGCAGCTTTAGGAAGGGAGGGTTCTGTGGAGTCCTGGCCCCTGGGCAGAGAGGCCTGGCTGCAGGGCTTTGGCTCAGGATTCAGTGCAACTGTTGGGAAGGAAGACTGGTGGGACAGCTTCTCTTGCCCTTCCTGCATGCCCTTGGGGTCACCAGGCACATGGGCCTCTCAAGCCCTTGGTTTTTGTGAAATCGCTCCACCTATACTCCTGACCAGGGCACAACCTCGGAACTTCTCCTCCCCATCCCAGGAGCCCGGCCTCCTCCTCTGATCGGATTCTTGTTCCTCCACCCTCGGCCCCTCTGCGTCTTCCCACCTCTCTGATTTTCCCCTGGCGCCTCCCTCTCACACCAGTCCCCCCGCACTCCCAGCTCTATGCTATTTAAGTTCTGATTCCCATCCTTTGGCTAACGGTCGTTTAATTTCCTCATGTGTTTGGCTTAATGCCGAAGAGTATTCTTTCCCAATAAAAACGGTAAAGACCTTTCATTTTCTCGGGAGGATCTTATGTAAATGCAGCAGTGCATTTCATAAGCTGGTTCTGTTTCCTGCGGCTCCCTTGGCTTGGGGAGCTCTGTGACTTTTTCCTTGGTTATAAAAGTCCTACATATTCATCATCGGAAATGAGAAAAATGGAGACTGGTACCAGGAAGAGATTACAACATTACCCCAGCACCCGGAGGGAGCTGATGCTCTGGTCTCAGGGCCGGGCCTGCTGCTATTTCTCGTGCAGGTGTGCATGCATCTGTGTGTCTGTGCATGTGTGAACGTGCGTGTGTGGCTTGCTCTTACAGTTTTGTGCCCTACTGTTTTCATTTGGGTACGTTGGAGCAGCTCCCAAAGCAGCATTGAACGGTCTTAAGAACATGATTCCACAGCCTCCATTATCTCGTGGAGACGTCCTAAACCATCACTGTCTCCTGCGTATGAAGACAGCGTCCCCCATTTCCCTGCGGTAGGCCAGGCACCATGCGCAGGGGCAGCCCTCGATGTGCCTCTGCTAGTGCAGCGGCCGCACCCGGCAGGGTTCTGGCAGGAGCCTGACGTGACCTGCTTGCTGTGAAATCTAGAGAGGATTCCGAGGAGGCACCAGGCAGCACCTGGCGCCTCACGGACACTCGTGCCACCATGCTGGTTCTTGCTGCTTCCCTAAGAGCAGTTCTGGAGATGGGGCTGCGGCCCCCAGGGTGCACACTGTCCCTTGTTCACATAAACTCCTGGGCACACTGGGGCAGTAGGGAGAACGGGGAGCCCAGGGTGCCCGTGCTCCCGGGGAGTGTTGCAGGATGCAGCTCCGCACGGTGTCTACACTTGGTTCTACACATGGTGACGTCTGTGCGGGTTCTTCTCTTCATCTGCCTAGTCACTAGACCTGTTCATCACTCTGGGGGTCCCTTTTCCACCCACTCCCGCCAGACTCCTAGAGGACGTTCATCTCTGTGGCTGAATTTTGGTCATTTAAAAACTGTTATACACATGGAATTTGCAGAATGTGACCTTTGGGGATGGGCGTGGTTCACTTAGCATAGTTCTCTCGAGACCCATGCACCTTTCCATGTGTCAATGGCCCCATTTCCTTGCTAGGTAGTGTTCTGGGGCATGGAGGTGGCCGTTGGCCTAACGTTTCCCCACAGTAGGGCGCTGGGCCATTTCCAGTATTTGCTGCCCATGGCCAGTCCCCAGTATTTGCCTTCAGTTTCTCGGAGGCCGTGTGGCTGTTTTGGAATCAGTACCCTTATTCTGGTTGGTTGGAATACCTCTAGTGTCAACTTGACATTTATAATTAACCAGCACCCTCAAGGTACTCAGTAAATCCAAACATGAGATTCCCAAAGGGCTGAGATCAATGGCCACTTCAAATCTAGCCAGAGAGCGGGCAGTGAAGGTGGCAGGGTGGGGTGTCCAGCCAGCCTCACAGGGCCAGGTCCCTGTGAGGGACCTCTCCCGCCTTGGGCGGGGCTTTGAGGAGGAGGGATTCCTTCTTCCCTCTACCCGCCAGGGGCTCGGCATCAGATACCACATGCCCTGGCCCTCATCTGCAACAGTGGCCATTTAAAATCCTCGGAGGAGAGACCACAGAAGAATTGAAACGAGGGAATTTTGCTGGAGATTTGTTACTCCAAGTTCAAAGAAGCTCCCTGAAAACTGTTGCTAAGGCAGTTGAATAGAAAAATTGCACAGTTGGAGTAAGCAATAACCACGAGATGGTGAACGTAATTGTGTGTTTTACAACAGCCAACCCCAAAGCGCGACTTGCCCGACATGTTTTTTAATGATTTGAGAGGTGACATGTGTTTTCAGGGATGTGGAAAGAAAACTCACGCTGTCTGGTTCCCCAGCCTTGTAGGACCATCTCCTTGGTGAGGATGTGACCGTCCTCCCAGGGCACCCTGGCCATGGCTGCTCCCGCAGGGCTGGGTTGGGTGTTCTCACCCCTGCAGCCTGCCGGGCTGAACCCAAACCCTAACTGCCACGTGCTGGTGTATCTGTCCAGGATTTGGAGCATTTCCTAACGTAGAATCAACGGTGCCTGTGTAGGAAGCCACGGTTCCTGGTCGTCCTTGACTTTGTGCCAGTCCAAACCTGACAGAGCAGCAAGAAATTCCCGAGGCAGCTGTAGGACTGTGCCTCCAACAGAACTAGGAAATGGAACTCCCTCCCGGGACAGGAGATGATCAGCTCAGAGCATGGAGAGCCAGGGGCTTGGCTGCCTCCATCTGCTCTGTGATTTCCAGCCCTTCTGCCCAGCTCCTCATTGCCCAGAAGAGGGAACACTCTCCTGGCAGCCATTACCAACCCCATTTGCATTGAATAGAAGCCGCAGTGTCTAGGGTGAATAGGGCAGAGACAACAGAGTCCTTCTTATATCTCACACCCACATCCAAGGGCACTGTGCCAGGCGTCCTCAGCGTCCTGCCTGCCCTGCACCCAGCAGGAATGCCTACCTGAGCTGCCCTTCCTGGGAAGCAGGCTGGGCCCGCAGATGGCCTCCAAGGGTCCTGGGTCAGCCACCTTGAGAAAGGAACAGGGAGAAGCAGAAGGGAAGCCAGCGATGGAATTAAACCAGCTCTCCACAAAATTTTTAAAAAAAACCTTCCCACGTGTGTGAATATTCATGCAAATTTCACGTAGTATGCGTAGGGGGCGGGCATCCTTGAACGCACACCTCCAAATTTCGGAACTGAGCTGGACAAATGGAACAGGACTCCTGATGTACAGCCAGCGTCTCCCAGGAGCCATACCCGGCCTCCGTGTCTAGACACAGATGTAGCTGCCAGGACCACGTGGCAAGGGCCACACGAGCCCGGCAGGTGCTGGGCCTGCCACAGAGCCAGATGCAGATGAGGTGCTGGGGCCAGGTCCAGAGATGGGGGGGTTCAAAAAGGTGGTGCACACCAGCCCCTCTCCCGAGTGCCGGGCTCAGAGCCTGATGTGTGCTCCTCCAAACCTGGGCCTGTCACTGTCCTCAGCCCCGCTGCTGGGTCTGCTCCTGGGCTGAAGAACTGTAGCAGAGGAACCTCGCTGGGCTGGCCCACTCCAAGCCCCCAAAAGGCAGCTCGGCCTTAACTGCACCCTTCACATCCCTAAAGCCAAGCTGAGCCGTGAAGCTCAGGTCACCTGTGACCTTAGAGACCCCAACCAGCAGGAGGTTCAGCCCTGGTCGTGGTGTGGACCCCAGGGTGCACCCTGGCCTCTTCCCGAGGTCCTCCCTGCAGTGCACAGGGCTCTCATCTGCGTGGCTGCCTCTCGTCTGTCCTGTTTGCCATTCCGGGCATGTCATCCAGCCTGAATTGCGCTCCACCACCAGCGCCTCCTCACTCTGTCTCCTCTACCCTCACGGCGCCCTTCCCAATCTTGCCGCACTGCGTACTGAGATCACAGCCGCATTTACAGGGTGGGAGGCTGGCGAGAAGCCTTCGGAGGAACGCGGGAACCCTTTGTTCTGTGCTCTGGTTTTACGGTAAGACCGGAGCACCCGGAGCTGGAGTGTAGCCAGGATCCACCTCCCTTAGCTGAACGGATGGGAAACCTGGCCATCTGGGGCTTCTGCCTTGTGGAGTGCAGATGCACCTAGTGGGCCTCGGAATGGAAACCCGAGAGGTCCCTTACTGCGTCCCCTTGCGCAGTCTTTGGATGGGGTGTGCAGAGACCAAAGGGAGCCCCAAACCACTCAGCATTCTGTCAGCAGAGCCGCGTCCCCAGAAGAGGCCTCTGGACCCAGCCTCAAAGCCAGTTCAGAAACTCATTCCTTCTTCCTGTGTCTCCAGCCAGAGGCCACCTGGAGGTCCCTGCCCTGCTCAGGGTTCTGGTTGAGACACTCTGAACTGCAGGCAGCGTCTCTCCTGTGCCAGTTGCAGGTGGCCTGAGCTCAGGTGCAGCGAGGTGGGCGCGGGATGATCAGTCTCCCATGGCGGCCAGCCGTCCACTTCCCTTCCTCTGCAGCCTCCCCTGCCCTCCGTGCCCTCGGCTCCTGCCCTGTCCCTCCCTGGGCGCTGCTCCTTCCTACTCTTCCCTCAGGTGGCCACTTGTGAACATCCCAGCAAGGAGGCCCTGTGACACTGAGCTCACCACCAGCTCCAACTCTCAGTAAGAGTCTCTTGGGGGAAGTGAGATTGGTCACCAGCTGGGTAGTGGTAGGTCAAGGGGGCAGGGCAGGATCGCCAGGAGCCACGGCGTCCTGTCCAGGGCTCTAGGGAGCAGGCTGGATGCCACTCAGTGAGACCCCATGTGCCATGGTGGGTGCAGGCTGCCCACTGCAGTCCCCCGGCTCTTGCTCCTAAGTCTCCACTTGAAAGGAGAAGCTCAGGGGATGCTTGTCACATAGGTCCCCCATCCAGCCAACCTGACAGGGCCATGCCATGACAACCCACCCAGGGACTGGGCAGAGATTGTCCTGGGTCCCCCCTTTGCCTTCCTGGCCCACAGGAGCCCTGCACACCCAAGAAACCCCGAGTTGGCCCAGAGCGCCCAGGTGTGCTCAGCCACAGCCACTCTTGCCCTGGACTGACTGCCACAGGACCCTGGCTGCGAGCGTGCCCCTGGGGGCCTCTCCTGCCTTCCCAAGGGCAAGGGGGCAACTTTTCCCGGACAAGCCCTGGGAACGGAGGAGCTGAGCCACACACCATTGCTCCCCAGTGCAGGAGATCTGCAGGTGGGAGTGTGGCCTCCCACTAAAATAGTCAGGTGGTGAAAGATCACCGTGGGCATTTGGCCACTTGGAGACCGTGAGACTGCGAGAGCCTTGCACCACTATCAGAGCACTTCAGAGCCACCTGGGTAGTCAACAGGCATGAAGTTGAATTTTGTATTCAGCCCGGTGGGCTTTTGAGTCATTTTTTTCTGTTGTCCTAGGGATTAAACCCAGGGGTGCTCTACCACCAAGCTGCATCCCCAGCCCTTTGTATTTTTGAATTTTGAGATAGGGTCTAAGTTGCTGAGGCTGGCCTTGAACTTGCGGTCCTCCTGCCTTGGCCTCCTGAGTAGCTGGGATCGGAGGTGTGCACCACCCTGTCTGGCTGAGTAATTCTCTCACATGCCCCCTGCACGCTTGCTCCCCCCGCCCTGAGAGGAAGGTGATACTGATACTGCAGTTGTTTACAGATTGGTGAACTGAGGTTCCTGTGGTCACAGTCTTGCCCCGAGAGTGCAGGAGGAGACAGCAGGTGAAGGGGTGATGTTAAGGGCAGAACTTCAACCCCAAATCCACCGCTCTGACACGGTTCCAGAGGGAGGCTGGGCTGAGTGAAGAGCATCCTCAGGCAGCCCCTGGGGGTCAGCAGACACCCACCCCTGGCTGGCTGGGCCTGGGCAGCTCGGGCAGCTCTGTGTGCCTCAGTTTCCTGTGTCCCCACTTTCAAGTGGCTCCTGGCTTGTGGTTGGTGCCCGGCGAGTACAGGATCCTCCCCCGCGGGCATCCCAAGGCTCCCAGACACCGCAGTTCTCCGACTCGCAGAGGGCTCAGCTGAACATGGATGAAGGATCAATATCCGGCCGAGAGCAGGGCTCTGTCTTCTCATTTATCTCCCATCTCGTTCTAGTATCACAGCATGCCAATCAAACCACATGGAAGGTTCGGGGTGGCTTGCCACGCTTGCTTATGACCTCCAGTGCTGATATGCCCCCAAGCTGGATGGCTACACCAAATTCTTGGTGCCTCTGTGTCTCCTGCTTACATTTCAGCTCATTAGCTGTGTGTGTGTGTGTGTGTGTGTGTGTGTGTGTTCTCTGTTTCTGGATGAAGGACAGAAGGTTTACAGAGCTGTTCAGCATGTGGCTGTGCATCCCTGTGCCTCCTGACACGCGGCCCTGGGGCCTTCTGGGGCCATGAGCGGTGGCGGGCAGGGGTCCCAGTTGGTAACAGCTGGTCGAGGCTGGGTGCTTCCCTGACACAGCCCCATCCTCGGGGCTCCTGTGAGCTTCCTGCTCAGTCTCCCTTGGCCCTGCTGCAGGCTAATTCACAAGGACAAAAGATATGTAATGACCCCACGTCACAGATCTTCCCTTGGCTCCTTAATTGAATGAGGGAACTGGTAAGATGTCACGACCAGTTCCAGAGAGCCATGGAAACCAAACCCGTCCTGGAGTAGAGGAGGAGGAGGAGGGATGTACCAGAGACAAGGATCCTTCTCCCCTGGAGGCCTCCAGTGAAATCTTTCTTGCTTATTCCAAATTTCCTTGCAACCTCCCGCCTTTTGCCCAAAAGAGTCTCAAAGAAGCACCATTCTCAGTAACAGTGGGGCTGGGCTGGCGAGGTGGCAGGATTGTTGCGCAGAGGTGGCGGGAGTGTTGGGTGCCCCAGTGGCCTCTTTTGAGTTTGGTTTGCTGGGAGACTTCATAATTAGTCTTTTAAAAGCCTCCATTATACGCTGTCCTGAGGCCAGGAAGCCAAGCTCAGAGAAATCAAGGCTCTTCCTTTGGATTTCACTTGTAGTCCTTTGTCATAAATCTGGGTGATTCCTGGGGCCCCACCTGGACCCACTGTGTGGGAATCCCAGAGCTGGGCTCGCCCAGAGCCGCAACGCTGTTGCTGAGTAATGGTAGACCCTATCCTATTGGGAGATGGTATTAAAACCACATCCATCCTTGAAACAGGCCTAGCCAGCAAGCCCTCAGCAGCTATGGACTGGACACTCTCTGAGTTGGCCTTGCTCTGCAGGACCTGTCCCCCTTCTCCAGAAGTCTTAGGCAAATCAAATATTCAAAAAAAGAGGCTTCCTGCCCTCCTCTTCTGCACCTTCCAGCCTGGAGTCTGTGAGCCACAAAGTACATCGGCCCAAGGAGAATGAGCTGCTCAGAGGACCAAATGGGAAAGCTAGAACCTGGCCCACCTCGGTGGGTCAGCAGCCGGGACCCCAGACTCAGCCCTGCTGGGCTCTGGCAGAAAGGCTGGGCGTGAACTGAGCCCATGCTGCACACGGGCACGGTGGAACGAGGCCGGGTTTGGGGGCCGGTAAAGGCAGGCCTCCTCTGACGGTGAGGTCGGGGCACCTGCCACTCATGAGGAGAAGGCAGGACCAAGAGCCAGGGGTGGGGGACAGGGAGGGCCAGGACACAGGCTACAGGGAACACACCCTGGAACCTCCCGTACCCTGTGGGCAGGAGGAGCCAGCACAGGCCTTGCAAGGCAAAGTGGCCATCAGGGGAGGGGACAGAGATGAGGCCAGAGGACCAGGGTGACCAGGGCTGAGCTGGGCCAGCAGCCAGACTGGGCACCAGGGCTGACCAGCAGTACTGGTGGTGCAGCTCCGAGGGTGGACACAGGTGTGAGCGGGTGTGCTCTTTGCCTTGTTGCTACCGGAATAGTGGCACTCAGGAAGTGTCACTGGCCATAGGAAGGCTGTTTAGGGAGGAAAGTCTGTTTTCCATATCTCTCTGTTTCCAAGAACAGGAAAAGCAAACTAAGCTAAGTAATAATAATAATAATAATGTGACAGGCACCAAAAAATAGCCATCTTCTCAGGCTTGCTCCTCACCCACCCCCGGGGGCTCATGCTGTTTAGCAAAAGACCAGGGACAGCAGTAGCCAGGGAACATGTTGAAGGAACACAGCCATTATGAGGACATGGGGCCTGGTGTGGACTGTCCCTGGAGGAGTCACCCCCAGTACCCCCAGTGGATGCCAAGAGCTGGAGGGGTCACCTGTAGATATATTTTTTTTCTGCACACACATATATAACTATGATAAAAGTCTAATTTATAAATTAGGCACAGACAGAGATTAGCAACTAAAAAAATACATCAATTACTGCATCACGTAAAACAAGGGTCACTTGCACACAAACACTGTGATGCCTCCATAGTCAGCCTGATAAGCAAGACAGCCAGGTGATAACAGGCAGGTAGTGCATACTGTGTGGATACTCTGGACAGAGAGATGATACCTGTTGTAGGCAGGATGGAGCATGTAATCTAAAACTTATGAACTGTTTATTCCTGGAATTTTCCATTTAATAATTGCAGACCCTGGTTGACCACAGGTAACTGGAAGGTGACATCATGGATAAGGGAGGGCACTGTTGTACCCCAAGAGGGCTGCGCAGGACCAAAACTCAGTCTGGACCTGCTGGACAAGAAATACCAATGTACACTGGGGTTTTTCTCTTCCCAGCCTAGCACAGGCGGTGTGTGCTGTAATCTTACATGCAATTCATGTTTTACACCAGCTATTCCCAGCTGCTTTGTTGAGATTCTGATCCCCCCTCTTTGATTTAGTCATTCAGTCTCAGTCCCTCGGTTCCCCAGATCTGAAAAGGCAATCTTTTTAAAGTTAATGAGCTTAAATTTGCTTTTTTAATGTCAGAGACCCACGAGATAATTGGAGACTCGCTGGGATGCAGCAGCTCTAAGCCTCGCAGGCACTGATTCTGTACCAGGCGTTGGTGAGGTCACTGGCCGCAGGCAGGGTCCCTTATCTTTCACACCCCAACAAAAGAATGAAGTTTTCACAACCTGTATGAATCACCCAAGTGAGGAGACATGCGTGGGACATCCCAGAGCCCAGCATCAAGGTTTTTCTTTTTAAAATAAGCCTCAGGTCAGAACAGAGAGGAAGCACAGGGAATCTGACGTCGCCATGGAAACCGGCTGCCCGCCGTGCCTCACCGCCCGGGCTTCTGTTTTGTAGGTGGTTTTCAGCAAGTACTGCAACTCCAGCGACATCATGGACCTGTTCTGCATCGCCACGGGCCTGCCGCGGTGAGTGCTACCAGTGGGCTTAGATGGGCAGCCCCCCCACGGCCGCTCTTCCAAGTCAGCCAACCAAGCCCCACAGAGGACGGGCACACCTCTGCCACCGCCCCAGCAGGTGTTGGCTGTGTCCACGTGGAGAGGAGTGCCACTGGACCAGACGAGGCACCAGTGCCCTCCCCAGGCTGGTTCCCCTTCCGGTTGTTCACCTGCTGTGGGAGAAAGGAGGGCGATGTGTGTGTGGGGGGGTGTTCCCAGCCCCTCACCCTCCTAGGTGGCTTTTCTGTCCCAGGGGTCAACATTCAACACAATGCTCCTCTTGAGGGGGAAAGAACAAGACAACCCTCCTCCTTCCTAGTCCCGCCCGCACTCCCCATCCCTGCGTGGAATTCAGACTTTCCTGCAGCAGTCAATTAAAAGAGAACACAGGTCCGTGGTTTTCTAAATTGACCGTTGCAGGAAAGTCTGAATTCAGAACTGGTTCAGAAGGATAAGCGGCAGCTCATCTCACTCCTGACAGTCCACACCACGTGGAGGGACTAATAGAGTCCTTGGGATTCCCTAGGAGTTATTTTCCTAAATCAAGTTCATACAACAAGCTAGTGAATTTCTAATTACGGGTTGAGCATCTCTAATCCAAAAATCTGAAATCCATAATTCTCCAAAACCTAAACTGCTTTGAGTGCCACTGTGAGGCCGCAGTGACACACAGGGACACTAGAAACACTGCACCGCAGTGTCTTCAGGCTGCCTGTGGGGAAGCACGTGGATTCCTGTTGAGACTTGGGTCCTGTCCCCAGCATACCGCATTAAGTAGACACAAGCTTCACGAAATCCGACCAAGTCCCAAATCCAAAATGCTCCGGTCTCCCGCTTTTAGTAAGAGATGCTCAGCCTGCACCCCACCTTTCTGATCATAAAGGGCCATCAGGAGTGGTGCTGGCATAGTAACCCTCAAGTTAGGGTCAGGGTCAAAGAAGAGGGGTCAGGAGGACAGTGGAAGCTTTTCACAGACAGGTAAGGAGAGGGAGACTCGATGAGGTCATGGGCCTGAAATCGTGGCAGATGGCCGTTCCTGGCAACAAAAACAGCTCACCGTTGGGGGTATCTTGGGGTACAGTGTACTAAGCACTGTGCTGAGAAATGTGTGCACGTCATCACAACTCTGGTATTCACGGCACCTCTGACACCTTCATTGCCTGGGATTTAAAAATCCACAACTAGAGCAGAGAGCCTCAGTAACTCGGTGGCGGTAGCACAGCTCTAAGAGGCCTCCAAAGATGGGAGGCTGGCGGAGACTCCCCGTACCATGTCAGGAGGAGGGTGAGCTCTGTGCAGTTCAGGTGGCCCTGGAGGAGGAGGGTGAGCCCGAGCCCTCCTCTGCAGACCCGCAGGTCCGCGCAGACCACAGGTCAGATCTTTGACCCGGGGTTTTCCAGTCCCCGTCTCTGTCAGTCAGACGCGCTCCAGTTCCTGTTCTGAATTGTTTAGGTCTCTCCCGCCCCAGGCTGCACTCAGCCACCAGCTTCATCGGGGTGGGTCAGTGTGTCGAGGACCACCTGCCGCCCCTTGGCCCTCGCCAGCTGCCCTTGGGACGCCTGCCCCTCCTCTCCTTGTGTCCTGGTTCTTTCTGCACCTGTCCGTGGGGGCAGCGGGCAGGTGCGTGACTCTGGGGGAAAGGCTGACGTGGGTGTCTTTCAGGAACACAACCATCTCCCTCCTGACCACAGACGACGCCATGGTCTCCATCGACCCCACCATGCCGGCAAATTCAGAACGGTAAGGGGCGGCTCGCCTGCTCTGCAGCTCACTCCTGACCCGGCTGCACCACCTGACACCTGAGCCGCGGTTTTAACTGACTGCGGCGGGGAAGCCTGAACTCTACGCAGGGTGGTGGGGGGGTGAGGGAGCAGGACGGGGGCAGGGGGATTCTCTTGTTTTCTTGCATGAATCCGTGTGTCCTCCCCGACCGGAGCCTGTGAGGAGGCGTGTGCAGACCGGAAACGGAGGCACATGGCAGCACTTACGTGGCAGTGCCAGGCCCTGGGGTCCCTGCACTAACTCAGGAAGGGCTCTAGGAGAGTCCTCGAGACCCTGAGCACTGACCTACTCGGGACAATGCTGGAACGTTCTGGGCACAGAAGGGAGAGGTGGCTGGGGCCTAGAAGGTGAGGAACAGTCGGCTACCGTGCCTCTGTGAAAATCTGCAGAACATGGCCCAAGGAGGACACGGAGCAGGAACCCTCAAGCCAGTGACGGGTCCCTTCACCAGGTAGCCTGGAAGTCCCCAGTCATCTGCACCTCGTTTGCCACCGAGCAAGGCAAAGTCCACACCCTGCTCTCTCCAGGGGTGGGGTGAGTCGGTGAGTCATTGGTGCAGGCTGCCCCTCAGGGCCGGCTCTGGGTCCCCTGCTCCTCACTGACCAGCCTCCAAGGACTCATTACAGGTTATGGAGCCTGTTGGTCTGGTCATCAGCGTCTAGCCCGGTTGTCCATGGGCAGCTCTGAGCCCACACAGGAAGCACACACCAGGCAGGCCCTTGCACATAATGACAATGTCAAGATACTCGGGCTCCAGTGACAGGGTGGGCTGAGCTCTCCATCCGGGCCCCACTGGCCCCCGCAGGCATGTGGACCTGAGTGTCCGGCACCTGGCAAACCTCCTTCCTCCTGCTTGCGGAAGGCTGTGGTCCTGGTCAGCAAGGTCTCAGTGGACATGGCCAGCACTGTCCCCGTCACCTCAAGGCCTCAGCCAGGCCTCCTCCATCCAGCCATGCCCATCAGCTCTCCTGTCTGGAGGACAGTCTCTGGTCACTCCTCTTGCTTTGACTCTCAGTTTTAAGACTCCCCAGAGCCACCACTAACGGACTCCCCAAAGACCCCAGCGGGGCACACACATCTCCGCTCCAGCCCACCTGCCCAGATCCCCTCCCAGGGGAGGGCTGCCGACCGACCCATGACCCCGACACCCCTGACCCTCTCAGGCCTGAAGTCACCTCAGTGGCGGGGGTCTCGCAGTGCAAGCCGACTGCAAAGCTGCTCTTCTCTCCTGCACTGAGTTCAAGCAGGTGTCTGCAGAGGCAGGTGGACTGCACAGGACATTGGGGCAGCACACCTTGGCCAGCCTGCCACCCTGGCCCTGGGGCCTCCTGAACGAGGAAAGCCTCAGACACACCAGAAAAAAAGCCCTCCAGAGCCTACACTCTGAACAAGTGCTTGGCCCGGCTCTGCTCAGCTCGACTCTGCTCACGGGATCTGGATAAATGCCTTTCTAATGCAGATGGAGACAGAGATGCTGCAGTGTGAGGACCCTGCCGTTACCTGGACGCAGTCTCCTCCTGGGCTCCGCAGCCTCGGACTGAGGCACTACCTCTGGGCAGGGAGTCTGCTCAGGTGCCTGGTGTCCACATACCTGGATTCTTTGAGCTGCATGTTCACGGGGGCTTTTCACGAGATCTTCTCCAGATCCCAGAGCTCCTGACCTACCTCCATCCCCATCAGGGGGGTGGTCCCGCTGCACTGTCCCTGCAGCTGAATGCTCCTTGGCCCTCTCTGTCTCCGTTCCCGCCCCTAGACCGTGGTCTTCTGGTCCTTCCATGAGAGCACGCCCCTCCCTGAGGCCTTCCTCCAGAGTGTATGGCCAGCTCCCAGCTCAGACCCTGGGTCTCATGGAGGGAGTGTCCTCTGCCCCCATCAAGGACCCCCACTCCAGTCCTGCTTTCCAGAAAACTCAGCCCTCACCTGCTTGCTCCCCGCACAGAGTTCTTGGAGACCTGTGGAGTGTGGTCCAGACCTTGCATTGGGAACACTGGCCCCAGTCCACCTTCATGTCCTTGTCCCCAGCCCAGCGGGCCCCTCCCCTCTGCATACATCCCTGCACTTCCCCACCCTGTGCTCCCTCTGTGTTCCTCCCCCTCTGCCGGTCCAGAGCCCACCCTTCCTGTGGCTGGGAACCCAGCTGCTGGGATGTTGGGTTCACCCAGGGAGCCTGCGGAGCAGCATGTGCAATCACCCCGCAGCCACAGGCCAGCTGCAGGACCCCAGGGTGATTGGCTCCTGCTCTTGTTTGGAGCTGGCAAGAAAGCAGACTGACTCCCGAGCAACCCTGGATTCCTAACGACCAACAGAAACATAAAGACACATCCTTACTCCAGTTGGACAACCCCAGAGCTCTCCCCCAGGGAGGGGCCCTGGATGCAGTGCTGTCCAGCTCACCCAGGGGTCCTCTTACTCTCGGCCCCCCTCTGTTTCTGTCACTGCGGCCTCCGGCCCCTTGGCGAAGGAGAACCGACGCTGGCATCGCGTGCAGAGACATCAGGGCGGGTGAGAGCTTATGGAGAGGGAGGGCAGAGCAGCCCACACAGACAGAACGCAGGCGCTCCTGCTGGCTCTGGGGTCAGCCACCTGTGAGCAACACAGCTGTCTGCCACACACATGCAGGGTGGCCCAGTGGCCGTCCCACTGCTGGGGTCAATGCCTCTGGGTTCTGGGCTGGCTCCAAGCCTCTTTGTCCAGCTCAGACACCACAGAAGCTCAAGGCAAGCTTATCCTCCAAAGAGGGAGTGGCTTCCCCTGTTGCTGGGGAAGGATGAGGATGGGACTTGACCCAGAACCAGGAGCTTCTCCAGCCCAGAGGCGCTGCAGCTGGCTCAAAGCATCACTTCTGTGAGAGGATCAGGGAACCAGCAGTCAAGATAATCCCCAGCGGCAAGAAACGCAGCCCTGGGAGCCTGGCCCCAGCGCCTGGGAGGTCCACAGCTGCCCGGAGTCCATGTCCAGGTCCACACCCGCCTTCGCCTCTGCGACTGGCCCGTTGTTCTCCTTGCTCAGCTCACCCAAACTGGTGGGGTGCTTGAGCAGGTCACATGGCCCTTGGGCCAGCAGCCCCAGGGCACTGCAGCCACAGAGGGTCTGGACAAGCCTGCCGCACATCAGGGCCACGGGGCATCCTCAGCATCCTGCCCAGAGATGCCCCCTCCTGCTCTGTCCCAGCCCCACCAAAGTGCAATCATCCACCCCAGCCCCTGGACTCTTCTCTCCTGGTCCTAGTCACCACCCCTGCCACCTCCAGCATTGATTTTAGGGGCCAAGAAGAAGGACAAGGAGGAAAGAAAAGCCTTTGCTCCCTCTCAGGGGAGGGCAGAGGAAGCCCCTTCCTGTGTCCACTAGGACCCAGGCTCCCCTGACCACCGATGCCCGTCCTGAGTGCCACTCACAGCAGAGAGCTGCAGGAGCAGAAAACAGGGAAGGAGGGGAGAGGGGAGCAGAGGCCGCCACCCCTCTCCTCATGGCCCCTTCGCTCCCATCCTCCAGCCCTGGGGCAGCCTCTCTCCTGCCTGAGCAGTGCTGACCCAGGGACTCCGCAGGGGCCCTGGTCCCAAGGCCGGCCCTGGCCCCCAACTTGTCCCACGTGGCTATCAGTGAGGTCCCTAACCTCCCCAGGCTTCAAGCTCCGCCCGCCACTTGGACCTCTCTTCAAGCCCACGTGGGTCTACCAACCCTGCTTATCTGACCTGGGCCAGACAGCGTTTATGACACAGTCTCTGCCGAGGAAGGAGCAGGGTGGGAGATGTGCAGGTGTGGACTCACCTCTGGAAGGGGACCCGCTCCTGAGAGGGTAGAGCCCTTGTGCCCACGCAGAGTGCCAGCACTTCATGCCCCACGGGTGCTGAGACTGAAGGCTCGCCACGCCACACAGGTGTCAGGCCAGGTGCTGCTCGCGCTGCAGTTTGGAGCCGTGACCCTCATTTTCTGTGCTGTCCTCTTCCGGAAGTGAGGTCGCTCTATGTGATAGTGACCTTGCTGTCTGTGACAGTGACCTGATGGACCCCTGCAGTCGATAACAACTGCACGAGACGTCGAGTGTCACTGTGACACAGACCAGATGCGCAGCTCAGGCAATAGGCAGGAAGCCGAGATGGGGGTCCCCGGGAGGGCCTCCTGCTCCTCGGACAGCAGGCTTCTTGTTTTCTGCTCCTCACATGGCACAGAGAGGGACTTCTGTTCCCTCTGTCCACTTAGGAGGACGAAAATTCCATCCATGGGGCCCCTTCCTCATGACTTCACCCAAACCCGATGACCTCCCAGAGTCCCCACCTCCTGTCACTGTCACCTTGGGGTGAGGACTTCAGCGTGGCCTGGGGGCTGGGATTGCCTGTGTTCAGACTGCTGGACGTGCATGTGTCCTCCACCCCTGGTGGCAGGGTACTCGCAGCTCTGAGCCCTGCGTGGTAGCACCTGCCTGTCAGCCTAGTCTGACCTGCAGTGTCAGTGCCTAGGGGCGGGAGCCTCTGGGTCCCTGACGTCACCAGCACTGACTGCGTGGGCCCCACAGAGCAGGGAACGAATGAACAAGCAAGTGAGTGACGTGACAGATGACATCTGCCGGTCCCGGGTCTGACGTTTAATCTAGACCCGTGGTGCCTCAGCTCTCTCACCAGGCGAGGATTGCACAGTCTGATCTGTGCAGCTGGGCTGCTTGTCAAGGTCACGCCGTCACACCCACCCGCTGTCCCCAGGCCCTTTCAGCCTCCTGCCATCAGGTTTAAATGCTGCTAGACTGCTGGGTAGAGATGGCCTCTCCCGGGGCTGGCTCCTTAGTGTGCTTTTCCAGTCCCTCCTGGCTGGAGTCTGTTCTTTGCCCAGTGTCCACTGGCTTCAGGCCCTTTCCCAGCCCTTGGCTAAACGTCCCTGCAACGGTGACAGTACACTGTCGTCTGTCACATGGACTGCCGATGTCATCTGCCCAGCCTCTCTGGGTCTCGTGATCACTGGGGTGACCTCACCATGGAGCTGGTACGTTCACTCTTGTCCATGTGGGGTACCGTTGCTCAGAGATCCCGCTGTGCAGACAGGAGGGAGCCTGCCTGCCTCGGCCAGGCGCTGGGGGGGTTCAGGCCATGGCGTCCCAACTTGGAACTGTATCCCCCATCAGTAGTGGTTGTGATGTCCACGTTTGTTTCAGTGACCAAATATGAACCTATAAAGAAAGTTCATCACCTGAATGTATACTTAAAATGTTTAGAATTTATCTGTATGAGGTGGTTGGAACAGCCAAAGAACCTAATTTTAAAAAACAGCGATGGGTCTGGGATGTGGCTCAGTGGTGGAGCCTGTGCTCAGGGTACACAAGGCCCTGGGTTCCTTTTTGAGCACACACAAAGCCCTAATCTGCTGATCCCAGTGCTCTAGCGTGCTTATCTCTCACAGCAGATGTGCAGCGCCCTGGACGGCTTCTCAGTGTAACTGTCATCTCTTTTGCAGAACTCCCTACAAAGTGAGACCAGTGGCCGTCAAGCAACTGTCTGGTAAGGCCCTCCTATCATTTTTTAAATCAAAAGGAAAAAGAAAGTTGGAGATAAACTACTTAAGTGTGTGCATGTGCAGTCTGATGCTGTCACAGAATCTGAGACCCTCTGCTGCTGTGGAGACGGCCCATCCAAGTCCCTACCCTGACCCTGAGGACTCAGCAGGTGCCAGGTGACATTCCCCTGTATCTCCAGGAGCCTGGTGCCTGTCCCCCATTGTCCACGGGCGGCAAAGGCTGGCTTCCGACCCACAGGGCTTCTCAGGGTGCCTCAGCCAGTCAGCCGTGGTATTTCGTTACAACTCCATTTCCTTTTAGGTTTTTAAATCACTTTTATTTATGTACTAGTGATGCGTAATAAAATGGCCCCATTTAAGTGCATAATTTGATGAGTTTTTAAAACTTTGTATGTCCGTGTCTCCCGTCACCAAAATCAGGCTGCAGAATGTGGACACCACCTGGAAAGGTTCTCTGTGCCCTGCCCCGATCATCTCGGTCGCCACCTGACCTGTGTTTGGATGCCATCGTTAGGTTGGTCTTGGGAGAATCTGCCCTCTTTTGGACTCCGCGTGGTTCTGAGACCCCTCCTGGCTACAGTGTGCACAGACGGTTCTCTTTTTTTGTTGCTGAGTAGTTTCCACGCTGTGGGATGCGCCAAGCGTGTTTTCCCTTCGTTCACGGACGGACGTTCACACTACTTCCTCCTGGGGGCTTTGGGAACAAAGCTGCCCTGGGCACTCCAGGCAAGCCTTCATGGGGCAGTTGGTAAATGCCCATGAGCAGGCTTGCTGGGGTACGTGGAGCGGCGCCCGCTCAGTGAGCACCATCCGCAGGGTCTTTCAAAGTGTGGGGCCACTGCACGTCCTCCCAGTGCTGGGTGTCCCCAGGCTGTTTCTGTTCAGCTGCCTCAGAATTTATTGGCATATGAAGGTTGAAATATGACCTTGTCATCTCTCTCATGTCTGTAAGTTTTAGTGAAATCCTCCCTCATCCGGACAACAGTGCCGTCATTAGTCGCCTGACCTGGGGGACATCCTGAGAAATGTGACATTGGGTGATTCTGTTGTACAAACACCAAAGCAAGCTCATTAAGATGCTGCAGCATGCCGGCCGTGGTGGCTCTCGCCTGTGATCCCGGTGGCTCCTGTGGCTAAGGCAGGAGTTCAAAGCCAACCTCAGCAAAAGCAAGGCACTAAGCAACTCAATTTAGAGACCCTGTCTCTAAATAAAATACAAAATAGGGCTGGGATGGGGCTCAGTGGTCGAGTGCCCCTGGGTTCAATCCCCAGTACCAAAAAAAACAAAAAAAAAAGTGCCGCAGCATCATCAGGCCATGCAAGGCCTTGGGCCACCCTCGTACATGCAGGCCACCTTGACCAAAACACTGCTGTGTGATGCGGGAATGTCATTTGTATCTTCTACCTTTAAAAATTAATCTGTGTAACTAGCTACGATTTTATTGGCTTGTGATTTCCAAGAGCCGGCTTTGGGTTGCATTGGTCGTCTCCATTTCTGTTGTATCGATCCTTCTCTTTCTTATTCACTTCCTTCTACGCTCTCCAGGTATTTTTCCCACTAGCTTCTAAAGGTAGAAGCTCTATTGATTTTAGAACTATGTGATGAGAATGGCGGAAAGCTGAGGATTTCCCTGTGAGCATGATCTCAAAAACGTTCTGGGGTTGCGTTTCTTTTTCAGTTTACCTGTGGTTTCTCCTCTGACCCACTGGTATTTAGAGATGCATTGTTTGAACTTGGGGTACTTGAGTCCTACCCAGGATCTTCCTATCGTGGATGTCCAAGGGAATCCCACTGTGGTCAGCGAATGCACTGCCCTGGTCCCGAGGTCATGCAGCTGTGGCCGGCCCTGGCGGCTCCTCCCTGAGCGCCGGAAGGAAGGCCCGCTCCACGGCTGGGCAGGACGTCCTGCGGGTCTGTGGGCAGGTCGATGGGGGGATCCAGGGCCTCTGGGTCTCTGCTTCCTTGGGGCAGACGGTCCTGCGAGCACCAAGAGCAGAGTCCGGGAATGCCCGACCCAGGCTGTGGAATCCTTTCCCTGTCCCCAGCACCTTCAGTTCTCTGCTCTGGGAGAGGAGAGGTCAGCCTCTGTATTCCAGTGGCCTTGCCCTTTGTCCCCGGTGCTCTCAGGCTGTGTGCTTTGCCACCTGTCCTACGTCTCTGTGTGTAGGTTTGGAGTGACCTCCATGGGCAGCATCTTCCGTTCTGCGTCTCAGCCTTGACCTTGACCTTGACCCCTCTAGACCCTTCACACTCAGTGTAACTTCGGGTATTTGAATCTACTGTCTTGCTGCCCATTTTCTGCTCCGTTCTTTTTCATGCTCTCCCCTTCTCCTGCTCCTCTGTGAGAGTCAGCAGGTGGAATCGAGGCCCCCGCCCCTGGCCTGGAGCTGTTCTCGTGTCCTTCTTCACGTGGACTGCGCTCCCCGGCAGTGAGCACGCCACCAACTCTGCTTCCAGGCGTTTGGGCCTGCGTCCTTTCTTCATGTGGACGCAGGTTTGCATGTGAGCCGTCCTCCTCCTCCTCCTGCACTCTGGGCTCCGTGCCTCGGCCTCCTCGGGACACACGCCCCAGCTCTCGCGGTCTGAGAAGCTTAGGTTTGGAGGTCCTCCCTGCCACACGAGGTTTTGCACCACAGCTTTGTCTTTTGGCTGGCTGGCTTCCTGCAAGAGCGCTGGGGCCAGGGTCTCGACCTCGTGGTGCTTAACATTTTCCCTGTCATTGGCGTCTGGGACTTTATTTGGATGGCTTGCATGTGGCTTTCTCTGTGTTTGCCCCCTGGGGTCACTGAGGAGTCTTGGGGTCAGGGTTTTCATCAAGCGTGTGTTCTGCTCCCTTCCTGCCTTCTCTGCTGGGACCCTCGTCCCCTGAGCAGGGGGCGGCCTGCCTGGCCCCACCTCAGGATGGTGCACCTTGGTTCCAGTCTTTTTTCTGTTTGTTTTAATTTTCTCAGAATTTTTTTTGTTTTGTCTTCAGTCTCACTGAATCCTTCCTCTGGGGCATCTGATCCACTGATAATCTCATCCAGTGAACTTTTCATTCCCAATCTGTGCTCTTCCTGCCCAGGACTTTGGTTGCTACTCGGTGGATTCTGACTTGAGGTCTTCCCTGTTCCTTGTCACACCCTCGGGTCTTTTAGATCTTCCACTGGGGTATAATTCTGTGTTAGTGTCATTGCTGGGCTCGCCCTCTGTCTACCTGAGGCTACTTCCCTGGACTGACTCTTCTCCTGGGAACAGGACATAGTTTTCTGATTCTTGAGAACCCCGTGAGTCCTGGTTGTACTGAAAGCTGGGCTGCCGACCATCTGGATTTTGTTTTCCCCCACTGAAGCCTGTTGGGCCGACAAGAGTTGGGGGACTGCCGTCTATCTGTTGATGCCTTCGAGGCCTGTTTTTGAGCTTTGGGATGGCTCCAGGGGCTGTGCCTCTGTTCCCACTCCAGCTCTTTGGAGCAAAGCCATTTAGGTGCGGTGCAGAAATGCCAGGGGCAGCTCATGTTGTCCTCAAAGGTCATTGTAAGGACTTACGCCCTCTATGAGTGACGCAGGGAGCTATAAGAAGGTTTTGAGCCAAGAAATTACATAACCAGATCTATATGCACTTAACAGACTTGACCTTCACATTATTTATCCACAGCGAGCACGTAGCACCGAAATTACAGTGTATAAGACAGGCCTTCCCCTGGGGAGCAGCAGTGTAGGGCATCTGTGTCCCCGACTCTCAGAGTGCTTGATGTGACCAGGCCACTCTGCGAGGACACCACCCTGCAGCCCCATGCTGCGTCTGTCTGTGGGACGACACGTCTCCCTTTGGCCAGCTGAGTGCTGAGGGGCCAGTTGTCTTTACCTCCCGTCTCGAGGCCCCCATGTGCACCTGTGTGGAGGCAAAAGCCCTCCCAGACTCCCCGTCTCAGGCAGAAGCCCCAGCGTCGCATCTCCTCGCCATGTTTGTTCTCTGGGGTTTTGTTGCCCTTTGGTTTGAACCCAGGGGCACCTACCACTGAGCTCCATCCCAGCCCTGTATTTACTTATCCAGGGGTGCTAGGGACCCAGCCCTTGCCCTTTTACTTTGAGCCAGGGTCTTGCCGACTAGCCCAGGCTGGCCTGGGTCTTGCCATCCTGCTGCCTCGGCTTCCTAGGGGCGGGGATCACTGGCGTGTGCATGTCCTGGTGTGTGCATGTCCTGGCGTGTGCATGTCTGCTGTGCTCCCTAAGGAGAAGGGAGGCAGGCAGCAGAGGGGGCAGCAGAGCGTCCCTGAGGCCTAGGAGGCCTCTCTCTCGGTCCTGTGGGAGGACCATGCCTGGGCTCGCTGGACAGCAGGCTCCGGGGTGCTCTGAGGAAGGGCAGAGTGCTTTCCTGACTGAGCGGAGGAGTCTGAGAAGCATCTGAGTCCACCCCAAGCCCCGAAAGCCTCCACCTGAGGTGGAGCAGGCCCCGGGAGGAGGAAGCCCACCTGGGGATCCGCAGGGCTGCCGGACATGGTGAGGCGAGGAGCACACGGAGAGGGAGCCTGGTGCAGCCTTTCAGCTGGCATGTGGTGCTGGCAGCTGGCAGCTTGGGGGCAGGCGGGAAGAGAGCCAGAACCGCCAGGAGGCAGCAGCCCGAGAGGAGGGCCGGGCTGAGACACCAGACAGGAGTCGCCTGAGAAGGACGCCAGGATCCGTCTGGTCCAGAGCAGAGGGACGGACAGCAAAGCCCAGCAGAATGAAGAAACGAGACAGGCCAGCCCGAGCGGAGGGAGACCAGGGGAGGTGGCAGCAGTGCTCAGATATTTACAAGAAAGAGGGAATTTTGAGTAGCTTTAGGGCAACCTGGTCCAGTGGAAGACGGTGGGCTCTTCAAGGAAAAGGACTTAATGAAGCTGGAGCCCATCGTAAAGAGGACCAGCAGCCTGAGGGCTGAGCACCCCCACGGAGGCTCTGCCAAAGGCCTGGTGGCCATGTGCCTGTGAGTCACCTGTGCCTGCAGCAGCCCCCCCAGGCCCGGGATCCCCAGAGCCCCCGAGAAGTTTGGGGAACACACTGAACTGTAAAGCACAAGGGCTGTGTTGACATCTGAGCGTCATGGTGTCTGCAGAGAAGGAACAGAGGAGACGTCTCTCCCAAACATGCCAAGAGGAGACGAAAAGCAGAAAACTCCTGTGGCATCTCCAGGATTGCACTCTGCAAAGAGCGGGAGGGGGCCGCTCTCCAGGCTTCTGGCCTGGGGCCTCCTTGGGAGTTCCCAGGCCCTCACAGGCTGAGCGGACGCTGAGTGGCCTGTGGGGCAGCATGCGCTGTGGCCTTCGAGAGGCCAGGGGCTGCGTGCATTCCTGCAGGACAGCACAGGACTTTGCTCTCCAGAGATAAGCAGCCCTGGGAGAGCCCATGCTGGCCCTGGATCTGCTGTGTCCCTCGGGCCCAGCTCAGAGCTGGTACCACATTACTCTGCCTGAGAAGCCTCCCAGCCTCCAAAGGCACCCTGCTTCCCCAGCACGGCCAACACCTCCCTCGGGGTCCGCACCCTTTCCTTGCTCACATTCCTGGTCAGACTGACACTCTCAGCTCTGGGTGTCCGGGGCCTCTTCTCTTCCTCTGTGTCCATATTCCAGGCTTTCTTAGGGGACAGAGTAGATGTTCTGTGGACCCCCATGGCCTGGGCTTTCCTGAGACCAGCCAGGAAAGGGCACGTGACGGGTACATTTGGAAAATACCTTTTCCTTTTGGAGCTCATTCTTGGTCATGACCTTCCACCTCCCTTCCATCTGGCCTTGCTTCCCGGAGCTTTGTGCCTTTGCCCAAGGTCCTGGCCACGCAGGCCTGAGTTGGGCCTGAGCAACCCCCTTTGTCCTTGAACCAACCAGCCACATTACAGTGGCAATAAAGAGAGCCCCAGGAGAGGAAGCAGGGTTCTGGTTCTGGACTGGCCTGGCTGCCGAGGCCCAGCTCCACGCGGCCTGCACCAGCCCTCCCTGCAGTCCTGTCCTCAGCAGATCTGCGTTCCCTTCAGCGAGAACCCCGGCTGGCCCTGCAGGGCTGTGCCAGGCAGAGATGCCCAGTGCTTGGCTGTTTTGCCACTAGGTTTTCAGGAATCAGTTAAGAGGAGAGCAGTTCAGGAGCAGGCCTTTTAAGAGAAAAGGAGAGGCCAGCGCTGAGCCAGGCCCACCGCAGGCCAAGGGGCCACAGCAGCCCCGGGTCTCCAGCCGAGAACAAACGTGAGGACCTTCGTAAACACGACCCTTCTGTCTGCCAAAGGCTTCTTCTAGAGAAATGTCCTTTTACAGCAGCAAACACTCGCTGTCCCAGCTGCTCGGGAAGCTGAGGCAGAGACCCCTGAGTCCATGCGCTGGGGGCAGCCTGGGCAGCAGTGATACCTTGTCTAAAACATGAAATAAAATTAGGAAAAATATCCCGCTTGCCTTGTCCTGGAAGATAATCCTGTGGCTAGACTACTTTTCCCTTTTGTGAATGAAATAAAATTCACAGAAACTACAAAACCACAGGGCACACTTCTATGCATCTTTTTACAGCAGGGCTCCTGATTCTTTTGAAAGCCTTTGAATCATCATTTTTATTTGACTGAAGCAGTTCAAACTCAAATAGGGGTGTTTTCAAATTGTAAAAGGTGGGATTACAGCTGCGACCTGTCGCCGTGTGCCTGCTGCTTGCCCTCAGCCTGCCCAGGGCTCTCGGGACAGATGCCTGTCACAGAAACAATCGCTGGCTGATTAACCGCCAGGACCTCAGCCCCTGCAGGAGGGGTCCACCCTGCCTGAAGCCCCTGAGCACCAGGCAGGCGATGCCAGCCCCGCAGTGTCCACTGTCTCACTGCGCCAAGGCCCCGCTCCTGCACTTGACCTCGCAGTGTCCACTGTCTCACTGCGCCAAGGCCCCGCTCCTGCACTTGACCCCGCAGTGTCCACTGTCTCACTGCGCCAAGGCCCCGCTCCTGCACTTGACCCCGCAGTGTCCACTGTCTCACTGCGCCAAGGCCCCGCTCCTGCACTTGACCCCGCAGTGTCCACTGTCTCACTGCGCCAAGGCCCCGCTCCTGTACTTGACCTTGCAGTGTCCACTGTCTCACTGCGCCAAGGCCCCGCTCCTGCACTTGACCGGATGTGCCTGCTGGATGACAAGGCGTGCTCCGCTTTCGAAAGCCACAGAGCTCGCCATGCCTCTGTGTTTCTCGGGAAGGCTAGTGAACTAACGGTGCTCTCGGGGAGCTGTAGCTGTCAGCCATTGAGTCACGCCCTACCTGGGGACAGACCCTTCAGCTTCAGAGCCAGACACAGGCCTGTGGTGGGACGTGGGCTCTGTTTGTCCTCCATTTCCGTGACTGCCATCGACTCAGGACGGGGCCTCTTGTCACAACACCCTGCCCAGCCACCCGTCTCCAGACCCTGCATCTGGCCCAGTCAGTGAGGACACGCCATGGAGCCCCCGAGGGCAGGGCAGGTGACCCCCAGACTCACATGTTCTGTTGACACTGCTTCCAAAGGACAATGAAAGGCAAGCCACCAAGACACATCAAGATGCAGATGCCGACAGAGTACACGCCAGTGCTCCCGTAAGTCACAGGTGACGGGCAGCCGGGGTGGGGGGTGGGACGACAGCTGGCAGGCTCCACATTGGACACTGCTCAGAATTCCAGCAGGGCCGGGCAGCCTGCCCCCAGCCACACACCTGTGCCTCTTCCTCAGGGAGAGGGCTCCCGCTGCTCTGCAGATGCCCGGATTTTAAGGTGGTCAAGACCCGGCAAAGCTATGCCAGGGGACCCATCTGATCTTACTGTGTGTGCTGCTGGCACCATTGGGCAGCGAGACTCACCCAGGCCTGCTCCCAACGGTTCAGGAAACAGACCTGGCTGTGGATGCCCAAAGGGAGGCTCAGGACCTCTGGGGCTCAAAACACTGTATGTGAAGGGGTCTGGGGGGAGCGATGGAAGGCCAGAGCTGCCCCGTCTGGGCATTCGGCCAGGAGGGCCCCACAGGCTCTCTGAGAGTAGAACACACTGAGCTTTGAAGACTTAGCATAAAAAAAGGGTGGAGATACGCCATGATTGTTGACTCTGGTTTTTTATCTCTTAGACATGATCTGCATAACAGAGAAGCCACCTTTGTACGTACTCAGTAGTTTTTAGTATATTCACTTTCTTCCATCACCTCTAAAAGAAGGCCTCCACCCATTAACAGCGATGCCCGTCACCTTCGCCCCAGTTCCCCCGCCCCCACTGCCGTCTCTGGATTTCCTCTTCTGCACATTCCGTCCAGCACAAGCTGCAAGCTGGGCCCTCTGTGGCAGCTCCTCCCACGCCTGGTGTTTTCAAGGCTCATCGAGTAGCGCCTGCAGCGTCTTCCCTTCCCGTTTATGGCTGACGGATGCTTCATAGCGGCTGTGTCACTTGGTCCTCGTCACTCTTCAGCTGATGGGCATTTGGGCTGTTTCCACGGGGAGCCATTGTGAACGACGCTGCTGTGGGGGACATTAGTGTGCAGATCTTTGTGCGAACCGTACACGCTGAAAATGAAATGTTTTGAGATGTATTGGGTTAAGTAAGATATCAATTTTTTTCAAGTCCAGCCACAGAGAAGGGAAGGGCTGGAGGCTCACAGCTGGCATTCAAGATGCTGTTGATCCCATCCTGAGGTCCCTGAGCTTGGGGAGACAGTCCCCATATCCCCCTGTGGCTCCCTCCTCCACCCGAGTCCCCTGCTGAGGACTTCCTCAGGACAAACCAGAAGTCTGGGCAGTTACTGCCCCTACACAGATGTCCCCAGGGGGAGGAGCTGATGGACAAACACTTGGTCTCCCATCCCGAGGGGTACGGTTCTCTGATGTCATCTGTGCAGGTGCTCAGAGGAACCCTGGAGCGTTCACTGCCTGTCACCTGTGCGTTCACTGCCTCCTGAGTCTCTTCCCTCCTTGTCCCAGTGCCCACCCCTCCCAGGGCTTCCTGGGGGTGCCTCCAGATACACTCACTTCCCAGCTGCCTGTCTCCAGGTCGGCTTTTGAGGAAGCCAAAGTAGAGCTTAGACTTGGAAAGGGGATGGAAGAGCAAAGGGTGCCCCCAGAGGCTCGTTCATTCATCAGCTGGATGGAACAGCCTCGGGAAAGCTACTTCTCTGCTCGGAGCTTCCATCTCCCTTGTAAAATAGGAATCATAATACACTCACTGTGTGTTCTTAAGAGGACAAATGAAGTAATTTATGCAAAATGCTTAGCAAGGGCCTGCCACTTGGTAAGTGCTAATAAATGGTGGCTATCATTTCAGGTGACCCAGGGGGCATTATTGAATGGCTAAAATTATGTCTCTCTGGAATTGCAGGATTTTAATAGGGAGGAGCTTGCTAGGGTCTCAACCAACACATGCAGTGTGGGCTGTTTTTCGCTTGAAAGTCAAGTTAAGGCTTGGATTTGAGCACAGATGTGTTGTTTATGAGAAATAATAATGTTTCTTAATAATGTTTTCTATATTTAGACCAATGTCGTTCCAAAGCTTTGAAGCCTGGAAGCTTCATAAGCATATACTTAGTCATCCATGCTTGCATTATTTTTAAAACAAATGGGGTGCAGTGTACACAATGAAAACAGCCATTTTTGGAATTGTGTGTTTTCACTTCCCTTAGGGTGGTCTAGCCAGCAAAGACGGCACTCTCAGCACACTGCTGCCAAGATGTGGGTGGCACCCAGCAGCCAGGGTTCCTGGAATTGGTGTCTCAGTCTGGTGACAACGATGACATCCAAACTTCAAGCCACCCATAGTCCAGCTGTTCTCTCTGCCCCTGGTCATTCTTGAGGTCCAGGTGGGATGCCCACACGTGCATCCTGTCCAGCTGAAGTGACATGCCCAGGTCCCAGGGTGATGCACGTAGCCACCACCCCAGTCAAGACAGCACAACGCATCACCCTAGAAAGCTTCCCCGAACCTCCCCAAGTCAGTCCACATCACCCCAGACTCCTCCCTCCTGGCCTGTCACCACAGGTGGTTCTGATGCTCTTGAACTTGCAGACGTGGAACCCTCCCATGGGTGCACTCTGGTGTTGGGGTCTGGAGTCTTTGCCTAGCATCATGGTGTTAATTCATCCATTCGAATTGCTCATTCTCGTGTGGATGGACCTTCCAGTCATGTCCATTTGGGTTCTCCTGCCAGACTCACTTTACAAGCCTCACTGTGGACGCCCTTGATCTTGGGTGCTACCTAGGAGTGAGACTGCGGGTGCATAGGGCAAGGATGTGTCCAACCTCATAAGAAACTGCCAGACTGTTTCCCAAATGGCTGTACCACTTCGTGTCCCACCAGCAGTACCTGAGTGAGGGTGCTGTTCTGCAACCCTCAACACAGGATATCTCGGTTTTTTAATTTAAAACTTCCAGTAGGGGGCTGGGCTGTAGCTCAGAGGGAGCACTTGCCTAGCATGTGTGAGGCACTGGGTTCAACTCTCAGCACCACATATAAATAAATAGATAAAGTCCTATCGATGACTAATATATATATTAGCTGGGGACAGTTTGACACATGCCTGTAATCCCAGTGGCTCTGAAGGCTGAGGCAGGAGGATCGCGAGTTCAAATCCAGCCTCAGCAACGGTGAGGTGCTAAGCAACTCAGTGAGAGCCTCTCTCTAAATAAAATACAAAATAGGGCTGGGGATGTGGCTTAGTAGTCAAGCGCCCCTGAGTTCAATCCCCCATACCAAAAAAAAAAAAAAAAAAAAGCAACAATCTTTCAGTAGGTGCAAGATTAATACCTTGTTGCATTTTAATTTGCTTTCCCCAAATGACTTAATGATTTTGAGCATGATTTTTTAGGGTTATTGGCCATTCAGAGGTCTTATTTGTGAAGTGTCTGTTGTAAATACTTGGTTCCTTTTTTGTAACACTTTTCATCACTGGTTTGTGGAAGCTCTGGTTATGATTCGTTTGTCAGACATACATAAATAGCACCTATTTTTCCTAGTTTCTGACTTGCCTTTTCCGTGTTCTTAATGAGGTCACTGGATAAGCAGAGGATTTTAATTGGTTGACGTCTAACATGTTTTTCTTTTATGCTTAGAAGATGCAACTTCTCTCAAACCACTTTTTCTACCCCAAGCACATTTTTAGAAGACTTAGAGTTATAGGCTGTTGTATTTTAATCCGTGATCACTTCAAGTCACTTGAGTGTGTTGTGAATAGGGGTCTCATTCCTTCTCCCCCGGGTATATCCGGTGTTAACACACCACTTGCTAAGAGATTTCCCTGTCCTGTTGAATACCTCCGGCACCTTTGTGAAAACTGGTGGTCTCTCCTGGGTGGGTCTCTTTGGGGACCCTGTGTCCCGTCTCCTCCATTCACCAGTTCCACGTTGGCTCCATCTCTGGGCTGCTGTAAGTCTAGTACATTTGTCTCTCTTTTCTGTTGCTTTTGGTTAAATGGACCCTTTTCTGTTCACTCTGAAGTCAGAACACTCTCATCGACTTCTGGGGGAGTGAGGGTGCTCTGTGGCTTTGCCACCCATGACCTGCAACGTGCCTGGGTTTGGGGTGACAGCATCCTAGAGACCCCCAGTTCATGAGCACAGTGCCACCTCCCTCGTCTGGTCTTATTTCGCTTCTCCCAGCTTTCTGATTTTAGGATAGTTGTCTTGTATATCCTTCATTAAAGTTATTCCCAAGAATTATCTGCTTTCTGGTTTTATTGTAGATGGGATCTTGTCAATTTTCCACTATTGCTGCCAGATTATGAAAGTAGAATAGACGTGCATATTCACATAGTCTTGTGATCTTTGCCTGATTCCTGTGAGCTCTAGTGGTGTTCTAGAGACTCCTGGGTTTCCCATGGAGACAACCTTATCTTCTGGAAACAACGGCAGTTGTCACCCTTGCATTCCAATCTTCGTGGCGTGTGTTTCTTGTTGACTGTGGCTCCTGCCCAGACGCCAGTGACTCGGGGCCGTGAGAGCAGACACCTGCCTGCTGCCTTCCTGGGGCTGCACTTGTCCTCCACCCTGACGGACGGCGTTGGCCTCCGGTCCTCTCGCCAACTGGGAGTGTTCCTCGACTCCGGTTCTCTGCACGTGTTCAGATGCTGAGGACGTGTCCTTCCGCCCTGGTTGGCTAGTGGTCTTTGTCATTGCAGGTGTTGGACTCTGTTGTACGTTCTTTCTGCGTCCACTGGGATGGTCACTGGTTTTCTCCTTCATTCTATTGATGCAGTGAGTTGATCATATGGTTTGATTTTCAGATATTAAAACTCTCTACTTTCCCGGGGTACACACACCTGTATTTCCAGGAACTCCCCCAGGGAAACCCTGGGGGGGGGGTGCAACCCTCTTCCCCGGGGAGCTGGCTGTCTGGTCCACGCTTGCTTGCCCTGCCTGCCTCATCTCTTGGGGATTTGGCCATGTCTGTGTTTAAGGGGGTATGGGTTTGTAACCCTATTTTTCTGCCCCATTTCGATATTGGAGATATGGGGCCTCATAAGACGCTGGGGGTGGTGTCCTTCTCGACTTCCTAAAAGAGCTCACGTAATCCTGGTACTGCTTCTCCCGCGTCCCTTGGCAGGTCGTCAGGGCTACTGTGTCCTTAGGCGTTTTTGTCCCCCTCAGGTGTCACCTCTTGGCTGTGCCTGGGCTCTCCTGTGTGTTGATGAGCAGTTTTCCGTATTCCATTCCCGTCCTTGGGTTGGCGTTCTGGCCACACCTTCTAGCTCTGATTTTAGTTGCTCGTTCCAGCACTAAAATTCATATCCGTGAATTTATTTAAATTGATAGACTTCATTTTTTAGATTTACAGTGAAAGTTCAGGGCGTTCCCACAGTTTGCCTCCCCACAGGGGACTCAGTGCCGGCCACCGGTATCTGCAGTTGAGTGACATAGGTCACAGTCACTGGGCAGCAATGATACCCTGGCCCACAGAGTCCACAGTCCACGAAGGGCTCACATCGTATGTCCTCTGGGCTTGGGCAAGTGCCCAGCACCACGTGTCCTTCGCAGCATCAGAGAGAGAGCCGTGCTGCCGGGAACTGCCCCGTGCTGCCGGGAACTGACCCCTGCTGCCCTGTGCCTCCTTCCTCCCGGCCTCCCTGCTGCCTCCAAGTGCAGCCTTCTCCAGATCATCACGCAGTCGGAACCACACGGGATGCAGCCTTTGGTGGGCTTTCCCCCTTCCTGCTGTGCGCTTAAGGACTTTCTAGGCTTTTTTGTGGCTTTTTGGTGTCAAGTAGCGTCCCACCGTCTGTGTGTGTCACAGGTTGTCTGGTCACCTAGTGCAGGGCGTCTCGGTGCTCCCAGGTTTTGTCCCTTAAGAATCAAGCCTCTGTTCACATCTGTGTGACCTGTTTTCAGCTCCCTGAACCCCAGCGGGCATCACTGCTGGAGCCTGTGGCCAGGGCAGGGCGTCTGGCTTCATAGGACGCTGCCAGACTGACTTCCAAAGGGGCCGCCGGGCGCTGGCTCCCACACAAGGAGCCAGAGTCCCGGAGGCTGCACACGGACCCCCCGATGTGCCTCAGTGGTCTGGATTTTGGCCGTGGTAAAATCGCCTGTTGTTTCCATTTGCGGTTCCCTGATGGCATTTGCCGCCTCTGGATTCTCTTCGTTGGCAGTGTCTGTTCAGACCGTCGCCCACTTGAGTTGGTGTCTGTTTGGAGTTAAAGTTGTGCCATCTCATATAATACGGACATGGCAGTGGGGGTCCCGCCGCCCTCTCCCCCCAGTCGCTGACCCCATAGTCTGAGTCCACCCACACCTAAGCCCTGGAGGACGGTATCACAAGTCTGCTTTAGTCTTTTGAATAAGTTATGGAAAGAGATACTTTTTAACCCTTCCCTGCCAGCTCGCCATTTCCGGTGCTTTATTTCTTCCTGTCCGTCTGGCTCCCAGGCCCCCCAGCGTCGCCTGTTCCTTTTCTCTCCGCATTTCTCAAGGATCTGCTGTGACGGGCCCGCAGCGTCGGCTCTGCCTTGCTCTGCAGGACTGCTTCCCGGTGTCTGGTTTCCTGATGTGTGCAGTCGGTGCCTTTCTTGGCCTCCTTGCCCTGGGGAGCGGGCAGCTGTCCCTGTCCCTGTTCCCGTCAGGGCGTGTCTCTTCCCACGGGTCTGCCTTCTCCCACTTACCCCAGGGCCCCAGCTGGTCAGCTGTGCTGTCCTGCACCTGGTCCCTCTCCCTTCCCCTCTGGGTGTTCGCCGAGTGGCCGAGGTCTACAAATCTGTGTTTTCCCAAACTTGTGAATTTCCAGGCTTGTTTATTTGACCTGTCCGGCACCCTTCCCTCCGCCCTTTCCCTCTGTGGCTCTACCACAGGCACTTAGAAGCCTGCTGTCACCACTCTGTCACTGTGGCTCTGGTTTTGTGGGGGTTTTCTTTTGTTTTTATTAATTTTTTTCCTCTCTGCTCTTCGGATTTGGCGATTTCCGCTGCTCTGTCCTCTACTTCCCCGATTCTTCTGACTCCAAACTGCTGTCAGCACATCTGTGGGTTTTTCATTTCAGATATTCTGTTTTAAAATCCTAAAACATTTTGCCGGATTCTTATTCATAGGTTTCTCTCGGTAACGTCATCTGTTTAGTTTATTACATCTTCTGTCTGGGTCTGTGGACACATTTATAACTGCTGCATTAAACTCTCTGCCTGCTAATTTCAACCTCGGGGTCGTCTGGAGTTTCTGTCGGGTGACTTTCTGGTGACCGTGGGTCACGTTTTCCATTTCTTTGCGTGTCTGTTGTGTTGTACACCAACATTATGAGTAGCCCTGGAGAGACGAGGTTTTGCCCTCTTTCTCTGAAGGATGTGGGTTTTGTTCTAGACTCATTATTTTTGACTGCTCATCCTGAGCTTGTGGGGGCTGGTCTCATCCTCTTTGGGGGAGATCTCTAAAATGACACTTCTGGGGTTCCACCGGTTGAGCCCCTCTAACAGGACTGCACTAACTGTGATTTTTGTCACCATACAGTGGCAGCAGCTGAAATCTCTGAGCTCCCTGCTCCTGGGCAGCTCAGGGTTTGGCCCTCCCAGCTTCCTCCTTTGGAGATTCCCCTTTCGGACAACCTACAACTCCCCTCCGACTCCTCAGCCCACCAGCCTGTGGCTTCCTGCTTGAGTTCCACAGCTGACAGGCTGCCCTAGGCCGCCGCGCCAGGCTTCACCTACGCACGAGTGTGCGCTTAGTGGGTGGCCGGCTGCCTCCGTCATTGTTATGACAATGATCAGTGGTTACTTCTTAGAATTTCTCATGCTGTAGATGTCACAACCGTGTGCAGCCTGTTCAGGGGCACAGGTGTCCAGTGGCCTCTGGTTTGCACCACAGACTCCGTCCTTCGTACGTTTTGGCAAACGGCCTGTCATTTGCACAGCGATCGATTCATTTATTGGGTTGGTTATCCCGACAGAATGCTTCCTGAACTAGACCTGGAGGGTCATCTGACAGGAGGTCAAAGCCCCAGACGCAGGAGGTGAGCTGAGTTGATTCCTTTGGCCTCACAGCAATTAAACTTTCCCACAGTGTGACAGCTGACAGTGGCACACGAGTCCCACCTGCATGGATGGCCGGCTGCTGGTCACCAAAGTCAGAGTCCTCTGGGAAAGGCTCCAGGGCACGTTAGACCCACATCTTCTGCCCCAGAAGGTCATCGCACTGTGGGCCACAGAGAAAGGTGCCCTGCGTCCCCTGAAGAGGAGGATGGTGCACAGATAGCGCCCTGGCCCAGCTCTGTAGCCCAGAGGGGAGCAGAACAGTTGTGACTTGGCCTTCTCTGAATGTCCCGCAGCCACTGCAGGACGAGGACGTCTAACTGAATCAGCACACACAGACCACCTAGAACGGCCATTGGTACAGGGGCTGGGCCGAGAGCTCGGGCTGCAGTGGGTAAGTCAGTGATGGGGCATGCGTGCTGGCTCTGCCCAGCCCCTGAGCTGCCTGGGACTGCCCCTCAGGAGTGGAGGGGCTTGGAGAAACTGCCCCCACCCAGCCTGAAATCAGACGAGGCTGTGCAGAACCCGAAAGTCCCCTCTCCAAGAACACAAGGAGACACTGGCCCAGCACTGCCCCGAGGCCAGGGAGTCTGAACAGCAGGCAGCTGCAGGTGAATCTCACGGGAACCTCACGGAGGGGCGTCCGGGGCCGAGGGGCCTTCTGCCTGCCTCCTTGTCTCTGTGTGGCTGCAATATGGACCATCTGAGGTCATCCTTGGGCTGCTGACCAACCTGGTGACTTCTCAGCAGGACAGACCGGACGGAGGCCTGTGCCTTTAAGAAGCAGGCAAGGTCACTGTTGATCATATAAGTTTATTGTGCTCCCGGGCTGTAAAGGAAGCGTCCTCCTCCTGCTCTGAATATCCATTTTATGACATCCATAAACAGTGAGCTGCCCATGACTGTCCCCGCACTCGAACGTCCTCGCCCCGCTGGCTCGAGGGCGCTGCAGGGCCCGGGAGAGAGCAGTCGTGGATGGGAGGTGAGTCCAGCCCCTCTTGGCTCCCAGGAAGAGGGTGACACCCCCAGCCCCACCCACAGGAGGCCACCAGCCATCCTCGGTAGTGCCCTGGTTCTTGGGCTGGCAAGAGCAGAAATAGGTGACCTCTCTGCAGGGACTCTGAAGAGCTAGTCTCTTTGGGGCCAGGTACATGGGGGTTTTCCCCTAATGCAAAAATAATCGTAGGACACCCTTTCTAAAGGGGCCGTGGGTTTTCTGCGTTGCTCCTGTCTTTTCGCCGCTGTGGGAAGCGTGTTGAGCTTGGATCACGGGGGGAATGTCGGTGTCCACTCTGGTGCTTCAGGTGGAGACAGCGGGTGAAGCCTGGTGCTTTGTGTCATCTCCGCAGGGTGTGGACTTGAGCCCAGTGGGTCAGGCCACGGTCGCCAGCCGCCTGAAGACGGGCATGAGCGTGCAGGGCGCCGGGCAGCAGCCCCAGGCCATGGAGTGCTGTTCTTGCCCTGCTGCGGGGCCAAAGGCTCGCATGTGCGTGCCCACGCTGGCACCCCCGGGTCTCCAGCCCTCAGGCCCAGGCTGGGGTCAGTGCATCCCCAGAGCCGGGTTTGTTTTCGCTTGTCCAGGGCAGGAGGTGAATGTCCACACAGCTTGGCGAGCAGAGCACAGAACAACTGAGGTGGCTGTCCCTGTCCTCAGTGGCACAGGACAGAAAGGTGAGCCACCGTCAGCTGGCCGGCCCACCAGGGAGCACCTCCGGCCACGGTCTCTGGTGGGAAGGGCAGGCTTTCCCGTTGATCCCTCAGAGCAGACCCGTGGGTCATTCTGCGCTGGGCAGACTCAGGATGGTAAACAATTCCTGGAAGAAGTGGGTGAGGCAGGGCAGGTTCCTTGAAATCCAGGAGGCCAAGGCGGAGTCAGACACTCCGTGGGCATTGCAGGGGGCAGGGCAGACTCTGCCGGTCACACCACTGGGGAAGCACCGTGGGCAGAGTGCCCTTCCCGCTGCCCCCACAGGCTGAATCCTGTCCAGGAACCTCAGCTGACAGCCCCAAGAGACCCCTCCTCAGAGTGGCCAGGGACTCAGTTGGCTCCACCTGCCTTGGTCCTTTTCTGTGCCCAGGTGCTGGGCTGAGTGGCAGCGTCCTCAAGCCAGGACCCCAACTCGCCACCCCCAAGGTTGCCCTGAACTAACTCAGCTCTCCTGTAGCACGGGGAGCCCTGCTGCCACTGCCCTCCCAGTGCGCACTCCTCACAGGAGGGGACAGGTGGCTAAGACACAAGCAGAAGGGAGTCCAGACTCGTGAGGCTGTGCACGAGCCTCCCTCAGCCTGTGCCGTGACGGACTGTCTGGAAGGTCACATCTCACCCTTGTTACAGTCACTGGTGCCTAGCGGTCCATCCTGGAAGTCCACAGGACACCCCGACTCCAGGCCACTTTCAGACTGTACGCTGCCTGATCTCCTGGGATGGTTTCCTTTGGAAGCATGAGTCACCACGAGCGTCAGCTTGCTCTTCCTTGGTGTTTATCTGCCTGACCAGGGCCAGTTAAGGCTGACTCCCTGACCCCAGGCTCTTTTTTCTTCTCTCCCCATTTACTTAAAATCCTTGAGATTGAGAGGAACTCCAAAGACCAGTCTTTCCCAGCTGCGAATTACCAAAATCTCTGGCTTTTGCTGATTATTCTGAAACCTGCTAAGAAATTCTCAAAGCCAAGTCACTTGAATATGCTTTGATTTAAAAAAAAAAAAAGAAAGAAAAAAATCAGTACACATCATGCAGCATTTAGGAAACAGCACTAGGCATCATACACAATAGCAAATTTTGCTGGCAGGGTGTAGTTTTGCCAAGAAGGTGGCAAATGACTAACAATTGCAATTGAAACCTGCTGCCCCCATCTTCAGGGGTTTCAGGCTCCTGAGGGTTCCCAGGTGCTGGAGAGGGAAAGAGCACTTTCAGGACATTGCCGGCAGGATCTGGGCCTCTCAGCCCCTCACCCCCATCATCCCAAGGACCACAGCACACCAGGGTGGGTGGCACAAGCAAGAGGGGATGTGGTGGAGAACTGTGACTGTCAGCAAGCCTTAGAGAGATGGCCGTCAGGACGCCACGGCGGGGAAGGTCACGTTGCTTCCCGTGGGCCAGGGCCTGTCCTGAGCACTTCACACACATCCAGCCACAGCTCATTTGTAAGTTCTGAAATCCACCGGGAGGAAATAGTGGCCACTGCAGGAATTCCAGCGACTGGGGGAGGGAGGCACCCACTTCCGGACCAGGCTCTGTTTATGGATGTGTGGGTGGTTGGTCTTTGTGCACACCAGCATTTTCCCCCTCCTTTCTCCTGGAAAAAGATGCAGATTTTGCAGTCTGGAAAGAGACAGCCCAGGGAGCTCGTTGTGCGGAGCTGCGGTGGCCTCTGGGGGGTGTTCCCACTGGCTTTATTTCTGGGCCCTTGCAGAGAACCAGAACATTAACACTTCCCCCAGCGCTGAGCTGGGGAGGAAGGCACCAGATGAAGGGCACGATGCATGACGGCACTTGAGATGGAAGTTGAAATCGGGCATCAGAATGATGGAACACGGAAGGGTCCCACCTCCAGAGTCCTAGGGGAAGTCCCTTCTGTTCTGAGGACTTGTTTGGAGGTAGTTGCAGGTTTGCATGCGGCCAGGAGAACAAACACGTGGCTAGTGCTTTCTTTCTTGGAAGGCTGTTTATTATTCACCTAGCCCATCCGTCTTTGCCCAGTTTCCTCTGGGGTAACATCGGGCACAGCTGTGGCCCGGTGACACCAACTCTGGACACTGACAGTTCTGACATAGATGGCTCCCTCCTCTCAGGACCCCTCCTGCTGCGCGCTGAGGCCACACCACTTCCTTTCTATGCCCCACCTGCTCCTTAACCCCGGCAGCCACTGATCACGGATCCTGATTGTGTCATTCCAAGAATGCCCTGTGAGTACAGTCCTGCAGGGGATCCCTGGGGACAGGCTGGGTCCCCCACCATGATCCTCACGGGCATGCCGGCCGCTGTTTCTGTATTGATGATCCACTTCTTTTTGTGGCTGAGCCGTGTTCTATGGGTGGACCATAGTTCACTTAGCCTTTCACCCTTGAAGAGTCTCTGGCTTCTGTCCAGTCGGGGCTATTACAAATCAAGCTGCTGGGAACGTGGTGTCCAGGTGTTAATGTGAACATAAATTTTTATCTCTGCAACCGCAGGAGTGAATTGTGAGGTCATACATAGGGTGGTTGCCTGCTTGGCTTTTTAAGAAGCTACCCAACTTTTCTGGGGCAGCCGCACCACGCTCCTGCCCAGCAGCAGAGCATGAGTGGCCCCCCCGCCCCTGGGTCTTCCTTGCCACGGGGGCCGGTGCTGGTTTTGTCTTAGCATTTTGATGAGTGTGCCGGGGCAGCGTGCTGCAGGTGCAGTGTGCGTTTCCTCGTGGCGACGGACGCTCGGCATCTTCTCACGCTCCTGTCTTCCATGGGTCTGCACCGACAAGCTCGCCGCCTCTTGCCCGTTTGCAGATGGAGTTGTTTTGAGTTTGACAGTGGACGTGCTTCTGTAGTCAGGCCTTCTTGTCGGGTGTGTGGGTGTTAGCAACCTTTCACCATCTGACAAACACCTGGAAACAGCTGAAGGAGGAAAGGTTGGCTTTGGTTCGTGGTTTCAGGGTCTGTGGTTGGCTGCCTCCGTTGGTGCCTGGGGCACCTCATCATGGCGGAAGGAGGGCGGGTGGAGGGCAGAGCCACTCACTCCGTGGTGCTGGGAGCAGCTCTCATTCAGCTACGGATCTTCCGGAGCTAATGAATGAGGCCGAGCCTTCAGGAGCCACTCACTCCAAACCCTGCTTCACTGGGGACCAAGGCTTCGACCTGTCTTGGGGGGTCACTTCACATCCAAACCGTAACAGGTGGTTTGAAATGTTTCCTTCCATATCCATAGCAGACTGTAGCTTGCCTTTTCATCCTCTTAACCACCTGTCTCAGAATGAAAATGGGTGTTCTGATGAAGTCCAGTTTATCAACGTTTCCTTTTACGGCTGGTGCTTTTGGTATCACACCTAGGAACCTGCCTCTCGCAATATTCTAAAGATTTTCTCCTGTTCATGTCCCTGAATGTTTTATCATGGTTTTCTGTTTTGCAGCCCTGGTCCATTGCACTGATTTTTATGTAAAACTGTGAAGTTTCTGCCTGCGGATGTCTGTTCCTCCAGCCCCTTTGGTTTGGACGGCTGTCCCTCCTTCCTGGGAGTGCCTGTCACCTTACTAACCAGTCAGTCCTGTGTGATGCCATTCAGGGCTCTCTGCTGTCTTCTGTTCTCCTTGTGTCTGTCCGTCCGCCTCCTTCCTCCACTACTGCACAGTCTTGACCACTTTACCTTAAAGAAGTCTTGAAATCAAATGGACCGATGCCCCCACTTTATCTTCTCTTTCACAGTCGTTCCAGTTCTTCTGTCTTTCTACGTAAATGTTGGAATAATCTTGTCTATTTCTGCAAAAAGAATCTTGCCAAGATCTTGGTAGGAATTTTGTTAAAGCTGTATTGAGTCAGCATCTGTGCCGTGGGGTCTCCCAGCCGTTAACGGACCAGGCCTTGTGTGTTTGTGACTTCTTTGATTTCTTCTCTTGCGCTTTGTTGGATTCACACCTCAGCCCTGTCTTCCTTTTGGGGGACTATAAATGATATTGCATGTTTTTTCTCAGGGTCTGCATGGTCCTTGCTAGTATGTAAGTACAGTGGGACTTGTGTACCTTTGATCCTGGGACCTTGCTGACCTCACTTGCTGGTCCTCAGAGGGTTTGGCAGAGATTCCTTGGCATGTGCTGTACAGACGGTCATGTGCTTGGCACACAGGGGCAGCGTTTCTTCTTCTCTCTGGCTCATGAGTTTTGTTTTTGAGTCTTGCCTGATTGCTCTGGTGGACCCCCCAGCACTGTGTGGAACAATGGTGGGGTGGGCCCTGGGCCCTGCCACCCTCAGAGGCAGGCCGCCTGCCCCACCCCACGTCACGCCAGCTGGGTGGGGTGTGGTTGGCGCCTCTTTACCAACTTAAGGAAGTCCCTCTCCGACCCTAGTTCTCTGAGAGTCATAACCATGGGTGGAACGTGGTGGAAGTCGGTTTATGAGTTAACTGGTGTCACTGTGCCTTTCTGTGGTGACACACTCACTGGTGTTCCAACGCTGAGCCAGGCTTGCACACCTGCACTGATTGCCCCTGAGCCTGCATGGTGCTTTTGAAGTGCTGAATTGTGTTTTCTAAAATGTCACCATTTTTGTCGTTGTGTCCTTATGTCCTTGTGTCCGTGTGTCCATGGAGGAATTGGTTTGAAGTCGTCCTTTCGCTGTTGTCGGTCTTTGTGGATTTGGAATCAGGCTAATACTAGCTTCATAAGATGAATCTGGAAGTGTTCCCTCCTTTTTTTTTTTTTTCCTGGAACAGATTGTTTAGAATTGTGTTAATTCTTTAAACATTTGGTAGAATTCACCAGTGAAATCTCTGGGCCTGGGAATTTCTTTTTTAGGAGCTTTTTAATTATGAATCCGATTCCATTAATAGTTGCAGGCTGCTCAGATTACCTTTCTTCTTGGCTAAGTTGTACTTGTGCCTTTTGGGGAGCCGGCCCACTCTGTCTGTGGAGGTTTGTGTGCTCCCTTACAATCCTCACCGTGTCGGGGTCGGCCGTGACGCCCCTTTCGTCCCTCGCTGTCTGACTTGCGAGGATTTTGTCGATTTGTTGATCTTCCCAGTGAACCCAGGCTTTGGCTCATGGCCGTGAGCTTCACGTGCTCTTCTCTCTGTGGGTTCTCAGGGGTCTTGGAGTGCCGGGTGGAGATTTCCCATGCTCTCAGGTCCCCTCCCAGCACTGCTCCGGTGTGTCCCGCGGCAAAGGCTTGATGGTTGTGTTCCCCTGAGACTTCCTCTTTGACCCATGGATCATTTAGAGTGTGTTTAGTTTCTGTTTGGAGACTGTCCTCTTATCTTAATGCTCCTGGGGTCAGAGAGTCCACTCTGAACGGTTTCGGTTCTTTTAAGTTTGTGGAGCTTGTCCTCACGGCCTGGATCCTGGCCCACCCTGGCATGTGCCCAACAGACACCTGACAAGAACGGTGGCTGGGGAGGGTCCATGAATGCCCGTCGCTGGATGGACTTCCTAGTCTATCTAGACTTGGAGGTGGTTGATCTTAACGTCTGTGACACGTTGCTCTTCCTGTAATAAGTGATACAAATCCATGCTCAGCTCACCCCGGGGGCGGTGGATCTCTATGTGATCCTTGCTGAGGTCGCCACTCTTCTTCTCTGGCAGGTGTGGGACTTTTTGAAGGCCAAGTCCTTGGACCGGCCAGCAGCCCAACCTGTGGCTCTAGAAGTGTTTCCTGAATGGGGTTTTTACTCTTGTAATTTCAAGAGACTTTTTCCTCTTCTCTTTTAGTCACGGAATGCTAAATCTGGAGAGACCCAGGCTATCTCACCCACCCACGTATTGGGCACCCATTCTGGGGTTGGGAGACACACATGGAAGTAAAGATCTTGATACTTAGAGGTCTGGGATGCCCAGAGGGCACAACCATGCAGGCCAGGGAGCATGTGGAGAGAGGGCCAGCAGCTTCACTGGGTCCTGGCACTATCCAAACAGGTTTCCCGAGGGGCGTTTGCACTGTGAGTGTAAACTCAGTGCCAGGAGGTCACACTGTAACTGAGAGACAGTCACTGCGACATAGGTCTGCACAGTCCTCTCAGGGTGTGGGATCATACAACTGAGAGTCTACTGTAGGCAGGTGAAGCAATGGAGTCTCAAGAGGTGAATTTAAGTTGATTGGTTTAAATTTTTTTTCTTTTTGTGAAATTAACATGTTCATTATACAAAATGTAGAAGATATAGGGAAGCAAAAATAAGAATGAACTTTGTAACAACTCCTACAACCCAAGGGTAACCACTGTTGTTACTTTGGAATGTATCCTCCCCAGTATATTTTGAAAAATAGGATCATTCTCTATTACCACGTTAATTTTTAAGACTCCAATAATAGGAACATTTTCCAAGATCTTCCCTTCCATTCATGTCATGATTACACAATCCCATTTGATGGACATATAAGTCCTTTAGGTTTTCACTGTTTAAATAACATTGGGATGTGGACATTCATGATTACTTCCTACATATGAGACACTGGGTCACAGCATAGGAACCCCATTGCCAAATTGGGGTATTAGGTCTTGTTCGTTTGGAGTGGTTTTGTTTTCTCTTGTTTTGTTTACACGGAGAGTTAAGCATCAAGCCAACAAAGGAGTTTACCTGGACTCAGGACTGAGCCCCGGAGGCTGTTAGTGCTCAGGGTACACAGGAATGGCACACTTGGACCAGGAAGAGACCTCTCCCTGCCTGAGAACCCAGAGTTGCTGAAAAGAGCAGTCCTGTGGGCACCTAGTCCTGGCCATGAGTCTCCAGCATGGCACTGGTCAAGAAACAGGAAAAGAGGCAGGTTACTGGCATCCCGGGACCTGAGCCCTGTAAAACCAGCCACCCAGCCCAGTTTTACAGACCGGGCGGCCGGGGGACAAATCACTCCACCCTCCTACTTCCTCTCTGCAGGCCGGCCAGGAGAACACCACGCTTTACACTTGAGCTTGCATTTGAACTTGCTTCGTCAGAGTGATTGCCCCCATAAATGGGCCTGGGCACTCAGGAAAGCCTCCCGTTACAGAGCCCCATGGTGCCTGCCTCTGTGGCTGGTGCTGACACCTGGAGACAGCCTGGACTCCACCGAGGACCAGTGGGAGCAGGCTGGGCCTGGGGCAGTCCAGGAGGAAGGGGATCCCCAGGCCCAGAGAGGCCTGCCTGGGTTGCTGGCCGGGAGGCCCCGCGTCTCAGCAGCTCGCCCGGCAGCCCCTGGCCACAGTGCCAGGCCTGGCCCGTGGTGACTTCCAGCTCCCTGTGCCCGTGTTCCATCTGCCTTTCTTCTTTGGTTTTCAGAGAGAGAAGAGCTAACCCAGAGCGTGCTGGCCCAGGTGGCAGAGCAGTTCTCCAGGTGCACAGCCCTCCACACACGCGCTGTCCCGACGGGCCGTCTGCTTCCGTGGCACAGGAGGCCCTTGTCTGAGGCTGGCCTAGGCCAGCAGGACTCCCTCTGTGACTTCTGTCCCTAAGCAGCTTGGCACACCCCGGGAATGCTCACCTTATCCCAAAGACCAGGTCCCACGGTCACTTCTAGAATGTGAGCTCCAACTGCAGAGAATGTTCTCGACTGGTTCTTCTGGACTAGAAGACAGTCTGTACTTTTTTTTTTTAAAGCACCATTTTAAAAATGAGCTTCCTCACTGAGGTCCTCCTAGAGGGGGCTTCATCTTCATCCTGAGCTGCCCACTAATTCTAAGTGGGCGTTTAGTTTCTCAGAGTGATTTCTCTGCAGTGTCTTACTATCCCAGAGTGATTAAAATGGGGGAAAGGACAGACGAGCTGTGTATTTTAAGGCCCATGAATCATTGAACTGACTGGTCAGGGCCTCCCGAGGTTACACCAGTCCCCTGAAGGTGACTGTTCCCAGTGGGTGGGGTGCTTGGTGACCTGAGGACCTTGTAAACTTGTGTTCACTGCCCAGGTCAGAGGAAGTCAGTCCACCACCTGGGGACATTGAGTTCCTTAAAAGCATCTCTGAGTGTCTTGGTCTCCACCCCACACCAGCCACCTGGAGGCCTCGCCCCTGACAGGGATCATAGAGTTTGCTGGGCCACGTTTAGCTCTGAGGATTTTATGAGTTACGTTTTGTACTTTTCTCCATTTTATTTCTAGAGCATTTAAGATCAATGAACTGAAAGCTGAAGTTGCAGACCACCTGGCGGTACTGGAGAAACGCGTGGAATGTGAGTGGGGTTGTTTCCCTTCTGCTTCTGCCTTCTGACTACCCTTAGAGCTAACCACTTGGACGGGGTGAAGTTAGTGCCACTGGTAAGCGAGGCTGTTTTCCTTATGAAATGCTTGGGGCTCCTGTGACCTCACCAGGGCTGGAAGGGTGAGCCATCTGAGCATGTCAGTCCTGCTTTAAAGCACCGCGGCACAGGACACAGGCCTTCTGCGCACAGAGCAGAGGGAAGACACCTCACACTCGGCCCCGGAGCCTCTGCTTCAGGCCTTGCCTGTGGCTTCAGCAGAATGAGGACATTCTCGGCACACCCACCCGCACGCTCTGGTTTTTTGGAATAGGTCTACAAAGTTGTTATCTCTTGGTTTCCAATTATCACAAAAGCAAAGCAGAAAAGCAAAGTGAGCAAAGGAGAGTTGATTCCAGTCTTGATTCAGTTACCGGAACTCCACATTCTGGGAGGAAGGCAGCTTCGAGTCGCCCACGTCTCGCACCCTCGGCAATAATGGCAGGATCGGGGCTTGACTTCCACCCGCCTGACGTTCCGCATCCGGCTCGCAGCCCAGCACGGGAGGTGCTTTGTCAGTGTCCCGGCGGAGGTTAATGGTTAATGGGCAACTTATTTATTAACAGGATCAAGCAAACAATATCCAAACAAGAGGCCATTAGGGGCCTGGCTTGCTCCCCAAAACATCTGGCAGATCTGTGCTTGTAAGATTGACAGAATGTCACTTTTCCTATCGTGTTTGAATTGCTTACAATTTAAAAAAAATGAAAAAATCAGCACTACACCAGGACTGATTCATCTAAACAAGTTGAATCATGAGCTCCATGGACATGTGCAAACTTTTCAAAGAAAATGTATGTGTTGGCGTTTTAAAACTCACCTGCTCATTGGACCTTCGGTTTTCTTTAACCCGTGGAGGATGAGGATGCCACAAGGGTTAGGTGCGGATCAACAGGACTGGGACCAGGGCAGGGAGTCCGGGCCAGGCTGCTCTCAACTCCTGCCCCTGCCTGATGGGGCGAGCACTAGCTGAAGAGGAACAGCCCCAGGAGGGTTCCCATACCCAGGGCAGAGACACGACGGGCTGCTTCAAGCAGAGCACGACTCTTCCGGAAGAACTCCAGGCAGCCCCTGCTGGCCTGGAGGCTGTGCTGTGGAACAGCACTGATGCTCTCGGTGCCAGCGCGGCCATTCCCAAGCCCAGGCACTGCACCCTCGCCCTGGACCCCGGGTCTCCAGGGTCCCGACGGCCTCCCCTGCAGACATCAGGTTGCTTCTTCACATCACCAAGCACAGACTCAGAGCCTGCAGAGCTGGACCCTGTGCCCACCTCAACTGCAGGGGAAGCCAGAGAACCACTGTGTTCACGTCCTGGGGCCACCTGACAAAGTTCCACGAAGTAGGGGCTGAACGACAGAAATGCCTTCTCTCACGATGCTGCAGGCCCCAAGTTCAAAGTTAAGGTGTCAACAGGGTGGGCTCCTCAGGGTCCCTGAGGGAGACCGTGTCCCGGCCTCTCCCTGGCATTCCCTGGCTGGGATGCTCGTCACTGCCATTGCCCTCTGTCTTCACCTGACATCCTCCCTGTGTCCCAAATCTCCCTCAGACACTGGACCTCTGGATCCACAATGGTCTCACCTCAGTATCTCTAACTGGTTACTTCTGTCCAGGACCTTTGCCCAAACAAGGTCATGTTCGCAGGTTCCAGGGGCCTGGTACAACCTCCGCAGTGAGCCTCGGGCATGTCCAGCTTCACAGCGCGAGGCCGGCTCAGCCTCCCACCAGCCCCATTGAGCAGGGACTCTCAGGAAGGGCTTTCAGCCAAGAGCACAGGGAAGGTTTGCCACCGAGTCACCACCCACACCTGCAGGTGCACAGAGCCAGTCTTGGCTCGGCCTGTACCTGCCCCACAGCGGGCGCCCTGCTTCTCTGCTCCTCAGCACCATCGCCCCTTCCCCGCCCCCTCTCTCCCCCCACCCCGCGTGGAAGCTCCAGCCCCTGCTCCCACTCCTCCTGGCATCTCCCCATCCCCCTGGCTCCTCGCCCTCCTCCGCCATGCAGGTGAACCCCGGAAGAGCCCTGATCTCGCAGGTTCTCCGCCCAGAGGACCCCACCTGGCTCTGGGCTCACCTTCCCCTGGTGCATCTGGCTGGCCAGTCCCAGTCTCCTGGCCTGTCCTCCAGTGGATGTGGCCAGGGATGCCCACTGGTGCTGAGCCCTGGGGAATGTGAGCCCCAGAGGGAAGGCCCAGAGACACAGGCCTGAACCCAGAGATGAGCATAGGCCCACATCAGGAAGGGAGAGGGAGGTCCTTTGGAGAAGGGGCCTGCAGCTGACCTCCCATGCTGGCCACGAGGGAACTGCTCCATCCAGTCAGTCCTGACCCTGCACAGCTGCTAGGAGCCAGCTGGCCTGAGCTGCCGGACCAGGAAGGCCACTGGCATGCTGCTCCATGTAGACCCTCTCATGTGACTCTCTCTCTCTCTCTCACACACACACACACACACACACACGCACTCAAGTGTGCTATGCACATGGCTCTGTCAGCCTGCAGGGCGGCCCTCTGCTTCTCAGTCAGGGGGCATCTGCTGGAGTCCACGGCCCAGGACCTGTTCTAGTGGAATCTCCTGCTTACTCTTCGACCTTCTTGAACACAGAATCTTCTGAATCAAATAGCAATTTCTCCTCATTGTCTTTACAGCTTTTCTCCTTGTGTGTGTGAATGTCTAGGCTTCTTCAGGGAGTCAGGGCTTCTCTGAGATCAATGATGAATTCATAGACAAGCACTCGCAGGCTGCGGTGCGCTGGGCTCAGCATGGCCCGCCCTGCCCCTCCTACCTACTGGTGCCTGGGCTTGAACCAAAACCTAAACCTAGCTTGTGCCACTGTCCGAGCTGACCCCTGGGGCAAAATCCATGCAGATCACCAGAAGACTCCTGCTTTTCTCTGTCGTGCGGGAAGTACTTCAGGCAGATCTGGGGACAGTGCTGAAGGGCTCTGCTCAAACCCCTTCTCGAACAGCCCCGTTAGCTCTGTGTCCGCCAGGCCCCCACCAGCCTCTCGCCCACAGCCAGGGGGAGGAGGAAGAGCAGCAGAGCCTCACTGCCTGCTCAGACCTTGTACGCACCAAAGCCCTTCCCCGAGGCAGCATCTCTCTTAGGATATATCTAAAAAGAGCAGATAATTTAAAAACAAAACAGTGCTGATGATTAAAAATAAAATTCGGGAGGCAGGGACTTGCAGAAGGCCCCAGAAACCCTTCTGAAGTCTGAGAAGACAGCCCAAGGTTCCAGACCTGCTAAGCCTGCTGGTCAGCCTGTCTGAGGGCCCAGGCCAGCCAGGGGACATGATGGGCCAGTTCCGGGCTGGACTCCAGGGCCCTGTGAGCGCTGGAAGGGGAGCTTCTACTTTTGGGATGCTTGGTCTCTGCAGACCTGCACGAGGAACCGATGGACAGTATTTGTGTCTGGCCTCAACTCCAGTGTCCTCCTGCCACTGCCTGTGCATCCCCTTCCCGGCCCAGGCCTGGAGCTGAAATGAGCCATGGAGGGGAGCTGCGGACTCTCCTGGAGGGAGCCTGGTGTTCAGACGATGGTATTTAATCCGAGCAACCCTGGACCTCCTGTGCCAGACACGTGATGAATTCGTAAACAAGCGCTCGCGGGCTGCGGTGCGCTGGGCTACCCTGTTTGGCTGCATCAGGCCTGTCTCTCCCCTAGATCTACTAACTTTCCGGAACTTTCTGCCTTTCAAGTGTTGGCAAGATGGAGCTGCTGCTTGCTGCCAATGCTGATCTACTGTTGGTCCTGCCAGTGTCCTCGTGGCAAGCCCACAGGCGGGCAGGGGGGGACACTGAGGTCTGTAAGGCCCCGGGAGGCCACCTCATCTCAGCAGAGGACCGTGACATTCAGCAACTTCTTAAGGGGCCCACAAGGCAGAAAGCAGGAGGAATCCCTCCAAAGGGTGGTGTGGCTGTCCAGCCTCTAGTGCCCCTGTGGCCACCGCCCTGGCTCCATGCATGGCCTCAACCTGAGTGTCTGTCCCCAGTCTGCCCACCGTGGTGGTATAGAGGGGGGACAGAAGCTTCCCTGGCCCGGGAAGCCTCCTGCAGGCCACGCGGGGAGCATGGGGGCAGTGGGCTGGGAGCGCCCAGACCCAGCTCTGCTAACCCTTAGCTGGGCCTCTTGGTGGCTGTCTGGGTGAGGTCAAGGTTTTCTCCTGGTTAACTGCTCTGGGAGCTTAAAGAGAAGCTTTTATCTTAATGAGGTCTCAGTGCTTGCCGAGGAAGCGTGGCCTCACTGCATTTCAGTGCCCAGGGCCACTGTCCCCGCTCCTTCTTTGGGGGATAAAAGACTCTCATACCCTCAGCTGGCACTGGGCAGTGAAGAGGAGCGGACGTGGGCAAGGGTGGGGACATGGGGCGGGGGTGGGGCTGCCACGCTGTAGATACAGCACAGACAGACGTGGCTCCAGCTTGCCGGGAACATGCCTGGGGTGACAGAGTCCCTGTGGCCAAGCCGGGCAGGTGGGGCCATCCTACTGTCAGCAGAGTGGGCCAGAGCGGGAGCCTCTGCCAAGAGCCCGTCCTCCCCGGGGCCCCTGTGTTACCAGGTCCTCCCAGTCTCTCCGCGGTAACCCCCTGCTGTGTCTCTTTGTCACTAGTGGAAGGACTGAAAGTGTTGGAGATCGAGAAATGCAAGAGTGACATCAAAAAGATGAGGGAAGAACTGGCGGCCAGAAACAGCAGGTAAGGTCCACGCTGAGGGCGCTGCAGGCCGCCGGCCTGGGCCTGGGCAGAGCCTGTCTGGGGCGGTGGACTTGGTGTCCCCAGAAGAAGGGCTCGTGTGACTCGCTCCAGCTCCGGCTTTGGCCACACGGGCTGGAGGGAGCCCCACTCTCCTGGGACCTACTGTTGGAGCCCGGGGCTTTCCTACCATAAAGGGTGTTCATGGCTGATAGAGGCGGGAAGGTGACTTCGCGTAAGAGGACCCTCCTGCAGACCCAGTGTGCACAGGAGTCCACTTGGCTTGAAAGGTGTGGACGCCGATTTTTAAAGAAAAAGAACAATAAGAATGCACAGATATTTGGCTTACCAGGCACAACATCTAGGTGCCCCCATCCTCATCCCCAGGCCAGGGGACATCCCCACAACACACGCATCAGGGAACAATATGGGGAGAGCACCAGCCATCACGGACAGAGGGACACCGGGGGGACCAGTGAACCGTAGTTCAGACAAAACATGCCTGAGGTTCATCAGTGCCTCCTCAAAAGTCTATCAGAAGGACCCTCCTCCAAAGCTGTGGTCACCGTAAGCATGGGCCAGCCACGCACGGCCTGAGGACAGAGCCACACGGTAACAATGTGACAATGACGGGCAAGCACGTGCCCGAGCCCACACAGCACTAAGGCTCTGGCTGATCCACTGAGGGACCCCTTCACCTCCCACGTGGTCTCCACCCAGGAGGCTGAGCCACTGAGGAATAGCTGAAGGCCATACTATGACCACGGCTTTGGCAGAGGGTCCTTCAGATGGACTTCTGAGTAACTGCTGTGGGGCCTCACAGGGACCAGTGAGCGGGTGAGCAGCCCTGGGCAAAGGCACGCTTTTTCTCAGGGCCTCGTGACGTGTTGAGAACCGTGCCCGAGCATAGGGGGCCGAGGGCCACCCACTCAGTGAGGAGGGCAGACCTGCAACAGGTGCAGGAGACCTGTCACGGCCAGCACCTGACCTCTTGGGGAGGACGCCGAGCAGCTCACCTCCTGAATCACACCCACCACGGTCACCATACTGACCTGGTGACTGATTGGCCTTGGGGATGTCTCGTGCTGTTTGATTTGGAGAATGTCAAGGTAAAGGAGTTTGTGGCCACAGGAAATACGAGTTAGCGGTTTGTCTCTGTTGTCCCCATGCTAGAGGCTCCTCAGGGATGGGAGTCCCTCCTGGTGGCCTTGGGAAGAGACTGGAGTTGCTCAGCGCAGAGCTGGGCCGGCGAGGCTAGGACCCGGCTGGGCAGTCTGAGGCCCAAGGCACAACCCAGCCTTGGCATCACCCATTTCCCCTGGCCCAGGTGAGGGCAGGTGGCCTTGGGCAGGGATCATGGGTTGGCAGGTCTCCTCGAGAGCCCAGCCAACAGCCTCAGGGCAGTCGGGCTGCAGCAGGTGCCTGGGCTCCTTCAGCTCCTCCGCGCTCTGCAGGAAGTGCATTCTTAGAGCTCCCAGCGCCACAGCCTGAGGGGGCGCCTTCCCAGGGCCTGTGAGCCGTCTAGGCACAGAGTCCTCAACTCTCCGTTCCGGCACGTCCCAAGTAGGTGAGGCAGATACGGGGACTCCAATCCGGAACCAGAGGGGGTCAAACCCATTAGGAAAACAAACCCAGGGCCCAATCCACCTGGTGCTGGAGCCCACAGCCCCTGGGGTACCCCCCAAAGCAGCCCCTCCCTGCTCTCTAGAATAGCGGGCTCAGAGCAGGAGCCATGAGCGGTGGAGGGAAGGGCCCATGTAATCATGAGTGAGTCTTGTAGCAGCTCCGGCCCTGGGTGCTGGGCCCTTGGAGCGCGGCTTCACCTTCCCTGGTCTGCAGGGAGAGGCTGTGTCCTTGCTGAGCAGCCCTTCCTCGTGAGCCCACACAGCACTAAGCTCTGGGCTGATCCACTGAGGGTTCCCTTCAGTGGATGTCGGCCCAGCCCAGGGCCAAGGTTTTGCTTTATGGGGACACAGAGGGGAGAACAAGGGCACCAGGAGGGGCAGAGCCCACCCGACGCCCACAGGGTGGCAGATGCGCCTGACAGGCTGACCTACGTGCACCCACACACAAGCACATCCCACAGGGCCCCAAGCCTGGAGCCTGGAGCCAGAGCAGAGCCCGCCCGGGGACAGTGGGGCTCTGCATGGTCCCCTGGCACCCCTGAGCAGGCTGCCCACTCTGAGCTCCCTGGGTTTCTCGAGGTTGTTTCAAGAGGACAGAGGTTCAGGGGGTTCTCTGGCCGCAGCTGCCCTGGCTCCAACACCGCTCAGGCAGAGAGCCGGCGGGAGAGGGCTGGAGACCTGGGATCGCTGCTTTCACCCCAAAACAAAGGCCTTGACCACTGGACTGAGCCCCAGGGGAGGGGAGGATGGGACGGCAGGGAAATGAAAGCAGATAAGCTCCAAGTGGAATGAAATGGAAAGGCACCCTGCCAGCTGCCCCACGTGTTCCCGTGGCAACGGGGCTCAAAGAGGGCTTCTGGCCCCGGATCGGCTGGCACCCAGCAGTCTCTCTGCTCCCACGGCTGCCGTTGCCAGGAGGGAGCCAGGTTCTGGCAGTCAAGCCATCCTGCCTGCTGGGGGCCTGCAGGACCCTCCTGGGGACGCAAGATCTTGAGGAAGCATGGGTTGGAAAGGCAAAAGGGGGCAGCACTGCACCCCAGTTTTCCCACTGCACAGGTCAGTCTCCCCTGCTCAGAACGAACGAATAGGTTTCCTGTGTACAGGGCAACGTGGAAACGCTCTGATTGGCACGTTTGGTCCTTTTGTTATTGTTTTGCTAGGTCCAGATTAGAATCCGCTCTGTACATCAGCATGCTGTAGCAGCTCTGATGATTTGTCAAGTGTGGACTCTGAGCGAGGCCCAGCAGCTGGCCAAGACAATAACATAGACAGCTCTGTTTCACAAATGAAGAGGTTTGTTATTCTGAGCTTGAAAATAGCTTAGGCTCTTGGCAAAGCCCCAGACTACCTGGACGGGGACTGCGGTGGTCACCAGTAGCCACAGCAGCCAGCAAATGCCCCCAGCAGCCAGCAAATGCCCCCAGCTTAAATCTGGACATGAAGCTTCCCAGGAGTTTCCATGTATATTTATCCAGTTTTGAAAAACAACTAAAATGTACTGTTTCATGATATTTTTTCACTCATTATGAACGATTAATGGATCAATTTTATCCAACATGCAGCTCATGGATATTTCTAGAAGGCCATGACCCAGCACTTTGTTAACCACCAAACGTGCCCTGCCCTGGCCTCCCTACTGTGGGTGGCTTTCACTTTCCCCTCACCTGAGCCTCCCTTGCTTCATATCATAGCCACAATCACCTTGATAATGACGTAGCTGTCCTCCAATTGGATGAGCCAAAGTGGCTTGAATCATTTCCCACTGGAGGCCTTGAGGTGGCCCCTGGGGTGTTCTGCGTTGTAACAGCAGACAACACTGCACGAATCTCTTTGTGCACGGAGCTATTTACTCGTGTCCAATTCTTTCTTCTCAAGATCAATCTCCCTAAGCAGAAGTACAGACTTACAGGCTGTGCATTCCTCTGTAGCTCTTACTGCACAGGATAAATGGCTTTTCCAGAAGATAGAGCTTTGTTTACTGATGTACTGGCCCCTGCACACCGCAGGGTGACTCCAGGCTGCCCAGGGGTCCCACCTCTGCAGCCCTCCTCTGGACGAGTGGGGAGCATGCTCACTTCTAAGGTGGTTGAGTTCCAACCCTGATTCCTGGTCTGCCCAGCCCCCCGGCCAGGGCCGCCAGAGCTCCTGGGGCCACCTCTACAGGAGCCCTGGGGACAGCCCTGCAGGCCAGCACACTCCAAAACATACCTAGCTCATTTCCTTCTCATGTTGAGTGGGGAAGAAAAACTAAGAAATTTCAGCCTTCAACACTGTATGCAGGGGAAACTGCTCTGGGGCCTGGACTGGCAGCAGTTGCTGCAGACACACTCGGAGGACCGCACAAGTGCTTCTCGTCCACTGGAAAATGAGTCCAGCTCGTGAAGCCACAGGGACTAAGCCCCTGACGTCAGGTGGAAGTAGCAAGTTGCCGCACAGTGAATTTGGTCCAGTTCCCTCTTTGTTCAGAGGTACAAGTGGCTCTCCATGGGGTCCATGCCCAGGTGTGCTCTGCAAGGACACACCAAACTGCTCACAGACGGGACCCCCCGGGAGTGGGCACAGGGGAAGGAGCGAGTCATTGAGGACGTGGGGGTGTTTCCTCTGCACTCCTGTGTTGTCTGGACTTGTTAAAATAAGGAAGTTCTGCCTATATCATTAAAACAAAGAGGAACTTTTAGGGCTGGGGAGGGAGCCCAGTGGTAGAGGAGCTGCCTCGCATGTGAGGCCCTGGGTTTGATGCCCAGCACTGGGGGCAGAGGAGTGTCACCATGGACAGAAGGTGTGACTTCTGCAGTCCAGGGGAGAGATGAAGAATGTCCATGCACTTCTGCCCTTGTCAATGCTCTATTCACTTAAATCACTTAATACAATTTCACTCTATAGGTTCTTATGGAATGACAGTCCTTAACTCTGGGCATGGCAATAGACATAAACAATTCACAGCAAACAATTCTGGATTAATTCCAAGCACTGCAAACACACTTCATCATGACAGGCTCATGACAGGCATTCCCTCTGCATGCGAAGCTCAAGTGTCAGATCAGAAGTCTCAAGTCTTAGGCTCTGAGTCCAGCAGATGCACACTCACTCAGACCACGGTGATCAGGTCAGGAACCAAGGCAGGCTTCTCCTGGGATAGAGCTCACGGCTGGCTGAGGAGGTGGTCACAGGGAGAAGTTACTTTCTCACCAGAGTCCAGAGGCTGCTGTAGAGTTTGAGGGTGGTGAGAACAATGCCGAGGATCAGGCACATGGGAAGAGTTGGGATGTCAGTCTTGTGTACGTGGGTGTCGGCTGGCTGAATGTCTGCTCATTTGCTCCAATATTTATACTAAATTTTGGGGCTACTGACCCCCTTTCAACCCCTATCAGCTGCCACCAGGTTTGTCAGTGACGTCATTTGCCCTGGGTTAAAGCATCTGGTCTGGTGGTTCCCACCCTGATTTTCTTGCCTTTCCCCCTTATCGAGGTGAGGAAAACGTAACAGAGACTTCACTCTGAGCTTGTCAGGGTGGGGGAAGTGACCTATTGGTGCCTGAGGGCCACACTGGAGGGCTCTGTGGGTGTGCCTGGTGAGACTGCAGGTTTCAAACTGGAGTTTTAAGATGGAGTTGCTTAGGCTCAGGCCTCAGGCCATCCTTACAAGGGGGTGGGTGGAGGAGGAGATTTAGAAGCTTGTCTAAAGCTGGAAAGAGACTCCTCACCTGACTCTGGTGTTTTCCAAGAGCCGGTAAGACAGCCCAGGTCCAGCCAGGGTCCACCAGCCCCGTGCCCCTGCCTTCAGGACTCCACTGCAATGAGACCAAGTGTCTGGGGCCCGGGGGCTGGCTTTGGGGTTCCGTTCGCTCTTGCTCTGATGGGGTGCCGCTGCCCTGCACAGGTGAGCCCCAGGCCTGAGGCAGTGCTGCCACTGACATCCACCTTTTCTCCTCAGGACAAGCTGTCCCTGTAAGTATAGCTTTTTGGATAACAACAAGAAGTTGGCTCCTCGAAGAGATGTCCCCACCTATCCCAAGGTGAGCTGGAAGTCCAGCCTGGGGAAGGCGGCAGCTCTGTGTGCAAACCCCCCCCACCCCCGGGCCCAGGAGCCCCATGGACATTGATAAAAACAGGTCCCTGGCTGCTCAAGGGTGGGTCACTCTCTGGCAGAAGGTTTTTCTCTTTGATGTCTGTTTGGCAGAAGTGAAGGCAGACCTCCTGACCGCTGGCCGAGTCTCTCAGCACACTGGGCTGACTCTGTAAGAGGTGTTTGCACTCAAGAGAGGTTGAGCTTGAGGGCTGGGCTGTGGCTCGGTGGTAGAGCACTTGTCTGGCATGTATAAGGCCCTGGGTTCGATTCTCAGCACTGCATCTCAATCAGTAAAGTAAAGGTCCATTGACAACTAAATTTTTTTTTAAAAAAGTAGGTTGACCTTGAATATTTGAATTTTCTAAAATGCACTTGGTTGGATCTCCTGTCCCTGAACAATCCACAGTTTTAATGGAGAGTCTCCTCAGGTTATAAAAGCAGCCAGGCCCTTGGTTCAGTCGCCCGGCGCTGGGACTGAGCTGTTAAGGAAGTGGGCTGTTAAGGAAGGTCGCCTTCGCAGCTGTGGCCTCGGGTGGTGGGCCAGCAAACTCCTGGCTCCTACTCTTAGCTGAGACTGAGGCACTGGGCCCCTCAGACAGGTCCTCCCACTGCCCACAGTCTGAGTGGCGGCCAAGGCCTCCAGGAGCCTCCGCGTGGGCCGGGGTGGGGGCGGTGAGTGGTTTTCTGGCGAGGTTTGAGCCGTGCGCTGAATGTGATTGGAGACTTTCCTTTGGAGACCAGTGTCTCTCTGCAGGAAGACAGGACCCACATCCCTAGTAACCCTGTCCCAGGACTCACCACGCACGGCCCAGGCCAGTCCTCCAGGCCAGTCCCTTCTTAAGAAAACCAACAAAAGACCTGGGAGAAGGCCACAGCAGATGCCACAGGCCGTATCTTCCCGTGTGTAAAAGACAATTCACCCTGAACACGGGGTGTGCCGGCGAGCCGGCCTGAGGCTCGGCCCCATCAGCAAGTGTGTGGCTTAGCCCACAGCTAAACCCGGGTGGATCCCAGCATCTGAGTCGCGATTGCCCGTGTGCTGAGGGCCCGTTCCCCTGGGCTTCTCTTCCCTGTGTTTTTATTGTCGGCGTGTGACGCCTGATTGACGATGGGTACAGCTCATCTTCCCTAGATGCAGAGTGCTGTGAGTGTTGACAGACGTCTACACACACCAGACCTCTGCCATGGTCAAGATAGGGAACACTTCCATTGCCCAGGGTCCCAGGCCCTTGCCCTCCTTTGGCCACCATGATGCAAGTCCATTCAGTTGTCTGCCCTCTCCAGAGGAAGGCACCGTGGGTCTGTGCTCAGTATCTGTGAAGGGGATCAAGGAGCACATGCCACCATCTGCATCAGAGGCCACTGGCCTCTGTCTGCACACGCCTCAGGGCCCGGTTAACTTGGAACTCCTGTCCTCCTAGTACCTGCTCTCTCCAGAGACCATCGAAGCCCTGCGGAAGCCCACCTTTGACGTCTGGCTGTGGGAGCCCAATGAGGTAGGTGAGGGCACCATGGGTGCCAGGGTCACTGGGGGAGGCTGCTCAGGACCGTGGACCCTCACCAGGGATGTCACAACTGCTTGTCCGCCTCTGTGCTTTCTCTTGTCTGCTCTTCTCTATAGAAGAAAACCCTGGGTCTCCAGGTTTTAGTTCAAACCAGTACTTCATAGGCTCAGGAGGGCAGGAGATGGGACGGCTGGGGGGGTGGGGGGCTTCCACACCTGGAGTCCTGACCCAGGCGGCTGCACGGCCACAGACACATGGACTCGTGGGATTCGGGGAAAGAGGAGTCACTTCTGGCAGCCAGCTGTTTCTTCAAAACTTCCCGTTGCCTGAGGAACACAAAAAAGGAGGCTTTTTTTTTTTCATTTGAGTCTATTTCTCTAATTATATCAGATATGCCTTTCTCTGTCCACACCCCAAGAAAAGAAAGTCCCCTCATCTTGGATGGACATCAGACCCAGCAATTTTCAACCCACCAAAATCTGAGGACTCTGTGGCTTGTCAGCAACACAGAAGCATGGGGACCCAGCCCGAGTGTGCTCACCTGCAGCCACAGAGGCTCCCGCAGTGAGACTTGGCACCGTTAGGATTCATGACTCAAGGTTACCAGTACCAGGCTCCCCACGCCAGTTCACCCAGGAGAGCAGCCCACAGATGCTGCAGAGCGTCAGCAGCCCACAGTCTTCACCCAGCACTCGGGCTGCAGGACTGGGGCAGAAATCACAGGAGCAGGATGGGTTGTAAGTGGGCAGCCCTCCTAGCCCTGAGCGTGGAGGCCCAGGGAGCGGAGGCAGAGCCTGAGGAGAGGTGGCACGCAGCTCCCCTGAGGCTGGGCACAGCAAGTCCAAGGCAAGTCACCCCACAACAGAGCGCCTAGAGCGCCAGGACTCCTGCTCCAACAGGGGCCAGCACGGTTCTGGCCCTTCCTCTAGGAAAGCCACAGTCATGTGAGTTCAGCCCACTGCAGTGCCACAGAGCCAGGGCGAGGGATGGACAGCCTCACCGTCCCTTCGGCCACCTTCCTCCTCATGGAGCCTCTGAGCATAGAGCTGCCCGTGGCTGGAGTGGTGGGAGCTTCGCCCCATGAGTTGAAGGGCTCATGCGCCCATGAGAAAGCCCACTGTCTTTGTCCTCCAATTTGCAGAGTGTTTACAGCCGTCCTCAGGGCTGCCAGGGGGCCAGTTCCTGCACCTTGACCAGCCGCTGTGTGGTGTCTCCACTGCCCATGGCTTTGGCCAGGGAAACTGGCAAGGAACTTCCAGAAGTATCCAGCTGCCTGCTGTGACAAACCAGGGGTTCCCAAAGCCTGGGGGCTTGGCCTCTGGTGAATCGGGCGATGCCGGGAATTTGTGAATAGCAAGAATGACAACCGGCGGGACAGACCGAGAGCCCGTGAAACTGCCTCTGGCCATCAATAAGCCTCACTCCCTTCCAGTGGGGCAGTCCTGCCACCCCGCAGCTGGGCACAGTGTCCCACCCATCCCAAACCAGACAGAACAGACCTCAGGCTGCCCTGGTGCCTCAGATCTGTCAGGGCTTCCTCCTGGGCTGGGACAGCAGGCATGGTGGCTCTGTCCTGCTGCTGGGCCCCTTATGATTCTGCCCCTCGCAGTCACGCAGCCCACTCAGCCCAGCACCACCACAGTGTCTGGGAGCTGCGCTCGCCCAGAGACAGGGTTCAGGCCTGCAAGCAGGGAGCAGATGGGCCGTCCCTGCACCATGCTGGCACCAGATGGTTTGTCTGCCAGCTGCCTTTGTCTCCAGACTCTGATTTCACAGCAAACACTTCAGTTCTTCAGGGCTGATTTGAGCAGAGTCTGGGCTAGTGGGGCGGGAGCAAGGGGTCTGCAGGCCCCGTGGTCCTGAGGCTGACATCCAGGACAGTGGGAACACTGGCAGCTCTGGACAGCGAGGCCCCCGGCTGGGTGACCTGGGTAGTTGCTGTGCAGCAACCTGGAGCCAGCCCTCTAATCCTCATCCAGACCCAGATGCCAGCCCTCTGTAAGGGGCTCCTTAGGGGCCACCATCTCCCAAACCTGGCCCCTTCACATTAACCACACCTGTACAGTCCTATCAGGGAAGATGAGCCTGCGGATAGCACGCTTCAAGGACGTCCCAGGTGTGACATCTCAAGCTGCCATATGTGGCCCGTGTGTGCGGTAGTGTCCAGCCTTCCAAATGGACTGACTCTCAGTGATGCACAGAATTTGTTCCCTATCCTGAAGGCACTAAGAGATCAGCGTCACGCGAATCTGTCTTCCCTGCCGCGCCCGCTTCTCCTGCACTGCTTACCACGCGAGAGTGCGTGTCAGTGGCACGCCTGCCGTCCTTCGCTCAGATGGCCAAGGCCAAGTGCACACACTGGACAGCCTACACTATGGGAACTTACTGTCTCACATTCTGGAGGCTGAAGTTGGCCAAGGTCAAGGTGCCTCCAGGCGGGTTCCTCCTGTGGCTCATAGATGGCATCTTCCTGCAGGGCAGTCCGCTGTGTGTGTCTGCATCCCGATTTCACAAGGACGGGTCGTGGTGGATCAGGGCCACCTCAGTGACCTGTTGCCCTCCCACCTCTGTAAAGGCCCTGTCTCCTCATGTGGTCAGGCCGGCTGTCAGGCTTTGACGTGCCTGGTGGACACAATTCAGCCCCGGATGTGACCTTCCCACATGGTGCACCCAGGGGAGAAGCGTGCTGGGCTCCAGCAGGGACAGCCACTGCCGCGTGCAAGCACCAAGCCATGGGTGGACAGACAGAGGCAGGCGCCGTCACTGGGTCCTGCCACATGCCCTCGGGAGCTGCCTCGGTATCCCCATTCTGCAGATCTCCATCTCCCTGGGCTCTGCTCCGAGACCTGCTTTCCCCGGGAAACAGCCGGCTCTTGTCGAGCTCCCTGATTTAAAATCGCCTGTCTCTTCCTCCCTGGCTTAATGGACTCCGGGACAACAGGGCTAAACAAACCGTTTCACCTTGAACAGGGGTCTGTAGACAGCAGAGTTCCCTGAAATCACCTTTAGGAGGAGCCCTTGCCCCAGCGGGGCCCACACTGCAGACTCTGTGATTAGGACATTAGAAGACGTCCCTGGTCCCATTATGCTCCTCAAAGGAGCATAATTTAGCACTTTTTATATGTAAACCATCAAACTCCTTTGATCCCTGAGCCACAGTCAAGTGAAGGGCTTCCGCTCCAGGAGGTGCCCGTCCCCAGGTGTGCACTGGGTGAACTGCACTAAACTATGCTATTGACCTGCGTGCTTTCCAGTGTAGGTGTTAATAAAGTGATTTCTGTAGTCGTTGGGAGTGGGGGACCCCCACCCAGCCGCTGTTCCTTCTTGTGTGAACCTCAATAGCTTCTGCACTGGCTTCCCCAATCCAGGAGACCTGTCTGTGCTCCCAGACCCCACACCCCACTTGGGTGATCCTGGAGGCACACCCACTGATCAGGACCCACTCTGAGGATAAAAGCTCACTCTCCCTGGGACAGGCCTGGTCACACCACTGGGTCACCCTGGTGGCATTTCCCAGGACAGTGCAGGCAGCTGGAGTGGGCAGCTGGCCTCCCTTCTCCCAGCGCTGACCGCCTGGCCCTTTGCCCACAGATGCTGAGCTGCTTGGAGCACATGTACCATGATCTCGGCCTGGTGAGGGACTTCAGCATCAACCCCATCACGCTCAGGCGGTGGTTGGTAAGTGTCCCGTCCACTCTGTCCTCAGGCAGACCCTCCAGCCACACTGGAGTGGGGGCTGCATACCTCCCGGGGGACTGCTACCAAGGGAGGCGTCATTTCTGTGCAAGTTCTGCAAGGACTTTAGGGCATTGGGCCCATCTCTGTCCTCCCACCTGCCCTGGGCCCCCCAAGCTCCCGCTTGGAGGAGCAAAGAAATAGCTGAAATCAGAGTCAGAGAGGCAAGTGAGGTGGGATGGGCTCCGGCAGAGCGTGTGTGTGTGCGTGTGTGTGCGTGTGTGTGTGTGTGTAAAAAGTTAGACAATTGCTCAAAACTGAGCATTAAAGACCTGTGGGATGGTGAGGGGACTTAGTGCCCCTCATGTACTGTCCCCTGCCCGCACCCAACTTTGCTTCCCAGCAAGGCTTATCACACACCCCCGTGGACACCTCTGTCCATGCCCCAGCGAGCCAGGGCAGGGCCCATGGACGTTCTCAGGCTCCAAGGGCCCCTGGTTTCTACAGCAGCAAATGCAGGAGCGCTCTGGCCTCGATTCGGGTGGAGCACCCCTGGTCCTCCTTGGGGCCCTCTGGGGGCAGGGTGGGCAGGGTGGGCAGGCCAGGCACAGGGCGGCCCTGACTCTCTGGCCTCCGCAGCTCTGTGTGCACGACAACTACAGAAACAACCCGTTCCATAACTTCCGGCACTGCTTCTGCGTGACCCAGATGATGTACAGCATGATCTGCCTCTGTGGGCTCCAGGTGCGTCCCCCCACGGCCACCCAGCTGTCTCCCAGCAGGGGAGCAGCAGCACCATCCCCAGAGACAGCCACAGGCCTGGGGTCCCAGCTGTTCCACCTGTGTGAGGCCACTCCCAGGATCGAAAGTCGCTGGGTCCCACCCCCCCACCCCAGCCAGGGTCTGGGTCCTCCTTCCCCCGGCCTAGGGGCTCATGTTGGCTGGAGGGCAGTGTGTCCTGCCTGTCACTGTCTCCCACCACCCCACCCCTCCTCGGCCAGCCCTGCTCCCTGTGAAAAGGGCAGAAACTAAACGCTGTCCCTCATCCAGGAAAAGTTTCCCCAAGTGGATATCATGGTCCTGATGACAGCGGCCGTCTGCCACGACCTGGATCACCCAGGGTACAACAACACGTGTGTACAGGTTTCTTTCTCCTTTTCTCTTAAACATGCCCCTGGCTATCAGGGAACCCTCCAGCCTGACCCCCAGACGGTTCCTAGCCGGGGATGTGGAGGAAGGCCCCCCAGCCTCCCCACCTTGTCCAGGGCCCTGGGCCTCCCCTGAGGGGAGCCTTCAGAGTCACCAGCAGAGGAGGGTGGCCACTCCCAGAGCCCTGCATGCAGGCCCCTCGCCTCCCCCTTCAGGAGCACAGGAGCAGGCCAAGGGCAAGGGCAGAAGGGAGCCCGAGAAGGGCTGGGAAGAGGGGCAGAGGTGGCCCAGGGTGGGGCTGTGGGGCCAGGAGGATGGGCAGAGCCCTGAGTCCCTCCTGCTGCGGGGCAGAGTGCTGCCCACACAGCCAGCAGGGCCCAGCATGTGGCAGGGGCCTGCGTTCACAGTGACATGTGGGTCCTTCCTCATGAACCTGTGTGTCTGTGCAATGACACTAAGTGTCCTGAGAGCCATGCCGCCAGGACCACAGTGGATTCCAGGGTGTGGATTCCAGGGTGTGGCCATCTTGCTCCTCAAAGGAGGCTGGTCTCCAGGCAGCCACCGGTTCCCTTTGTGCCGGCACAGGCCAGCGGGGAGGGCCGACCCTCCGCATCTGACCCAGAACGCAGCTGGTCCCTCTCCCACACCTGCCTTCGCACAGGCTGACGACTGACCGTTTTTGCCACAATGCTTGAGGCTCTCTGCCAGGGAGAAGCCCGAGCTCGTGGGTGGGACCTGGCCGGTGGGGTTTTTTAAACGTGGGTTACCCAGTTACGGGAGCAGCTGGGAGCCGGGGCGCTGACAGAGTGGGCTCCTGGCAAGGCAGACGGCAACCCCTCCAGGCCGTGTCACCTCCCGCAGGCCACTTGCACCTGAGCTCCTCTGCTCTGCCCTCGCACCCCAGGTACCAGATCAATGCCCGCACAGAGCTGGCCGTCCGCTACAATGACATCTCGCCCCTGGAGAACCACCACTGTGCCGTGGCCTTCCAGATCCTGGCCCAGCCCGAGTGCAACATTTTCTCCAACGTGCCTGCAGACGGGTTCAAGCAGATCAGACAGGTGCGTGGGCCAGGGTCCTCTGCGTGCAGGGAGGCTGTGGAGACAGCAGAACCCTACTGTCCATGGCTGGAGGCCCCAGAGAGTCCTGGTCACAGCAAAGCCACCTGGGACTCTGGGAACCTGCCCTCCTTCCCTGCCTTCTCCGGGACCGCGAATGGAGAGGGGACCCATGCCGTGGGCACCTGATGTCCACTGGCCTGCATATCACAGCCACTCAATTCAACCCCCACCAGCTCTTTGAGATGAGCCCTGTGTCCATCTTGTAGTTCAGGACACTGAGGCTTAGACAGCTTGGATCCCTTGCCCAAGGGGGTGCACTCCATGGACAGGCACGTCTGCTCCAACCTGCTGAGCTGACCCCTGCGCCCATAGCTCCAGCTGGGTCATCTGACCATGGCATGGTCAGCCCCACTGCCACCGGCACAAGAAGACCATCTCACCCAGCAGCCCCTGCCCGGGCACCCAGAGAGATGGCCTCCTCCCACAGGTCCCCATGGAGCTCCACCTGCTGACACTGCAGGGGAGGGACGATCCCAAAGTGAACCAGGGAGGGCCGGGTGGGCCCGATGACAGCCGGCCCAGAACGTGTGCCCGTGACTTTATCTGGAAAAAGGTCTTTGCAGAAGTACTTAAGTTCGTTTCCAGATGCCAGGGTGGAGGCCCAGCTGGGCCCTGAACCAACAAGTGTCCTCCTCAGGGACAGAGGAGGACAGGGCACACACAGGAGGCAGAGACCAGAGTGATGTGGACACCAGCCAGGGAAGGCCTAGGCCCACCAGCAGCTGGACAGGCAGGAGGAACCCTTGCAGAGCCTGGGAGACCCTGTCGACAGCTCTCTGGACTCCGGCCTCCAGTCGTGTGCTGCCCCGTGTGGGGGCTCTGCAGGCAGGCCAGGACACAGGCTCGGAGAGCAGCTGCTGCCCTCCATCCCACGGGACTTGCCCTCTGTCTCAGGCCCCTTACCCCGCAGCCAGCACAGCGGGGGAAGCACGGGCCCCTCACTCCAATAGAGAGCCGTGGCCTGCACGCCACCAGGCCCCTCTGTCCACAGCCGAAGTGCAGAGCCGGCCCTGGGCTTGGTCAGGTCCCTGCTGCACCACGACCCCTGGCCCCACATTCCCGTAGGCTGTCTGCCCTCTCCTCCGAGTTCGTGGACCAGCTGCAAGCTCGTGCCATGGTGGTGATGGCGGGCTCTGGCCGGCCTCCCCCTGTGAGGGGACGCCCACCGTATGGCGGCTGCTGCCTGGGCCTGCCCAGCAGGGCTCCTCCAGTAAGAGGGCCTGGTGTTTGGCTGGGGGGCCTGCTAGGCAGCACGCAGAGAGGGCTCGCCTGACCCCACACAGGCTCTTCCCCCTGGCGGCCACCCAGGGACCTACAAGGACCGTCCTGCTTCAAAACCTTACTGGGGTGAAGACTTTCTCTAGGAGTAAAATCCAGTTGCTCCAATTTAAAAAAAAAAAAAAAAAATCTTATCATTGAAGATTCTGAGGATAACTGGACAGATCCTTTAGAATAACAGATTTTTACATCGATATTACATAATTCAAAATGCAGGTGATGCCCCCTCCCAAATGTATATTTGATGTTGCCTATATTGATTGTATTTGATGCTGGTGGTTTTATTTTCTTGGAAAAGTAGAACACCCCACCTGGCAGAGAGGCTCTGTAAATGTCTGTGGGAGGGATGGAAGGATGGATGCATGATAGTGATTTTGACTTGTGTGACTTTTCCTGATCCAATATTTGGTTAGCAAAGTAGTCATTTTGTACATTTTCTGTTGCTGTAACAAAATACCATAGGTTAGGTGATTTATCCAGGGAAGAAGTTTCTTTCTGCTTACAGTTCTGGAGGCTGAAAGTCCGAGAGCGTGGCTCCTGCCTCTGCTCAGCTTCTGGTGGGGGCTGCTCGGCTGAGTGCTTCACCAGGACATGACAGGAGCTTAAAGGGCAAGTGAGCGTGAGAACTCACCACTCCTTGGACAGTTATCGCAGTCCCCAGAGGGTGGAGTCCTGGGACCCAGACTCCTCAAAGGCCCCAGCACCTCTCACACAGTTACCCTGGGGACCCCATTTCAACATGAGGTTTGGAGGGGCCAACCACGTTCAAACCACAGCAATAATGAAAACATGTATGTTAAAAAAACTCACTGCCTCCTCATTTACAAATTGGTTAAAAGGTTATTAAATATATTTTTATAATTTCCAAATAATACGTACACATAGATGAGATGATAGAAAAAATACCCTTAGAAAATCAGTTCTCGACTTCAACAAGGTCTGGAAGGAACAGACCTATCTAGACGGCCAAACGTGGGGGAAAGGTCCTTGGCGGAAATTGCTAGATTTCACAAGTCCACCTGTGAGCCTGAGTCAGTCAGTGTCCCTCGGCCTGCCCGGTGGTGCATGGACCAGGCCTCACGGCAGAAGCCATGCCAACCTGAGCGGGGCCCCAGGCCTCCCACCAGCTGTGGCCTGGGCGAGTCCCTCTGCTCGTCACATTGCCGTCTCCGTGTCTGCAGAGTGAGGACAGTGGTTCTTAGACCACAGGGAACCACGTCGGGGGCTCAGTGACCGTCCAGGTGGTGCCCCTGCTAACACTTTCTTCTGTCGCGACTCAGGGGATGATCACGCTGATCTTGGCCACTGACATGGCACGGCACGCAGAGATTATGGATTCTTTCAAAGAAAAAATGGAGAACTTTGACTACAGCAACGAGGAGCACATGACCCTGGTGCGTGGTCTTGCTCTGCCCCCCGGGGACTGCCGCCCGGGATCATGGCAGCCAGCACAGGCGGGAGACCCAGACACTAAACCCATAGCCTGGCCTTGGGGTGAGGGCCCCATACCGCTGGCACCCAGGGTCACGACTTACAAGGCCAGCTGTGGCAGGGCTGCCCCCCCCAAAGGGCCCTCCTGCGTGGCTAGGACATGTTTCCCCATGGGCCAGCAGGGCTGGGCTGGGTTCCCAGAGTTCCGAGGCACCCCGCCCTCGGTGCTTTAAATGGGGGTTTCCTTCCTCTCCCTTTCTTGAAAGACACCTCGTTCTCACACTCCCAGCCTCGGGTCTCTTCTTGGCACCCTGTCCATCGTAGCCTCCTGATAGGGCCTCCTCTCTTAGCCTCCTGACAAGGCCTCCTCTCTTAGCCTCCTGGCAGGGCCTCCTCTCTTTCTCCTGCCTTGACAACCAGGAAATGATGTTTGAACTTGCAGTTTACAGTTGGTATCACAAGTGTCAGTGTCGGATGCCGTGGGGGGGCTGGCGCTCCCAGTCTCCTGGTGGGGGGAGCATGTCCCTCCAGGTGGCACAGCTGTTTCCCCTCACCTGGCCTCGGGGCCAGTTCCCACCTGGGAGGTCACCTTCCCATGCCGCAGCAGTGGTCTACACTCTGATTCTCTTTCAGCTGAAGATGATCTTGATCAAGTGCTGCGACATCTCTAACGAGGTGCGGCCCATGGAGGTGGCGGAGCCCTGGGTGGACTGTTTGTTAGAAGAGTATTTTATGCAGGTAAGAGACTCACGAGGCCCACGGCTCTTAGCGGCCTGCGACATGGGGTCGGGGTGTGCTGGCGTGCCCAGCCCCCACCCCCAGCCTGCAGAACGCCTTCCCAGCAGCAGCCGAACCAGGGGCTCAGACTCGAGGGGCCTGAGGAGCCGAGGGGCTGAGGCCCACCTGTCACCACTGTGGAGCTGCCTTCAGGGGCAGCTCCTCAAGTGAACTGCAGAAAGGTCGAGAAGCGAGAGCCAGAGAGGCAGGGGGAGCCCAGGGAAGGGGAGCCTGGGCGGGTCACCTCATGAGGACAGCCCTGCGATGCCCTGGCGAGGGCGGCCTGGGGCCAGGGCTCCACTGCCCCCCGGCCACGGCTCCGCACACCTGCTGAGGCGCCTCCCCCTCCCCGCACGCAGTGTTGGCCCCGCAGCTGCTTCCCCGCTTCCTATGTGGACAGTGACGCTCAGGGGTCCCAGGTCCCACAGCGCCTCTGTCTACCACACTCCCACAGAGCGACCGTGAGAAGTCAGAAGGCCTCCCTGTGGCCCCGTTCATGGACCGAGACAAAGTGACCAAAGCTACAGCCCAAATTGGGTTCATCGAGTTTGTCCTGATCCCGATGTTCGAAACGGTGACCAAGGTGAGTGGCCGTCACCACAGACTGATGGTGCACCAGTGAGAAATGCACACGTCTGTGCACATGAGCACACACACACCTGCAAACGGGCATTCACACATTCATGCACGCACGTCAGCGCACACACGTGCACGTGGCCACAGAGCACCGGCGCCTCACCGTCTTGCTGTCATGGAGACGGCTGCTGGGGAGCCACTGCACCCTGCTGGGCCCAGCCGCCTTCCGGCTCTCTGGGTGCCGGCCTCCCCTGCACTGTGGGGTCCCACCTGCTGCCCGTCACCACTGGCTCAAAACCCAGCCTGCAGTTCTGGCGCCTGGCTCTCCTGACCCCCAGGCCTCACCCCTAAGGAAGCAACCAGAATTGGTGCCTATGGCCACTCCCCAAGGCCTCCACCTCGAGTCCCCCATGTCCAAGACAGAGTCATCTTCCCCACCCCCATCACCCACCCCCTGTTCTGCCAACCCTCTGGGCCGGGGTGTCTCTCAGGGCTGCCCTTCCTATTCCAGGACCACCAGCCAGGGGGCTTTTGGCAGCCGTCACCTGTGTGTGTCAGCACAGGAACTTTGCGGCCCGTTCCCCACCTGTGACCCCTGGGGGCAGGGGAAGGGAGAGGGCTTGGGGGGTCCCCCAAGGAGCAGCGGAAGGGGATGGCGCTGGAGCCTGGTAACAGTCCCAGGTACTGGGCTGACCACAGGCTTCCCACCACTGTCACCTAGATCTCCCTGAAGGCCCCCTCCCAGGAGGGCCAGGAGGGCCACCTGGGGGAAGTGGCTCCTGTGGGATCTGGGAAACTGCAGGCCTGACAGCTCTCTTCCTGGGCATGTACCATTGCCCAAGAGCGGTGGACAGACACAGGGCCGTCTCTCTCCACAGCTGTTCCCCGTGGTGAAGGAGATCATGCTACAGCCCCTCTGGGAATCCAGAGACCACTACGAGGAGCTGAAACAGCTGGACGACGCCATGCAGGAGGTGAAGGCCACGCGAGGGCTCAGGCAGGCCACGTGGAGGGCTCAGGCAGGCCACGCGAGGGGTCAGGCAGGCCACACGGAGGGCTCAGGCAGGCCACGCGAGGGGTCAGGCAGGCCACGCGAGGGGTCAAACAGGCCACGCGGAGGGTTTAGGCAGGCCACACGAGGGGTCAGGCAGGCCACACGGAGGGCTCAGGCAGGCCACGCGAGGGGTCAGGCAGGCCACGCGAGGGGTCAGGCAGGCCACGCGGAGGGCTCAGGCAGGCCACGCGAGGGCTCAGGCAGGCCATGTGGAGGGCTCAGGCAGGCCACGCGAGGGCTCAGGCAGGCCACACGGAGGGGTCAGGCAGGCCACGTGGAGGGGTCAGGCAGGCCACGCAGAGGGGTCAGGCAGGCCACGCGGAGGGGTCAGGCAGGCCACGCGGAGGCGTTAGGCTCTGCTGTCACCCAGCCCAAGCCCTGTATGTGCTGCACAGGCAGCACCCAGGCTACCAAGCCACGGGGAGGCCGGGCGTCTGGACACTCGGGGAAACACCTGGCCTGTACACGCAGGCCCTGAGGAGCGCTGGGGTGACCTGGCTCCTCTGAGGGGTTGGCCACCATGCCTCATAGAGAACCTGGGGTGGGGGTGGTCGCACAGCCTTAGAGCACCGGTCCCTGTCAGGGGCTCTGGCCTGGGGAGGTCCCTCGCTTCTTGGCCCCAGCTGTCCATGCAGGGCAGCAGAGAGACCAGGACAGAGTGACCACCCACACTGGGCTCCCAGCACAGAGCACACACCAGGCGGCCCAGCTCCTCTGTGGTCAGGGAGCCTGTCTGGCTTCAGGCTGCACTGGCTGATGCTGGCTCTCAGGAAAGGTCAAGGTCACAGGTTCAGGGAGGGTCATGTCTCCACAAACCCAGGAGCTGGCACGGCTGCCTCAGTACTCCCTGGTGCACGTGTCCCTTCCAAAGCCCTTGCTGCTCGGGACCCACAGGGTCTCCAGCCTGACACCAGCTTCCCACGAGGCCTCTCTCTGTCCATCCTCCTGCTCAGGGCCCAGGACATCTAGAGCGGTCTCAGGCCCCTCACGCTCCTCCCAGACCTGGCCTTGGCCACCACTGCCCCCTCCCTTCCTGGCCCGCTCAGTGCTTACCTCAGCCAGGGCTCCCCATGACGGTGCGCCAAGCCCCACCCACTGGGTGCCAAGTGTCCTCCAGGGCATCACCCACCTCCGGGCAGAGCTGGGCACACGGGGCTCAGCCAGCGCTGACGAGGCAGCCGAGAAGCCAGACCTGCCGTGCTGGTTCTTGTAGTTGGTCCTTCACCACAAAGTCGGGGGGGGCTCTGAAGTCCTGAGGGGACAAGATGTCCACAGAGGGGTCAGGCAGGCCACACGAGGGGTCAGCTTCTGCCTCTCTGCAGGGCCATCCCACGAGCTGCTGCTGGGAAGGTCTTGAGTCTCAAGTCCTTTGCCCTGCTGCCCAGGGGGGACACCAGGACTCCCCACAGTGCCATCATGTCCCCAAAAAGGAGACACCAGAGCAGTGACAGGGCCATGCCTGAGCCACAGACCCTGCACCCACTGCCAGCCCCCAGCTGTGGGATGCAGCCGGCCCAGCTCCTGTCCAGGTGCTGGTCACGGTCTGCCAGGCGAGGCACAGGACAGGGCAGTGCGCTCCGGCATGAGGAAGCCGCGGACAGCAGGCTCACGGTTCAGCCCTTGCCGCCCTGGCCCTGACTCTGGCCTGCTCTGCTCTGTCCCAGTTACAGAAGACGACGGAGCGCCTGGCACCAGGGAGCACGAAGAGGTGCGGCAGGAAGAGCAGAGATGGGCAGGAAAGTGCAGGTAGCGTTCCCCGGGGCGGGCGGGGCGGCTCCCACTCGCGCCCTGCGCGGGCCGCTTAGACAGAGTGGGAGAGGGTTGGGACCCCTGTGTGTGCGTGTGTGTGTGCACGTACACATTTGTGTGCTGGTCTCCCCCTGTTCTTGTAAGGCGCAACCTCGGGGCTCCACCCCACGGCCTGTCTAATCCCTGACTTCCCACAGGCCCCACCCAGACACCTCCTCGGGCCTCACAATGGGGTTTAAACGTCACCTCGTGAACCCTTGAGGGTCACTCAAGCCATGGTGCACAGCGTGTTTAATTCCTTGAATAAAAATATAGTAATCAGAACTGGGCTCTGAGAAAAGGAGAGCACACTTCAGTTAGTAGAAAAGATCCATAATTAGGACATATATAGGGCGTTGATCCACGAGGGGCAGGCACAGGGCCTGGGCAGGGTGGTGAGGCGGCACAGGCTGTGTGGGAGCACCACGGGAGGCAGGTGCACACCTCGGGGAGCCAAGTCTGGCTCTCAGGGAGCTGGGGAGGGGTCTCCATCACAGCAGGAAAGATTCCCTTTCTATGGTGCCTGTTTTGGGGACAGGCGTTACAGGCATTCTGAGTAGTCCTGTGCCCATCCAGAAAAAAATGTTTTTAAAGTGAAATTGAAGTACTTAAAAGTTTTCCAAAATAAAGCATTTGTGTATTTCGCCTAGGCATTTTCCCCCGCACCTGCTGACACTGGTCATTCACTTAACCCGCGTGGTGGCAGAAGTGGTCCATGCAGCCACCCCGCAATAAGGTCACACCAGTCACGTGTCTGTCGGGTGACTTGAGAGCTCCTCAGTTTATAAAGCGTTTGGAGCACAGGGCCTGAGAACTGGGGCTGGGCCTGCCAGAGGGCCAGCGACAGCCGCAGGCCGTGGACTCCCGCACGCCCTAGCCTCGCTGCACACAGGCCGAGCATCTCCACCTCAGACCTCTAAACCGGGGTAGCACCCGTGTCACTGTGGCTCGTGACCTGCCCGCCTGCCCGCCAGGCCCCACGGCTCACCAGGAGCCCTTTCCTTTTCCCAGCAGACTGTTCCTGAAGGAAGCGGAAGAGCTGCGGTACTGTCCAGGGCAGCGGAGCTCCACAGGATGTCTGGGCCGGGGTCGCGCCCTGCGCCGGGCACTTCCAGGCCACGTTTTCTAAGAACCATTTTGTTCACTGATCAAAAAAAAAAAAAAGGAATTCATGATGCTGTACAGAATTTTTATTTTTAAACTGTCTTTTAAATAATATATTCTTATACAGAAATGGGTACAGTACTTTTTCTTTGGTAGAGTTGTGTATCCGGGCTGCTTCCCAAGTGTTCACGTGGAGACAAAGGACACTGCTTTTTCAACAGATGTATCTCAGACCCATTGACCAGTGTGATGTAATGCAAACGTCCGTGTAAATTCTGCATTAAATGTCAGACCGGTGCCAGAGTGCGGGGCCGTGCACATTCCTGTGTTCACGAGCAGAGGGCCGTTGATCCACGAGGGGCAGGCACAGGGCCTGGGCAGGGTGGGGAGGCGGCACAGGCTGTGTGGGAGCACCACGGGAGGCAGGTGCACACCTCGGGAGCCAAGTCTGGCTCTCACTCACAGGGAGCTGGGGAGGGGTCTCCATCACAGCAGGAAAGATTCCCTTTCCATGGTACCTGTTTTGGGGACAGGCGTTGGAGGCATTCTGGGTAGCCCTGTGCCCATCCAGGACGGCCAACCCCCTGGGACGGTGGCACACATGGTGACCTTGCTCAGACTCACTACCCCCATGTGACTCACCACAGACTCACCAGTCCATGCCTGGACTACTGGACTCTGTGAAAAGCAAACAGAGGTTTCTAACCCCCACCCCCGGGGCTGTGTGCCCAGCTCTGCTCCCCTGGAGGAGGGACAAAATCACCCCAAGAGCCTCCATTCTAAAGAACTGACCTTAAAAGGCCACTTGCATAAGCCGAGCTTTGGGCACCCCTAAACGGCTAGTAACACCTGACACATCGCGAATGCCACATCTGTGGAGGAAGGGAAAACGTACGTAGTCAGTACGGATGTGAGTTTTTTCTAAATGTTTCTTTTTTTAATATTTATTTTTTAGCTTTAGGTGGACACAATATCTTTATTTTATTTTTATGTGGTGCTGAGGATCGAACCCAGTGCCTCATACATGCCAGGCAAGCACGCAACTTGAGCCATATCCCAGCCCCAATGAGTTTCTTTTAAAAAACTTAACATTGGGGATAGCATTGTGGCTCAGTGGTAGAGCACTCGCCTAGCAAGCGTGAGGCACTGGGTTCGATCCTCAGCACCACAAAAAAACAAATAAAGGTATTGTGTCCAACTACAACTAAAAAAAAAAAAAAAAAACCTTTAACCTTTATTTGATTTTATGTGGTTCTGAGGATTGAACCCAGGGCCTCACCTGTGCTAGGCAAGCGCTCTACCACCGAGCCACAGCCCCAGCCACCCAAATATTTTTTAAATATTTATTTTTCAGTTGTAGTTGGACATAAGACCTTTATTCTATCCATTCATTCATTTTTTTTTGTGGTGCTGAGGATCAAACCCAGGGCCCTGCATGTGCTAGGCGAGCACTGTACCGCTGAGCCACAACCCCAGCGCCTCCCAAATGTATTTTATACAAGAATATGGATGCTGTCGATGCAGAGGGCAGGATGCACACCACCACATGTGCACATGTGCATCCACACAGGCAATGCGTGTGCACTCCCAGACAAGCCACACGTGAGCTCCGAGGAGCTGCCCCTGCAGGGCCACACACTTCCTCTGGGCTCAGCCTCTACCACGTCCCAGTACACAAAACCCGCAGACGGCAAGTTGGCAGGGAGAGGAGCTCTTGGCAGAGTCTGCAGAGGGTCAGGTTCTTGGTTGACAGTGTGGCCTTAGGAACTGGCACGGGGGCATCAGGCTCCCCACGAGTGCTCCCCCAAGGCCTCTGCTTCAAGTGCTTACACGCGGGGCAGTTCCTGCCCCATCAGCTGAGCCTGTGGGGACAAGGAGCCTGAGTCACTGCTCCCAGGGCAGGTCCCCAACCTTCACGTTGCAGAGAAAGCCCACCGGGAACAATCCATGGCAGAGCATCCCCACAATCCCCAAGGACAGAGTCCCATCCTCCCTGGTCGTCTGCACACCCAGAGACCCAGAGCCTGGCCCCCCAGATACCCACACATGCAGGGGAGTCCACGGCCACACTCAGCAGTTGAGGCGAGGGAACTCTTGGTACAGCAGAGGAGGTGCACAGGTCAGGGCAGCCCCCAGCCCCGGGGGGGACAGGTCCAGCAAGAGGAGCCAGTGTGCAGACAGGCAGGCTCAGGGAAGACGGACTCCTGGAGGGCCCGTTCCCAGGGAGCACCGCCCACTAAACAAGCTGCTCCTGAGTGGCCGGCGCCAACCTGCCCTGCACAGTGGACTTCCTGCCCCACACTGGCATTCCGCCAGCACAAGGGGACAGGTGCCCAGACCAAGGTGCACATCAGGGCACAAGCAGCAAAGCAGCCAGGAGAGCACCGCTGCCGGGCAGCTGTCCAGCCACAGCCTGTCACAGCCGGACTCTCGCCCTGCAGGAGCTCGTCGCCTGTGCTGGCGTGACCACCACACCTTCATGGCCTTGGGTCCCTGCCAGCAGCAGGGAGACGCTGTTTCCAATGCTTTGCCCCCAGAGACTCGGGAAATGCTGCGCATGTCCAAGACTGAATCTGACCAATCCCAACGAATCTGCCTCTGCAGCGTCACCCTCCGAGTCGGGCCCTGCCACGTGCTGCCCTGGGAAGGCAGGGCCCGGCCACCTGTTCCCCTCTTCTGTCGAGAGCAGCCTCATCCCGGCCAGCATCCCGGGGCCAGCGCCCGCCCTGCTCCTGTGCTCACCCTGCCCAGCTCCCTTCGCCTGTGAGAGCTGAGCCCGGGTCCTCTTCACTTGCTGTCACTGGCCACCACGTCACATGGGGACACGACACAGAAACGGTGCCCTGAGGTCGGGCGCACACTGGACACACAGAACACCCACTCCAGGTAAATGTGGGGCGGTGGGACCTGCTCCAGGTTGCCCTGGTACAGGACGGCAGCTGCTTCGTGTGGCCAGCCGCCCAGCTGCCCGCCTGGCCCACCGCCACAGGAGACCCGTAAGACTGTCTAGGGAGAGATGGAGCCACGGCTCCGATGGCGAGGGCTGCTCCCCCGACGAGCCGAGCCGTGGGCGAGGGCACAGGGGCCAGTGTCCCCCTGGGTCCTCGGGCAGGTGTTCCAGAGTCCACCGTGGGAGCTCCAATCCTTCCAAAGGGAGGTAGAGTGGGCAGCAGCAGGTCCCACAGGCCCCTGCAGCCGGGGTCAGAAGCTCTCCTCCGCCTTTGGCAGAGCTCCTCACGGTGAGAACACACGATGCAGGAGCTCACCTGGGACAGAGCCCGGCCCTGAGGGGAGGAGCCCCTTGTCACGGGCTGCACGGTCCCCCTCAAAGTTCCCTTGGTCCTGCACAGTGAACCCACGGGCACTTTTAAAATTTTGACACAGAGCCTCCTGAGTTGGCCAGGCCACTTTCAAACTTAGGATCCTCCTGCCTCAGCCTCTGGAGTCACTGGGGTCACCGTGTGCTTCAGCCCACCCACCCCCAAAATTCATACGTGAAAGTCGACCCATAGTCCCTCAGAATGTGACTGTACTTGGAGTCAGGGTCTTTAAAGGTAAAATGGGGTCCTTGGGACAGCCCTGAGCCAATGCGACTGTGTCCTCACAGGAAGGGGATTGGGACACACACACACACACACAGGATGGCCCTGTGAGGACACAAGTAGAGCACGCCAACCACCAGCCACAGAGAGGGGCCCCAGGAGGAACCAGCGTGGAGAACCTTGACCTGGGTCTCCAGCCTCCTGGAGGGTGTCTGCTGCTTAGTCCTGGCCGGGGTACTTGGTTATGGCCACCCAAGCAGACTGATCACGAACCGCTGCCTACCTGGGCACCAAGATGCCCGCTGGCCTCCAGGCTGTCCTCTCTCTGGGACTTGCCTGCCATGGGGAGATGGCCCCATCCTGGGGAGCCCCTGAAGGTCTTAGGCCAGGGCACCCTGACACCCTAGCCCCCATGCAGCCCCCAAAGTCACCCCTCCATCTCAAGGGCCGTGAGGCCAGGAGGGGAACCCAGGAAACGCCCAGGGCTTCACCCTCCTCCCCAAGGGCAGGCCCGTGGCTTCCTCCCCGGCAGATACCAGCAGCAAGTGGCAGTGGACTGAGAAGCCCTCAGACACAGACACCCTCGGAAACAGAAGTCATGACCTTGAGCACTGGCCACCCGAGGACCGCTGACTTGGCCGGCCCAGCACATGAGGTCGGGTCACTAAGCCAAGCTCTGGGCCCTCTGAGCCCAGGTCCTCAGCTCTGCGGTCAAGCTGGGCCTAAAACACCACTAGGGAGTGTCACTGCCCACTTCTCCTCTAGTGTCTAAATCTCCTAAGATTTTCCTCTAATGAGTAAGTAAATGTGATTTTATTTTGAAGATGGGCATGAGCCTGGCAGGAGTTTCAGTCCACAGGAGAAGGCTGTGGAAGGTGGGGGCAGAGACGAGTCCAGATACACACCATCAGAGGCTGAGGGTCACCTGCGTCCACCGGCCACTCATCGGATACCACACGCTGTGCGGCTCACAAACAGCAGCATGTAGTGGCTCACAGTTCTGGAGGCTGGACGTCCAAACCCCAGGTGCCCACAGGCTCAGTGTCTGGTGAGGCTGCTTCCTGGTCACATGGTGCAGAGCGAGGCCGCCTCTGGGGCCTCCTTCAGAAGGACACTATCCTCACCACGAAGCCTCCACCCTCATGACCTGGTCCCCTCCCACAGGCTCACCTCCTAAAACTGTCACACCAGGGTTGATTTCAAGGCATGAATGAGGGCAGGGGTCACAGACATCTGGACTGTAGCTGCTGGTGACCCCTGGAACCTGGGAGAGGCGGGAAGGGTCCTTCCCTGAAGCCTCAGAAGAAGTAGCCCTGCCGTGTGACACCTTGATCCCAGACTTGTACCTCCAGAAGGACAGGGAACCCCTCCCCTCCGCACCAGAAAGACGGGGGACAGGGAGGCTTACCTGGGGTCACTAATGGAACCACAGATGCCAGTTTTTGTTCAGCAATGCTTTTTGGCATTAGGGATGCTTTAAAGCACCAAATGAACGATTCACAGCAGTGACAACCGTCCTGCCACAACCAGGCTGACCCCACTTGCTTAGTTACTGCCCCCACCCTCCCGCCGTCGCTCAGCTCTCAGATCTGCCCATTGCTCCCCACCTAGCATGGGACTTCCACTCTGCCAGGCTGTGAGGACTGGCACCACGTGCCGCCCTTCCACCAACCACTGCTACCAGCCGGCCCACGGCTCAGCGTCCCCCGTGCCTCTGCGATGGTCAGTTTGCATTGTGTTGCTGCCCAGGAGGACAGGTGTCCTGTGAATGCCTGGCGGCCCTTTAGCTCCCCTGTTCTGAAGCTCCGACCTCTGCTCACTTTCCTCCTGGAAGCCTGTCTTCTCTGCTGACCCTGGAGCTCCTTCCGTGCTGACCCTGAGCTCTGTGTGCTGGCTCCCAGCTGGTCCCCTGGGATGCTGCTGTGACGGAATGTGTCTCCCACGAGGTGAGGCCCTGGAGGGGCTTCGCCTCGGGATGGCATCAGTGCCAGGGAGCTGCCTCGGCCTCTGCTACCAGGAGGACACAGAGGGAGGAAGGCAGCTTGGAAAGGGAGGCCCACCCGCAGCCAGAGCCGCTGGCCCATCTCCAGCTGCAGCCTCTAGAGCCGCGAGAGGCACACGCTGTGGCCTGGGGTCCCCGTGCTGGGCTCTGTGACAGCCCACACCCATGCGGCCAGTGACTCCCTCACCCTGCCCACATCCCCACGCTGGCTGCCCACAGTGGACTCTCCTACAGACGTGGGCTCAGAATTCCAGGTGCCGCTCGGCTGGGCTGGAGGCAGCAGAGGAAGTTCACGTCCGAGCCCTTGTCTGCGTCCAGAGGCCACCCACGTTCCCTGGCTCGTGGCCCCTCTCCCCATTCCAAGCTCACCACTCCAACCTCTGCTTGTGACCTTCCATCTCCTCCTTCTCCCGGGCCCCCGTCTGTCTTCCCACCCCACCTTCTCTGCGTCCCCTGCACAGGGGCCCTGCCCTGACACTGGACCCTCATGGGCAATGTGGTACAACCCCCGTCTCAGGGTCCTGAAGTGACACATGGCAAAGCCCTCTGCTGTACACGCTCACGGCCAAGCTTCCGGGGAGGACAGGGTCATCTCACTGCGTCCCACACACGGCTCAAGTGCTGGGTTGCGGGCGGGGCCTTTCCTTACCCCGTCGTCGTCGGCACTGCAGGACCAGCGCCCCTGAGGCCCCTCCCCTTCTGGGTTTTAGCTTCCTCCTCACACTCTAAGGTAAGTGGCCAACCCCTTAGCCCAAGGCCAAGGAGGTGGCCCTGTCCAGGGCTTTTACTACCAGAACTGGGAGCGCTGCCCACCAGCCAGCTGCCACCCTACACTGGCTTTCCTGCTGTTGAGGTCCCTCCAGCTGTCGGTCTCCCCTGCTCCTGCTGTGCCCTGCAAGGGCCGCCCTTGGTGCCCTCACAGGTGTGCGCACTGGTGGGTGTGTGGGCACATGGGCACGTGGGTACATTTACATGCACACCTTACTCCCTGAGCCCTGCTCCCAGTGGAGAGAAAGGAAACCAAAAAGATAAAAGTATGGAGAGTGTTCACCCTTGGCACGGTGGGCAGTGAAAACAAGGAACATCTGGGCTTCGTTTAAGAGCAAAGGCACCGGTGCCCAGGGAGACTGGGCGGGCAGGCAGTTGGGTGGTTTGTGGAGCAGTGAGACCAGGCAACCAGACCTTGCGCAAGTTCTGAGGATGGGCTGGGGCATCGTGATTTCTGGACTTTCTGTAGTTTTTATTAAAACTAATTTTTTTTCCGCCGCCCCCAATCCAAGCGCATTGGCTCTGCCAGCTGCCAGGTGACACAACAAAAGGCCCACCAACTGGACCACTGCCCAGACCTGCTCTAACTGCTGCTGCAGGCTGGCGCCCCGACCTAGCCCACGTGCCCCTCCTGCACCAAAGCCAGGCCCACAGCCCCTGACACGCACTGTCTGGGGCTCCACGGGCTCCACCTCTGCAGGCCACGCATTGCGGGAGTGACAGAGGCAGCGTGCCGAGCACTGCAGAAACGTGCCGAGCCTTCCTCCGTTCACACTCCACCTGCTGCCCCCGGACAGGCCCCGCCAGCCTTGGTAGAAGCACTGGGAAGCTTGCGGGGCCCAAGCCGGCCTCCCCGACTTCCCCAGCCACTCCCCTCCGACTTCCAGGCCACACTCATCATTTGTGGGCTGGGTCAGCTTGGCCTTCAGGACAGAGGGTCACCCAGAAGCCACCTGTCCTGCAACAGCCCGGCAGGCTGAGCTTGAATCCTCACGGGTTTCTCATGACTCGTGTGGCCCGTGCACCTCCCATGTTGGCATCCAGGGCTGCCAGGGCCAAGGCCACAAGCTCAGAGGCTGGACACAGCATCTTCTCCAACAGGAGTCCAGGATCAAGGGACCGCAGGCCCACGCTCCCTCTGCAGGCTCCAGGGAAGGATCCTCCCCACTCTTCTAGCTCCCAAGAAGTTCCCAGCAATCTAGGGGCGTCCCTCGGCAAAGGCAGCACCACTCCAGTCTCTGCCTGCCACTCCAGGGCCTTCTGACTGTGTGTCTGTCCAACTTTCCTCTTACAAGGATGCCAGCCCTGCTCCAGGCTGACTTGCCTCAACTTGGCTGCATCTGCAAAGACCCTCTTCCCACAGGAGGTCCCTTCCTTGGGTCTGACAGTTGACAGGCCTCAGGTCTGTTCCCTACACTCTCTAGGTCTTAGCCTCCCACACCAGCTTCCACCTCTTCAAGTTTTGTAAACTAAAATCACATCTGCCATGAGCTCCACGCAGGTCTGCAGCTAGCTCTCCCTCCTGGTCAGGCTTCCCCAAACAAGCAGGATGCACCCGTGACAACGCATGAGTGACAGGCCCAGGGAACATCAGCAGGTGCAGAGAGCAGCCACAAATTCTGTCTGATAGGACCAGGGTAGCTGCAGCGTTCTGGGCACCTTGTGACTGGGAGAAAGGGGCAAGAAGGCAAAGATCAACCAGGAGATGGAATCCAAGGGAAAAAACCATGACCTCACATAATCTGCTTAGTCAAATTCAGACCTGAAATTCTGCCATGGATGGATTGGATATGAATGGAGGGTGTATCTGTCAGCTACTGCTGCGTAAAGGGCATCCCAAACTCTACAGCTTCTCAGTGCCGTGTGTGCCTCTTACTGAAGGGAGGCTGGAGAGGGGGGAACGGGTGCCTGGGGCAGCTCCCAGGCAATCTGGACTCTTCATTTCTGCTGGGATTGCACAAAAACCCCGGGAAAGGCAGGAGCTGATCAGCTGTGACAGCTGCTGCCCACCACTTTAACTAGATAGATTTTGTCCTTGGTTGTGGACTCTGCCAGGCAGGCCCAGCTGAGCTGCAGTGGGTTGTCTGGACAGTCTCACCCCAGGCCTGGCACTAGCTTCATGTCAGCACAGTGTCAGCCATGTATGTGGCCCTCTTGTGGCAGCCATGTGCCCATTCACAGTGGTAATGGGCTCTAAGCAGCCAGAGAGCATAAGCCCCCGTGCTCAAGTGCTTGTCCAGTCCAACACACGCCATGCTTCTTACACCTGGCCGGAGTAAGCAGTCATACGTTCAAGCCCAGATTTAAGAGACGTGCAACCAGATTCATGATAGAAGGAGCGATGGCTTAGTCAGAGCCCCGTCAGCCATAACTGGAGTGAGGAAGACCGCGGCTGGTGCCGTGGTCAGCCATCTGTCACAGAACCTGCCTAACCCTCTCTGCCACCACACCCAGCTGCGTCTCCTACAGCCCCCCAGTGACCTCATTCCAGGGGCCAGGACATGCCATAAGCCACACAGAGCTGTTGGGGTTGGCATATGTCGCAGTGCTGCTCCCCGGAGTCTCACTAAAGGGTCCCAACCTCTGTGACTGGGAGATGACCAGAGGCCTGCTTTTGCCACCAGCACCTGCCAGTCTGGTGCCACCAGCACGTCACCTGCCAAGACCCAAGAGCAGATGACAGTGGGCGTGTCCCAGCTGGTGCATTTTCTCAGCAGCTCCACGGCAGCAAGCACCTGAGCCACACCTGATAAAAACGGCAAGCCTCTGAACGCTGGCCTCCAGCAGGAGCTGGGGGATTTGTCAACGTGAGGTCGAGGCCTTCTGGGAGCCCAGCGGGCTGCCAGGTCCAAGTTCAAAGGCGTGGCGCTCCTGGAAGGCGGGCTGATACGAGCATCTCATGAGTGAGAACGGCACGTTCACAGGATGACCGCGGCCCTCAGAGAGCACGAGTTTTGAGGACATTCCGTTTTATTCATTTAGATGAACAACGTGGATGCAAACTGTAGTCTGACCCTGATTTTGCTGAGGGAAAATGTCGGCGACAGGACGTCCCTGTGGGCCATTTCCCTCCGGCCCAGCTTCCTCACCCTCCGCGGTGCAGACGCATCCCTTACTTCCTATTCACTTACTTACTCGTTCATGTTCAGATGCTTAGGGGCAACCTGGGGCCTTCTGCAGGGAGGTGAGCAGCCCCCCGCCAAGCTACACCCAGCCCCTTCTCACAGGAGGCAGTGTGAAGGACACACCGACCGCAGAGACCCACGGGTTAGAGCAGGTCCCCCAGGAGAGCTGCCAGTGTCCACCTACGGGCTGTCCAAGGGCCTGAGCCAGCAGAGCAAGCACGGCCCGAGCCTGACCTTAATCTTCTTTATATTCATTGTCAGAGAAATGCCCCCTCCCCAATGGCAAGGGCAGCACACTCAGGTCATCCAGTAGCCAGCCTCGTGTTGAGGACTCCGGATGCTCTGAGTTCCTCCAAGAGAGACCAGGCCCTGGGAGTGGGGCGCAGAAGTGAGCGCCTCTGCGGCCGGGTGCCTACGGAGGTGTCCAGTGCGGCAGAGTTAACCACAACTGGAACAGCAGACGTGAGCGTGGGGGGACAAGCGTGCGGACCAGCCTGCTCTCAAGCCACCAGCTGCCTCATCTTCCCCTTGTTAGGCACCTTTGGTCCACTCACGCCTGGAGCTCGGGGGCCTCTCATGCTCCCCGGCATGAGCCAATGTATGGACCACGGGCCCCCAGGTGCCTCCGCACCGGGTCATCGTCATTGCCATGAACGAGAGTGAACAAATGAACACGCCAAGAAACGGCAACACAGCAGTCTTCATTGAAAAAAAAATCAAGTCCAGTAAGGACGGGGTGTGGCTCAGCGGTGGGGCGCTTGCCTGGCACGTGCAGGGCCCTGGGTTCGACGCTCAGCATCACATATAAATAAACAAAATAAAGGTATTGTGTCCAACTACAACTAAAAAATAAATATATATAAAAAGCCCAATGAGGACAGGAAGCTTTTTAAAAAGCACCTATTGTTAGCCGAGTGAGCCCGTCTCCTTGGGTCTCATGAAGAAGGCTGCCAGCTGGGGGCACTGGAGCCAAGGAGGGATGAAGGACAGGTCAGCGCAGCTCACAATGCTACTTATCAACTGTCCTGCTGAAAAGGCTGCATCTTCTGCCCATGCTCCCAGACGGAGGGGTCGCCAGCATCTCGGGAAACTGACTGAAGGGAGGCTGGAGGGAGAACGGGTGCCGGGCAGCTCCCAGGCAATCTGCACTCTTCGTTTCTGCTGGGATTGCACAAAAGCCCGGGAAAGGTGGGAGCTGATGCGCTGCGGCAGCCGCTGCCCACCACTTTAACTAGACAGATGCTGTCCTTAGGAAAAATACATCTGCCTTTGAACAGGAAGGAAAGGCCACAGAGAGGGGGAGGACGCTGGTGTGACTACAGAACGGGGGCGGGCTGTTCTCTCCTCCTTGGACCAGGTCAACAGTAAACCCAGCTCTCTCACAGCCATAGGTCATGTGATCCAACTATGTGGGACAAACAGCAGGACTTACACAGAGGGCCTGGAAGTGACCTTGGTTTCTTGAATTCCAGCCACCTGAGCCTCCCTGGAGAGTGCAGCAGCCCCCACAGGACATAAGGCCCGTGGCTCAAATCTTGCCTGTTCTCCAGATCATGAGGGCTTGGGCCAAACGGCCCTGGGGAGATGCCTGGACCGCACATCCTCATCTGTCAGTCTGGGATTTCTGCTGAGCACAGCCCCAGGGCGATGGCCACCCACAGGGGACAGAATGGGCTCCTCACTCTCCACTACTGCTGACCACTGCCAACAAGCATGGGCTCCCTCCCTGGGGAGGCAGAAAGAGCCCGGATGCAGAGCAGAGAGACAGGGTCAGGTCCAGCCTGGATCATAGGGCACTCTGAGCAACCTGCCACAGCCTCCTATGGTGTCCAGGGTGGGCTGGGAGACCCTCAACATCACAGCTGAGGGTACCATGACAACCTGCATTCAGGCTGTGTCCAGCACCCAGGATACCTGCAACCCACACTGTCCCCACCACCCCAGGACACTTCCAGCCCTGACTGCCCCACCAACTCATGGTGACCTCTTATACAACATCCGCAGCACAACGTCACAACCACTAATATGACACAGCACTCGTCCCTGCAGGATCCCCTCTGCCCTCCACAGCCTCACCTCTTCATACCCTTCCCACCCCAGCAACTGACCTGCTCTCCCTCTCTAACTTTGCTGTTCTGGGACTGTGACATAAGTGCAGCCACAGCATTCAGAATGTCTGGCCTGGCCTTCCCTCAGCATAGTTCCCTGCAGGCTCGCCCAGGTCACTGTGAACACCCAGCATTTATCCCTTCCTCCTGCTCGGCACGAGTCATGGTGGATTGACAGTCTGTGTAATCATTCACTAGCTCAGGGACATCTGGGCTAATTCCAGTCTGGGGCTATGATGAACACAGCTGCTTTAAATGTTCACCCACTAGGTTTGTGCAAATATGAGTCAGTGTTTCTCTGCAATGAATACCCAGGAAAGGGAAAACTGTCAGTGCTTCAAAATGGACCACTGGTGTCCAACCTGACACAGGGAGTGGGAGACCATGAGGCATGACCACGAGGCCAGAACCTCACCTTTGCACAAACAGTACACGGGAAGCACTTCTGCAAGGACGTCTGCCCACCCGCGGCTCGGGCCACCCTTGCTGTTGGTCCTGTAGCCAGGGGGCACTGACTCCAGCAACCCCCCTCCCTTTGCCTTTACTGACTCCCCCTGGCTTCAACCTGCTTCGTGCACACATAGCTACCGTGGTGCCTGCCTCACATTGCAATGGTAAGCTCACTGTCTTCAGGAATCTGGGTCACCTGTCAGCAGTCCTTAGATCACACTGTAGTTGATGTTTCATTTCCTAAGATGCTGCCCAACTGTGGTCCAGAGTGGCTGCCCACCTCACATTCCTGCCAGCAATGCACGAGGATCTTCACATTTGCATCAGTGTTTGGTTTTGCCCCACCACGTCTTAGCCACCCTGCTGGGTGTCCAGCACTGCGGCTGTGATCTACCTGTTGTGGTGGCTGAGTGGGCGAGCACCTGGACGGCTTCCCTAAGCTCCCCCTACATTCATGTGCTTGGTCTTTCGCTCAATTTTTGATTGACAGTTTAATTCATCGTCTTTCCTGTTGAGTTTCTAAAGCTCTCTGTATGACATTCTGTGTCCTGGACCTCTGCTGGATAAGGGGTTTGCAAACCCCTTCTCCCAGGCCAAGGCTTGGCTTTCCGTCCTCTAGTGTGTGTGCTGCTCGGGGTGGACCTAGGGTGCTGTCCAACACCTGTGTCTTCCATTGAGTAGCACCTCCTCTCAACCTCCAAACAGCATCTTCAGAGCAGCAAACATTTTTTATTTTTGATGAAGTTCAATTTTGCTTTTTCTTTTACCAATCTTGTTGTCAAGTCTAAAAATGCTCTGCCTAACACTAAATTTTGATGATTATTTTTCCTCAAATTTTTATAGTTCTGCATTTCACCCACTGTCCCTTCAGGATGATTGGTTTGTGCATGCAATCTGAGGTTAAGTTCAAGTTGAATTTTTGCCTCCACATCTCCAATGACTCCAGCACCTATTTTTGAAAACCCATTTTTTTTTTCTCTACTGATTGCTTTTATGCCTTTCTCAAAATCAGCTGGGCATATTTGTTGGGGGCTACTTTTGAATTTTCTTTTCTATTCCATTGATCTCTGTATCTATTTCTCCTCTAATCATTATAATGATTATAAATCTTAAAATTGGGTAGCCTAATTCCTCCCACTTTCTCTTTTAGCTATTCTAGCTTCTTTACTTTTACATATAAGTTTACAATTATCTTCCCTGTATTTATAAAAATTTGATTTTCACATGTATTAAATTAAACACATATTTCGTTTTGTGGAGAATTAACATCTTTACTATATTGAATCTTTCAATCCATGAACATGGTATGTCTCTTCATTTATTTAGACATTTTTAAATTTCTTTCATCTGCATTTTCTAGTTTCTGGCATACACGTCTTGTTTTGTTGATTACACCTAAGTATGTCTGCTTTCTTTTGAGTGATCTTAAATGTTACTAGACTTTGCATTTCAGTGTCCACAAGTTCATTGCTAGTCTATAGTAATACTATTGGTCTTTGTGTATTTCTTGTATCCTATGACCTTGCTGAACTCACTTATGTTCTGGGAGGGCTGGGGATTTGTTTTTGTTTAGGGGTTTCTGTACATTCTTTGGTATTCTTGTGTAGACAATCACATCATTGGAAAATAAGGATAGATTTCTTTTTTCCTTTCTGACTTGTGTGTTTTGTAACAGGTTAAAGAAGAAAAAAAAATCACATGGTCATGTTGATCAAAGCAGATCAACTTTTTTTTTTTTTTTTTCCGCCTTCTTCTACAGGCTAGAACTCCCAGCACTGTGTTGAATAAAAGTGGGCAGAGCAGTTACTTCCTCTGTTTCTGATCTTTGGGGGAGAGTATTCAGTCTTTAAAGCATTTAACTTTTGTTTTGAATCTGTAGACGTTCTTCATCAACATAAGAAAGTTCCCCTCTATCCCCACTTTTCTGAGAGTTTTTACTATGAATGCGTGTTGTATTTTGTCAGATGCTTTTTCTACTTTGATCAACAGTGACCATGTGATTTTTTTCTTCTTTAACCTGTTACAAAAGCGATGGTTTACACTGATTAGGTTTTGACTATTTAACCAGTCGTGCATACCCAAAATATTCTCCTCCTTGTCATAATGATTCATTCTTCTTATATATTGTTGAATTCCATTTGGGAAAATTTCATTAAGGATTTTTCTTCTATATTAATATTGATCTTTAGTTTGCTTTTTGTACCATCTGGCTGGTTTTAGTATCAGGGTGATACTAGTTTCATAAAATTGAGAAGTGGTCCTCCCTCTTCTATTATCTGCAAAAGATTGTGTAGAAATGACACTAATTCCTCATTAAATGCCTAAAATAATTCTCCAATGAAAACTCAGGTATAGGAATTTCTTTTTAATCATTAATTCAATTTCCTTACTAGCTATGGAGCTATTCAAATGGTCTATCTCATAATGGGTGAATTTTCTATCTTGTTGTTTCAAAGAACTTGTCCTTTTCATCTAAGTTGCCAAATTTATGTGTGTAGAATTATTTCTAGTGATCTCCTACTACCCTTTGATGCCTGCAGGGTCTGTAGTGATACTCCCTTTCATTCCTGATATTAGTAACTTGTCTGTTCCTTTGTCAGTCTTGCTAGAGGTTTATTGATCTTTTCAAAGAACCAACCCTTTGTCTGATTTTCTGCATTGTTTTTCTGTTTCAATTTCATGATTTCTTATCTTTGTTATTTCTTTCCTTTGGCTTTCGCCTTTTAGTTAGATTATTGATTTGAGCTTACTTCCTCTCTTCTAACATAAGCATTTAGTGCTATAAATTTCCTTCTTGACCCTGCCATAGCTGTGCCCCACAGCTAAATTTCATATGTTGTCTTTTCAATTTCACTCAGTTCAATGTCTTTTTTACATTTCCCTAGAGAATTCCTCCTTGACACATGGATCATTTAAAACAGGGTTACTTAGGCCCCAACTGCTGGAAGATTTTCCTGCCATCTTTCTGTTACTGATATCTAATTTGATTGCACTGTGGTCAAAGAACACACTCTGGGCCTGGGGCTGTAGCTCAGCGATAGAGCACTGGCCAAGCCAAGCAAGGCCCAGATTCGGTCCTCAGACCTGGGTGGGGCGGGGCACACACTCCACATGCTTTCAGTTTGTTGAGGTCTGTTTTCTGCTTTCTGATGCAATCTATCTTGGTATGTGTGACATAATGTGTCTCATGCTGAGGTTTGGATGGTACGTTCTATGAACATGGAGCAGATGGTGCTGGTGGATAGTTTTGTTGAATTCTTCTACATCCTGGCTTGTTTTATGTCTGGCCACAAATTGGCTGTGGTCATTTATTAAGGGTCACCGCTATTTTTTATCCATACTATCTAAAAAAAGCCCACCTTAAATACTCAGATACTGATAGATTAAGAAGAAAAGGGTGGTAGAGGCTGAGTGCACAGCACAGCACGTGTGTGCTCAGCATGCACCAGTTCAGTCCTGGCTGGAATTCAAGAAAGCAAGGTTCCCTGCAGGCCCTCTGTTCAGTCAGCTTGTTCTGCCATTGTGCACGGTGCAGAGTTGGGCAGTCCTCGCCTCAGCCTCCCGAGCCTACTAAGACCCTCCCACTCAAGGAAAGCCCCTTTCTTAAGGAAACTGGAAGGATGACTTCCCTCCCCTGTTTACCTGGACTTTGGTCCTAACTCATTTCTTCCTCTGGCCAGTTGCTAAATGCTAGTTCTCTGCAGAGCTAACTTACCAAATGACCAATTCCCCAATTTTTTATTGTTTCCTAGAACTTGATACTTTACTGTTACTGATACTTTACACTGATACTTCACTGCTCTGGATTCCAGTAAGTTTCCTCTCTTGCTCTTTCAGACCTCAGAGAAGCAAAACCTACCTGTTTCACTTGCCTTGGAACACTGGGTTCTCTAAGCTCTGCCCACTGCTTTGTAAATGGTCTCATTACTAAACTTTTCTCAGTGACCCAGTTTTCTGTGCCATCTGTTTCCCACTGTGGTCTTATCAAACAATGTACAGCCCAGGGAGCTACTGCCATTACCCAGGACCCCCACAGAGGGAATCTATCAGGCTCTTTCTGCAATAAAATGCAGATACAGACTTCTGTCTCCTCTTAAACATAGAATGCTGCAGAGAACATAGCTCCCCACCAATAGTGAAAAAAGACAGATGACCCTCAAAACCATCAGAGGCGAGTCACAGGGAACAAAGCAAACTGGATTCTGAAAAGGAATGGGTCCATCGATAAGGGAGAGAAAACACCAGGTGCTTCATTTTGACAGGTGTTAAAGTGATTCAGCGATGCTTGTCAAAGCACAGAAAGGAAGAGCTCATTCACCACCACTGGACAGATGTAAGGCCCAGGCAGAGGGGCTCTGCAGTGGGGGAGGGACTGGGCTCTACTCCAAATACAGTGCCAGCAATGGGGGCCAATTGCTAAGGACAAGAGAGGCCAGTGGGTGGAAAGCCACAAGAGATTTCAAGGTGAAGCAGGCCCTGGCTAAATCGACTTAATAGGGTTCTTGCTGAAGGCAGGTCAGGTGACCAGACGTACCCTGGGAGGCGGGAGGGTGGGGAGCAGGCCAGGTATCAGTGATATTGAGGGTAGGACTACCTTGCTGGTTGCCTTAGCAGGTTTCTTGTCAAGACTGAATTTTACAAGCACACTGAGGAGCCTAGGAGAAGGTGAGAAGACTGGCAGAAGATGGGTTGAGCAGAGACTCTTTGCCACAGGGCACAGAAGAAAGAGGTGGCTGCCACACAGACGGCAAGAATGATCTGGCTAAATGCTGAGCTGAGCGATTCCTACAGATCAGTTAGGTGGCAAATGGGAAGAGAGCCCATTCACAACAGGTGTGTCAAAGTGGTCAGCACACCCTAGGACAGGTACAAGCCCCACAAACTCTGGACTCTTCAACCAGCAAAAGACAAGCTGTCCAGGGAGGGGCGGTCAACCCTGGTCCTCAGGGCAAAAGCAAAGATCCACTGGTTCTCAGAGAAGAAAGATCCAACCCCTCTCCCTAAGGGGCATAAAATGCCCTCCATCAGCAAGGATAGAGATCCTCTGCCCTGAGGGAGGGAGGCCCTGGGTTGGAGTCTGCTGCCATAGGCACAGAACCACTGGCCAGCTCCTGCCTGGGTCATCTCAGCTCCGTACCAGGGGCTGAAGGTGGGCAGACCCCTTCTGGGCCATCGTGCTACTTGATCCAGTAACTACTGAGACAGCAACTGGAAGCCTGAAGCTGGGGTGTGCCTCCACTTCACCTTCGGTTCTTTGTGTACCTTGAAGCAAGGTGTCAGGTGCACACATGTGGGACCGTCAAAAGACAAAATCACAGCAGATGTGAAGACCTAGTTGGCTTCTGTGCATGACTCTAGCATCAGGCAGCACTTCGTTCTGTATAAAATGAGTGTTCCAAAGAGCTGAGCAAGTGGGGACCAGGAGCAGATGGCCCCTGAAGGTTAAAGTCACAAAGGTTAAAGCAGAGACTTCCTTACGGCACTGACGTGGGTGGGCCAGAATCTCCTGGCTTTTTGAAAACTGGTCTGTTTCAAAGTTGAGCCCGATGCTGTGGCACCTCACACACACGACTCCACACTGGGCTGCCCTGGGCTGCAGGGCCCAGGCAGGAGACTTGTCCAAAACAACAGCCTCCCATCAACTGTGACGGGACTGTGCTGACCTACTGTAATACCCTCTTTATTCCTTGTGTTGAAATCAGCTTCATGGGTATTATTTCCAGGCCGGGGCCTTCCAGGAAACTGAGGCAGTGTAAAGACTCACCTCCCCCAAACAGTTCTTGTGACATGTCCATCCAAGTAACAGGCATGTTTATGGAAGGAGTAGGAAAAGGGAAAGAGGACAGTCTCAAGGGTGTGCCCCCGCCCCCCCGAGAGGAGAGGGACAGTGCTCCTCTCCTGACCTCCAGTTTTACTGGAGTCCCAGGGAAGTTTCCAGAGAGGCCTGCCTAGGTCCACCTCTTGACTTTTGACTGACAGCAGGATGACATGGCAACTCTAGATCACTTTGGCCCACGCTGACCAGTTCTAATTGGAGCCTGTTTTACAGAACTTACGGCTGGGGAATTATCCTTATCTCCCCGATTCCGGGATCTAGTCTGCGTCAGGGTCACAAAGTCTCCCCTCGGGGTTCTTATCAGCACCCGGGGGCCTCCATTTCCCCTGCAGATGGCAGGTGGCTTTCTGAGGACTGACTTATCCTGTGGACTTAAGCCAGGCAGGGCTGCAGGGAGATGGCTTTTCAAAAGTGAAAGCACATGGATCAGCACAGGGAGCCATTTATTTATTTATTTTTAGTTGCTGATGGATCTTTATTTACATGTGGTGCTGAGAACTGAACCTCACACATGCCAGGCAAGCACTCTATCACTGAGCCACAGCCACAGCCCAGGGGGCCCATTTTATAGAATTATTCCCTTAACCCTGTGTGTATTCCCACCACTCTCATCTGTCCATTCCCTACTGACATCACCATTTCACTCCAGCTGTTTTTATAATTTACATGTCTGGGGCATAGCTTTTCCGACCCTCTCTACCTATTTACTGGGGTGCTTAGGACTGAACTGGTGCATGCTGAGCACACATGTGGCCCTGAGCTACATTCCCAGCCTTTACCCCCCTTTCCTTCTTAATCTATTAGTATCTGTGTATTTAAGGTAGGCTTATTTTAGATAGAATGGATAAAAAATAGCATTTATGAACCATGAAACAAGATATCATTTTTAAAAGAATTTTTAAGTGAATAGAAATGTGAGCTAGGTTTATTATGATTCATGGACATAAGGATTGTACAGCAGACCAGAAACAGCTGAAGAGGGAACTAATGAGCCGGAAGCTCCATCTGTAGCACAGGGAAATGAAACATAAGACAGAATACGCAGCTCATGTCTGTCCTCTAAGAAAAGAAACAGAAAGGGAAAGGACAACATTCAAAGAGAAAGTTCCAGGCTGTTTTCTTTGGGGAAAAAAACCTCAAAACTGTGCACTGGCTGGATGTCCTGTTTGGGTTCTGGCTACTGGAAAACCATACACGAGTGTCTCACCCCGACACAACTTGCATCTCCTCCTATTGGCCGTGGGCATCACATGGGCAGCCAAACGCCTGGCAGCCCTGACTCAGGATCATCTCTGGGTGTCCTGGGAGGAGACAGGCCTCACCAGGGGGCCACAGACTCCACGCTGCACGTCCTTGCCCAGCGTAAAGACATGGTGAGCTGAGCACACCTGACCAGGAACCTACCCAGACGCAGCTGTGGGTCCTGCCATCCTCGCAGTTCCTGGAGAGGCTGTGACGTGTGCCGAGTTCTCAACAATGCTCATTTGATAATGTTTTCTTTCTCTCCTGACTTCGTGGAGAGGTTTTTCAGGCTGGGAGACTTTGTTTGATTCAATTTCTGGGGCAGTCTGGGCTAGGACAGCAGGCCCCTTCCACCTGCGATCGGAATCCCTAGTTTCTGCTTCACCATCAATAAGGAGCTCAGCAGCCTGCTCCGTGTCTGGCAGAGACTTGAGGCTGGGGGGAAGGGAGCTCCACAGTGGACACGGGAAGGCGCCAGGGCTTGGGCGCGCATGGGCGGCCCTGGTAGGGTGCTGCGCACGTCTTCTGGGATTGGTGCAGACTGGGCTTTTTCTATATAGTGCAAAATTGGAAGCGGGATCAAAAAGCAAGGAAGCGGACAGTTATCAATCAAGTCCTGGACGTTTTGAGCCAATTATTATGGGCTTATCATTCGGTGGCTTTCTGAACCAGTTACTAGAAGTACCGGTTTGAATTCCTACAAATCTAAATTGTAGATATCAAGCAAGCTTCCTGGGCTGTTGCTATGGATAATGAGTTGGTGATTGAGGCTGGCTGCTGCAGGCTGTGGGACCGAGTTCTTTTTGTATTATTCTATTTATTTGTTGGGATGGGTCTATGTTGCCCAGGTTGACCTTGAACTTCTGGTCCTCCTGCCTCATCCTCCTAAGAAGCTGGGACTAGAGGCTTGTGTCCCTGCACCTGGTCTGAGTTCTATCTGTGGTGTGAACACTGTCGATTTACATATTCAGTCTCTCTGCATCAAGATTACCTCATGATCCCAATACGGGTCCCATATGGTCCCAATATGCAGATCCAGCCATTGTGACCACACTCCAGACAGGTGGATAAGGAGCACGCTTTCTGAGTCTCTTTGCAAGACTTTCTAAACGAGGCATCATCCACATGCATTTACTTATAACTCCCCAGCCCTCTCAGCCTTCAGGGAGACAGGGAAATGCGAAGAAATGGAAGGCTTCTTTCACAAGAAAAAAGGAAGATCGAATGTGACATACACAACCTGCTACCTCCTCCACCCCTTCAGATGGAAAAAGTAGAATGTATCATGAAAAACACATTGTAAAAATACAGCCTTTTGGCTGGGGGAGGGGGTAAGTTGCCAGGGTTTGAACCCAGGGCCTCACACAAGCTCAGTGCAGGCTCTACCAGCAGGCTACATCTGCACCTGAACATAACCTGAATAGGAAACACTTGTCTCATGACCACTACTTTAATAAATAACCTGTTGGCTGAATTCCACAGTCAAGGTTATTTGCTTACAGCGTCCTCTCCTCCTGCCTTCCCAAATCCCTGGCATTACTCCCACCCCCGTTCTCAGGGTACTGAGACAGACATAAAATGACAGTCTGAATCTGCTGATATAAACACAAATTGAAAACTGCCCAACTAAAACACAAGTTCTAGGAAACAATAAAAAATTGGGGAATTGGTCATTTGGTAAACCGGATCTTCATAGAACTAGCATTTAGCAACTGGCCCAGAGGAAAGAGCGAGTTAGAACCGAAGTCCGGGTAAAAAGGGAGGGAAGTCATACTTCCAGTTCCTGGGGGGCTTTCCTTGAGTGGGAGGCTCGGGAGGCTGAGGGGAGGACTGCCCAGCTCCGCACCCTGCAGAATGGTGGAACAAGCTGACCACCCCTGGACTAGAGGATGTAGGGGACATAGGAGGTGCAGGGGATGCGAGAGACACAGGGGGTACAGGGAATGTGGGGGACACAGGGAATGCAGAAGATGCAGGGGGTGCAGAGGACTTGGGGAATGCAGGGGTACTGGGGTGCAGGGGATGTGGGGGATGCAAGGGAGGCAGGGGGATGGGTCCTTTGCATATTCACAATGCCTCAAGAAGGTGAAGCAGGGGCTGGGTTGCGGCTCAGTGGCAGAGCGTTTGCCTAGCATGTGAGAGGCACTAGGTTTGATTCTCAGCACATGTAAATAAATGAATAAAATAAAGGTCCAGCAACATCTAAAAAATAATTTAAAAAATGGTGAAGCAGTGGTAGTATTGGAGGAAATGCTTTGATAGAGGGAAAGGGCCAGAACACAGGCCTTGAAAGCCACACATGGGTGGTGGCATCTAATTCAGTGCTTCAAGAGGAATTGGGAACCGAGACACTCCAGTTTGCGTATTTCCTTCCCGGGGAAGAGTCCTGCACTCCCCTCCGTCCCTCTGCATCCTGGGTTTTGTCTTCTCTGCTACTGGGACGGGTCAGGCGTCCTCTAAGGATTTGCTCCACTCTCACCACGGCCTGGAGGATGTGTACTGCCCTCCCTAAACCAGGCGGTGATCGATCGCACAACACTGCGAACGCCCTGAATGCCAGAGGGTCCCCCTCCAAATGGGCTCATGTGGACAGCAAAGCCCCATTCTTGGCTCTAGGCTTGCTTTAGTTTATGTGGCTGCAAAAACCAAGGGGAGGCTGGGGCTGGGGCTCAGTGGTAGAGTGCTCATCAGGCACGTGAGGCACTGGGTTTGATCCTCAGCACCACAGAAAAATACAATAAAGGTTTGTTTCGAGACCACCTACAATTAATAAATATATTTTTTTAAAAACGAGGGGGAGGAACAATCTTCCAGCCCATCTTGAGCACCAGACTCAGGGGGCAACACACCCTCACCCACTTCTTCCCGCGGTGGCTAAGCTGCCTGCCACTTCCCTCGGGCCAGGCAAGCTTCCTTAGGGGCTTTCTGAAGGGGGACTTGAGCATCTGGGAAACGTGTCCTTGCCATTCTGTCAGCCTGTCCCAAACCCCACAAGGCAAGCCATCTAGCCGGGAGCCCCAACTCTGCTTGGGGCTACAGGGACTCCGACCCAGTGACCAAAGGAGTGGCGAGAATCCAGTGAGACAATGTGCAGGAAGGGCCGGTCCACAGGAAGCAGCCTACACCCAGCCAGAGGATCCCAATTCAGTGGGACACAGAGGCCAGCAGCAGGACGCAGGCCTAAAGCACCTCCCTCTCCCAGGCACAGCGTGGAAGATCTCATCCTCCATCAAGCACTGCCCCAGCTGCTGCTTACAGGCTCACACCAAGGGGGCTGCATTCCCAGCAGCAGGGTCTGAGCGTCCCTCGGGCCCATCACTCAGCACCCTGTCTTCCGACAACCCTCAGGTCGACTCCTTCAACTGAGTGAAGGTGAGCCTCATGCTCCCTGAACTCCGTCAGAACTGCATTCCCGGAGTTTCTTGACAAAGATGCTTCTGACATCCTCACATGGTTCTCCAAAGAGAATTTTGGCCAAAGTTTTTTTTAAAAAATAAAAAAATCCCAGAACAGTCACTATCATTTTCTATCCAAAAGCAAAGCTCTGGCCTCAGAAGCTGAACAGAGGATCCACCGCTCGGCTCAGCCCACCAGGGGGCGATGAAGCTTGGAGGCCTCAAACAGGAGAGGGACAAGGGACACAGGCCCTCTGGGGGCCCAAGACGCTCCATAACAAAGAGACTAAACAGGCAAGACAACTAGACACAATGCACAGAGCCGGACCAGACCCCAGACCACATTTTTCCCCTAAAGGACATTATCCGTGGGTTCAGGGCATTATTGGACTATTGAGAAAACATGAAAAGGTCTACAGGCTGGACCACAGTGCTGCACCAATGTTCTCTGCTTATGACAAGAACATCCCATTCTTAGGAAATGACCCAAGTACTTAATGGTAGAGTCACTACATCTGTACTTATGCTCAAAATGCCCACGAAAATATGCCCACATGTAGATAGGAAATATAAGGCAAGTTTGATGATGATGTTAACAATTGGGGGATCTGGGTGAAACACACATGGAATTCACTGTATTCTAACTTCAAGCCTAAATCATTTCAAAAATCTAAAAACTGAAATGTTTTCATTCTGTCTGTACTGGGTCTTGTGTGTATGTGTGTGTGTGTGTAGTACTAGGAATCAAGCCCAGAGGAGCTTAACCACTGAGCCACATCCCCAGCCTTTTGTATTTGAAACAGGGTCTCACCAAGTTGCTGAGGGCCTCACTAAATTGCTGACACTGGCCTGGAACTTGTAATCCTCCTGCCTCAGCCTCCTGAGTCACTGGCATTACAGGCATGTGCCCCCCTACCTGGATGCCATTATTCTAATTATTTTTTTACCTTAATCTCAATCTTGTCTCACATAAGTCACCAATTTTTCTTTGACTAGTATTGGCCTAGTATATTCCTCTTCTATCCTTTAACCTTCAGCTGTGTTTTGTATCACAACGTTCACAGTGTTTTTAAAATTTGCCTAGACCCACTCTTCCCAACCATACTCTTTATCTTGCCTTCAGAGTTTAGTCCATTTACGTTTAATATATCACTTTATCTTGTGTTTTCTTTTCCTCTTGATTTCTCTAAGCTTTTCTTCTTGTTTCCTGGATTAAGTTATTATCACTTTTTCTCGTTATCGTGTGGGAGTTATATATTCACATTCTTTTTAGCAGTGTTCCTTTTTTAAACTAATTAACAAAGTTCAAAGCTACTGTCTGGGGCTGAGAGTGCAGCTCAGTGGTAAAGCCCTTGCCCAGCAGGCAGGCAGCCTGGCTCAGTGGGTGGCACTGCAAGGCACTCTACACCTATCCCACACGCACACACCTCAGGCCGTTCTCTGACTGCTCCCTTCTGGGTGCTGCTGTTGCTAAATGTTCTAGTCTACCTTGGTGTGTGGTCTATCATATATATATATTTTCTCTTTCAGTAGTTGATGGACTTTACTTATTTATTTATATGTGATAATGCTGAGAACGGAACCCAGGGCCTCACACTTGCTATGGAAGTGCTCCACCCCCGAGCCCCACGCTCAGTCCCACCCCATCAGACCTCTCCAGTGCTACTTTGCACATCCGCTCTCCAGCTCCCCCTGCACCTCTGCTTCTGCATCTTGGACGCCTGACTGAGCTTGCTCTTCTTGGTCCTGCTGTGCAGCTCCCCTCATGGTGAACTTCTGTCTTTATTCCACCCACCATGGTCTGGGTTCAGTTTGAGTGGGGCCCCCAAGCTCAGTCCCCAAAGCAGCTATATGAAGGACCTTTAAGATGTGGAGCCTCTGCCTTGGAAGGAGTTACGCCTGGTCTTGTAGAATGCAGGCACTCTCATGAAAGCGGCTGTTACAAACACATGCTTGGCCCCTTCTGCACAAGGCCAGTTCCCTTTCCATTTCTCCATCATGTTCTGACACACCCAGGGGCCCTCACCAAAAGTCAAACAGATGAGGCTGATATTGCACTTTCAGCCTCCAAACTGTTAGCTAAATAAACCTCTTTCCTTTATAAAGTACCCAGTTCCCGGCAATTTATTATAGCAACAAAAAATGGACAATACACCATCTTAGTCTGGGAAAGATAAGTTAGCCATGTTTGTGGTTCTAGTTTGGCAGTTTTTTTTTGTTTGTTTGTTTGTATTCTGATTATTCTGTGACCTTATAGTTGCTTCACTGCCACTAAGACATCAGCTATTAGTCCTAACTGCCATTTAGCTTCTCTTTCTCTATTTCTCTCTAAGGGATTATTTAAATCCAGGGCCTTGCACACACTAGGCAAGTGCTCCACTAATAAGCTACATCCCCAACACTCGGCTTTTCTCTTTGCTTGCTTTTAGGATTTTATTTTTGTGTCCCCACTAGTTAAGTGTGAGACGTGTGAAGCCACACACAGGGGACGGAGAGAGGCAGGCAAGAGAAGACCTGAGAGGAACTTATGTTCACAGCTGAAGATGCCCCGCAGCACAAAAGAAAAGCCCAGAGGTGGTGGGGGAGCCGGGGAGGTGGCGAGCAGCCTCCCTGCCGCGCTCCTCACTGTAGCCGGTGAGCCGTGTGCAGGGGCAGACTGGAGACCTCACCGGCTCATGTGGAGTGAGGACAAAGAAGTTAATATTTCCCAAACACTTCACAAGGCCCAGCACCGTGCTTACCGAGGACTGCCTTCCAGCTCTGTCTTGGAGCTGAGCCCTGTGGAGCATGGTGGCTGCTGGTGTGCTGGCCAGCATGGCTGCAGGACAGGGAGGACGACAGGACATCTCCCTCGCCTCTGGCCCAGCAGCCTGTGCCCAGCTGGCACTCGGGACTCCTCCCCTGGGGAGGTCGGTCGGTCTTCCTGCGTGCCGAGTACCATTTCCCCTCAACAATACCCCTGTTCATTTTGCTATGACCTTGACCCCAGGCCATTTGTCTTTTCCAAGGAGACTGTGCCAATTATCAGGTCTACTGTCCCGTGGCCACATGCTCTCCAGGATGCCCCCAGGCGGCAGTCCCATGGGGCTGATGTTAGGGCAGCAGAGCAACACGTGCGGTCCTTGAGTATGCACAGGTGGCAGGGCAGGTGGGGCGCTCGATGCTGAGCCTGGCCACCTGGCCATCTCACCCACAGACTTCGGGGCTCCTGTCTGAGAGCAGCATGGCTGGCATCACGGGGGCTACTCGTCACCAGGCAGTGGCAGTCACTCCATTGGGGCTGTGCTTCTGTGACGAATGTCCTGTCCATCAGAGAAACAGAATACACAGCCTGCAAAATGGGGAGGCAGGGAAGGAGGAGGACCCAGCAGAAAGAGACGGATGCAGTGAAGACACAAGCTGGCGGAGCTGAGGCCAGACGCCCCAGTAATCAGGTTTCACGTCCACACAGAGGCTTGTCAACTCAGACAGATTTCTTAGCGCAGAAGAACAACAAGTCCCAGCCACCTGCTGTTTACAGGAGACAACCTCAAATGCCTGCACAACAAAGCCAGAGCACTACTGGAAGGGCTGGGAAATGGCCGAAACATGGCCACCTCTGACATCGGAGGAGGGTGACTGTAGGCCAGCGAATACGCAGGACACGTGCTCTGCGGGGTGGGGCGGGCACTCCCAAGGAAAGGCAGTGAGCCACCAAGGGGCACTTAGAGCGCGTAGGTCCAGGGAGAGCAAATGCGAGCGTTTTCCACTCGCTGCCTTCCTCCTGCCCTCCCGCCTCGGCCCCCGTGATTCAGTTTCAGTCTAGAAGCCGCCAGCCCGAGTAGAGGTTGGAACCTGGAGGTGTGGGGCACACGCAGAGGTCGGCAGCATCACAGTGATGAGCTGACAGTGTCCCCCAGGACTCAGTCGTTGGAGCTGCAACCCCCTTGTGGGCGCATCTTTAGACAGGGTTTTTAGGAGTCCACTAAGTGAGGTGTAGGGCTGGGTCACTGAGGGACTGGAATGGCCACCTAACACAGTGAGACGGCTGCCATCTACCAGCCAGGGAGAGAGCCCTGACCAGGAACCCACATGATGGCACCTGGGTCTCAATGCCCTCACCCTGGACAGGACAGTAAGCGCCTGGTGCTGAGGCCACGAGGTCTGTGGCCCTCCGTTTGTATGCAGTTAATCAACCTTTCATTATCTCTGGATTTTGTGTCATAAAGACTTTTGTAAAGTGAGAAACTCCCATTTCCTTCCAGTCTTTATGTAGGTTTTGCACTTCCTATTGCCGTGGATCTCATCTTGTGCATGGGAAGAGATACAGAGCTCATCTTCTCCACAGGCCACCCAGTGGTCCCTGCACTAGTCTGTAAAAGACCTACCTACCTTGCCTACTAGCAATTTGAGGTGCCACCTTTGTTGCATGCTAAGGTCCCACATACACTGGGGCTATTCACGGTTCTCCTCTAGGCTGCTGGCCTACCTCAGTTTCAATCAAGGCGGCCTCATGGTGCGTGTCGATGCTATCAGGGTTTTATGTTCCTCCTTTGGCAGGAGCTGCCTTGGATGAACACACCTTCAAGTCCTGATGCCCCTGGCTCTGACCAATTACTCCACTTCATAGTGACTTGGGCGTTGTCCCAGAGTGGACAGCAAGGGTGGCTCCAGGAGTAGGCGTCACCCACGGGGGTTGAGCTACACTCACCTGTTCCTCTGTAATCCTACTCCTTTGCCCTTTTTGGGATGGCACGTTCACAGAACCTCCCCTTGTGCATTCCCTATATAAGAATAAAGCTTCTGGTGGCTTTCTTTTTCCACAGACCCTTAAGGTTGCAGAGCTGTCTCAGATTACTGAAAAGGTGTTTCTGTGTGGTTGTATGTTTTCTTTGTCGTTTTCTTGAGTTACTGCAAGGGTCAGATTTTGTGAACCCAGCATTAGGTCACCAGCTAGGATAGATGGCGACACTCCTTGTGGTTGTCCCTGGCTAGGTGCATGTGTGGGTTTCCACTGTTGTTTCTGAGACAGGGTCTGGCGGTGTTGCCAGGTTAGCCTTGAACTCCTGGGATCAATGACCTCCCTCTTCAGCTTCCCAGGTGTCCGACTCTGGCAGCACCACAGTGCCTGGCTTCCTGGCTATTTTCGTATGTCCGTTTTTCCACGTGAATTTCAGCATCCACTGGCCTCACTCTGTAAGATACCTCGCAAATATTTTTGAGACAGCTCTAAATTTATGAAGTGGCAGGCTTGTGTTTGCTCTCCAAGAGTAAAGCACATCTTTCCATTGGTTCAACTCAATGTTCAAGACTGTTTAAAGTCCCCCTGTTGAGGTCTGCACCTTTCTCATTAGGTTTATTCCCAAGCAATCTATTCTGCTGCTCGGGCAAGTGGCTTCCCCTCTACCACAGCTTTTGTCTCGTTTTGCATCCAGCGACTTCACGGAAGTTGGTCTGGCCACCGATTCTCCCGGGTGGTTCAGAGATGCTGTGTCACCTGCAAGCAGATGCAGCCCTCCTTCCTCTCCAAGTGTTGCCTACGCCCCTGGCTCCTCATCTAACTGCACTGGCTACACCCCCGGCACAGTGGCAAGCGGCTGGTGAGCATTCTTGCTTGTCCATGGTCCTAAGGGAAATGGCACTGGTCTTCAAGAAGGAAGAACTGACTTTGGGGTATACGCAGTCTACTGCATGGAGAACGCAGCCAGCAAGTGCCTAATAGTGAAGAACACAGCCAGCAGGTGCCTAATAGTAAGAGAGTCTCTCATTCACTCTCTTATGTGATAATGGCTTTTCAAGATATTTTGAAGTCTTTAAATCTTATTAAGGTTGGAAGGAAATGACATCCTCGGGGACAAGGTGGCTGCACAGGGGCCTTGACCATACAGTGCCACAGAGCTGGCTGGAGTGGAGTCAAGCTGGTGGCAGGCTAGTGCGTGGCCACCTGCCATCTCCCCTCCTGGAGCCAGATTTGGTCTTAAGACAAAGCAAAGCCAGCCGGGTCTGTCATGGTACAACCCACTGTGACAACAGCACAAGACCTCGACAAGACAGCTGTAAACCCACTCTGTCGTCTTTTACTAGAGCGTTTCCTAAAAGGAGGCGGAGTCCTGAGCTGGGCTGCTGATGGCAGAGGTGCAGCTCCAGCTGATCTGTCTGAGTGATGGTCTGGATGACTAGGCTGAGCTCACAGGCACTCTCAGCGGCTCTGTGGCCCTCCTGGCTCTCAGGACCCAGCCCATCGCCGGGGAACACGCCCCTGAGGGACCCACAGCTCCGCTGCCAGCTCTTCTACCTCCCAACAATCCCTGTCCCCGTGTCGAGCCAGCAAAGAACAGCTCAGAGGAACCATGAAGACACCTTCATTATTTCAGTTCTTTCCTTTCTTTGCTATGAACTTGGAACCAGCAAAACTCAACACCAAATGTAGAGCTTGCAATTTTCTGTTTCAAAAACTGGCAAAGCTTACTGTGAATCCTCGACAGCCACTCTGCTTCCACAGCACAGGAAAGAAGTCGGGCTTCAGAGAGACTGGGGGGCGGGGGAACCTCACCGGCTTCTGAGGTGGACTTGGTCTTCGCACTCCTCTTCCTGTCAGCCCGTCGCCCCATCAGGATCTTGTTCTGCCCTCAGCCTCACATTCCCGCCTCCTTCCAAACATGCCGCTCTAAAGGCAGCTAAGAGAGCCCTTCTAAACACTCTGCGGAGAGATCATGAGGAGAAGTGCTGGCATGCGTGGCTGCAAGAAAGTCTGTATTAAAAAGAAAGTACTGTGGGAGTGCAGCTCAAGAGCGCTTGCCCAGCATGTGCAAGGCCCAGGCTCAAGCCCCAGCATCACCAAGAAACAAATAAATAAGTGAGAATATTTACAAAGCCAAAAGTCAAACTGGGAAAAAAACTGCCAAATCACAGAAAGGTCACCTTCAAATCAGTCCCCGTGTCCCATAGGCTGTGCCAACTGGACAAAGATGTTCACGGATCCTTGAGAGAAACACGCTGCAGGATGGGTAGACAGCCACACTGTCTCAGGCACCTGGATCACCCTGCACAACCAACTGGACAACGGGCAGCACAGGCCTGTGGTCCCTGAAGACATGGAGCCACCTGCTCCCAATCTGGTGCCCGGCAGCAGGGAGGGCCCCGAAATGCACCATCCATCAGAGACAGAGACGGACTCTCCCAGCCAAGGCGGCCGGGGCTGGGCAGAGCACCTGAACAGAGGGAGCACAGTGGTACAGGAGACGTGCTTTTTAGGGGTCTGCAGACCTTGGTCTGAATGCAACCTGCACACAAGGAACCTCCCTCCCAGGCCAGAAAGAGCAAGTTTAAAAAAAGAACAATTCCCAGGAGCTTAACGGTCAACTCCCAGAACCACACAGGCCAGGCAGACATCCCTGAGCACGAGGGACATTCAGTGGGGAGCAGCACGGCCACCCTTGAGAAGGGGACTGACTGTCCCCTGGGAAAGTCTACTCCAGTCCCACCCCAATGAGCTTACACACAAACCCTGCGACAGACCAACCATCAGGCAGCTCACTGCCTGCCGGGGGGGGGGGGGGGGGCCACACAGGAAACTCCGTGCCCTGCGAGAAGCCCGCGTCAGACCCCACACACTCTCAGCAGTGGGAAAGCGCATCCTGGAAACGCAACAGACTAGCAGAAACTGACCTAGATACGACACAGACTACGAGTGAGCAGAAAAGGAGACCATTACCTTATACATGCTCCATGTGCTCAAGAATGCGTGAAAGCACGGCTACGACAGGAAGAGAAAGGGACACAAACCAACCTCCCAGGGAAACCCTCAGGCTGAAGATGCAGAAGCGGAATCCACCAAAATGAACACTTGCAGAAAAAAGCCTGAGGAAGCTGAGAGATCCACTAACGAGGAAGTAGGTCAGATCAAGCCGTCTACACAGGGGCTGGAACTGTGGGAGTGGGGGTGGGGGGCACTGGCAGCCGAATCACTGGTTTCATAAAAATAATAAACTTAACAAATTTCACCAACCCCCAAGTAAGATACACACACACTCAAGGCTTATAGATCAAATCACAGTTAGGCAGGGGGGAAGAGAAAACATCTTAAAAGTGGCCAGGATCAAAGACACGATGGCAGAACAAAGAAGGCGTGGGCATCAGAAGAAGGGCCGAGTCTGGAGGGAGGACTCGGTGCTGCAGCCTCTCCGTCGGGGGGGTGGCGTGCTCACCTCGCTGTGCAGCTGTGCTCCCTGGAACCAGGCCCTCCGGCAGCTCCTCCGGCTCACTCTGGTGACAGACCTGGCAGTGCACCGACAGGCAAAGTGCACCAGGGCTGGCTCCAGGACACCAGAGCAGGGCAAAAAGGATGCACAGGAGCCGAAAGCAAGGCGCCGGCAGAGCAGAGGCTGCTGCAGACACTGAGCAGGGCAGAGGCAGGGGAGCAATGAAACCTCTTGCACCATCGATCCAGAACCACATCCACGAGGTGTCTTTCCAAAAGAGAGGCCAGCCACAAAAGCAGCTTGCTGCTGGTCCTGGTGGATGTCCCAAGTCAGAGAAGGACAGACAGAGCCTCAGAACTTACACACATCAACTCAGGACGGATGGGGGCTTACGTAAGACATACAAAACATGAAACTTTAAGAAAAACTATAATAGAACTTCTGTAATAGAACTTCTGTGCCACACAGGGCTAGGAAGAGTCCTTACCCTTGACATCAAAAGCACAACTCATTCCAAGAAAAATTAATGAACTACTGAATCAAAATTCACAATGCATGCTTGGCAAAGACCCTGGGTTAGAAGGGTTACGGAGCAAACTGTTTACTGGCAGAAAACATGTGCACACCAGAGGCCTGACAAAGGGCCTGAAGACGACCCTCAAAACCCAAGAGCAAGGTCCACTCCAGACAGAACACTGAAAGACACGAGGAGACACAAGGAGAACAGACACAGCAAGTAAGCTCCTGAGAAGACGGTCCCCTTCGCGCCACCATGGAAACGAGAGTCACCACAGCCATAGGACTCGCGCATCAGAAAGACCAAATAAAAGGTGATGACCTCGGACCCTGGCAAGGACGCAGAGAAGCTGCGACGAGGGCAGGCCACGGGGTGGTGGAAAAGGGTGCAGCTGCTCAGGGCACAGGGCGCGCGCTCAGCACCCACCACCTGAGAGACGAGGACCTGCTCCCTCACACCCAACCAATGGGCACAGGAACGTCCTCAACCGCTCCACGAGCAGCAGCCAAACCCCCAACGCAGCTGGGCGCCACAGCCGCACTGGAACCAAGTGCTGAGGCTGACCAACGAAACAGCACATCCTCACAGACCCCTGCAGCTGCACAGGGCCACTCACAAGGCCACCCTGCAAGGCCCCACTCAGACAGCATCCCTACAGTAGGATCACAGAGAAGGAGAAAGACGCTGGCTGTGGGGGCAGGGCAGAGGGAGGGAAGCGTCCGCAGGCCTGTGGCAGAACCAGGGACCTGTGACGAGCCGCTGTGCATCTTGACGGCGGCAACACCTCACCACTCTACACGTGAAAACAGCACATGGGACCAGAATCACACACAGGTGCAACCCTGAGAGGCAGGACAGCGCAGCCACACAACTCACTCCCAAGGACACGGGCTCAGAGACACGGCCCTTCCGTGCATGTAGAAGCACCAGCACCTCAATGGCTTTACCATCCTAGACAAAGTATTTTTAGAAAGAAAAAAAAGTCAAGAAGACTCCTAACAGCTGACCTGCACCACAACAGACACAAAACGCTCCCAGACAGGAGAGCCACCCGACAGGGAGACCCAGGTCCACGCAAGGGGAAGGCAGGCGCTGGGAACGGCAATGTGAGGGGGTGTGAATTCTCCCCACTTCCCCCTTTTTAAAGGTCAAAGACTAAGACATGGCTGTCTAGTAGAACCTTCCATGATGATCAAAATGTTCTCCATCCGACTTGGCAGCAGTCACCAGTGTGACAGAGAAGCCGAATTTCAAACTCCATTTAAAGATTCTAACTTGGGCTGGGGTTGTAGCTCAGTGGTAGAGCGCTTGCCTTGCACACATGGGGCCCAGGGTTCGATCCTCAGCACCACATAAAGACAAATAAATAAAAATGAAGATACTGGGTCCATCTACAACTAAAATTTTTTAAAAATAAATTTTTAAATGTAATCATTTAAAAAAAAGTGATTCTAACTTAAACGCCAGGTGTGGCAATGCCTGTGGTCTGGGATAGCACTGGAAACAAGAAACAAAACGAGTCCTAAGTCCTAAACACCCAGAAAAGCAAAATGTGCGCCTGAGTCAGAGTCCTGGACCACCTGGCTCAGGGAGGTGCTGCGACTCACAGGGTCCTCACAGTCACACACGGCGCCTTTCAGGGAAAGGAGGCGGAACAGCCAGCGGGAAAGGCACACAAGGAGAGCCTGGGGGAACCAGACACGGCCTCCAGTGTCCTCTCCTGACGAAGTCAAAGGAAGTGCCCAGGTCCCCCAGCGAGGAGTCACCACACAGGTGGGACATGGTCTGCCAGGGAGTGGTCAGGCTGTCACAGGGAGTCCTGGAGTGTTGCGGATTTCATATGTGGCTCAGATTGCCATTCCACTGAAATCCAATATTGGGGACAAGAAAAATGCACTTACCCAAACCAGGAAAAACCCACATTAAATACACAGACATGAAAATAAAGGGATAAAGAAGGAAACCCCCACTGAGCAAGCACAGGCGAGCTGCAGCGGGGACACGCACTCCAGAAGGACATCCGAGCCAAGTCACAGGCTGCTTCGTGATGGGTGAGCAGACACACAGGCCTGCGTGCACCCAATGTCAGGAGAACTGCTCACACGGTGGAACAGCACCCAAATCCAAACCCAGACCAGGACAGTAAGCAAGGCTTCTGTAACTGACAGCTGTGAACACACCAAGCGCCAACCACGTTCTTCAGGCAGATGTGGCCAATCCTACCTTCCCGCTGCTAGAAGCCTCCAGCCGCGACGAGACAGGGGAACCCTCCTCTCACACACTCGTGCAGTGACCAGCGTGGCCAGCCTCCGAGGCTGCCGAGTCTGAAAGGAGCACGGGGTGAGGCCCACTCTGAGCTCATAACGCAGACAGAACAGAGAGAAGTGGGAAACCAAACGACACCTCCAGAGACCCACACACCAAAGAAGCCATAGGGAATCAGGACAGCACGTGCCTGTGCACAGGGGACGGCAGAGACAGGCTGTGGGAGACCGCAGGAGCCCCTGCCAACGGTGGCCTCCCGGCTGGGTGCCAGCAAGGGCCTCAAATCCTCACACAGAGACCTCTTTGTAGACCACTGGAGTGTCCTTGTGACCTCAAGGCTGACTTCCCTCAGGTGAGTAACCCAAACTGAGTGACACAGCGGAGAACCCAAGCTCAAGTCTAGACTCCGCGGGGCTCCGCCCACCAGTCCATAATTCCACATCTGTGCTTTGGTAAAAGAACACTTCAGCACACGGAACTTCAAGGCCCATCTCGCATTGTCAACCTCAAAAGCTGAGTGTGAGCATACCTGACTCTGCGTTCTGTGGTCAGGATGTGAACTAGCACAGGTGGATTGTCTTCCAAACCACACACGTGAGTGACCACAGCCAGCGAGTCCACTCCTAGGTGCAGTCGTCCTCCACACCCACAGGCTCTGCAGACAGGGTCAGCCAGTGTGGACTCAAAACTACGTGGTGGGGAGTAACTGCCAGTAACGCACCTGCACAGGGTCCTGCCTATCGTCGCTCCCCAACCCACACGGTAGAGCAACTGCATACACGCACGGGCACTGCATGGGCACTGTAAGGTAAAGGTGCCTTGGGCACAGGAGGACGTGTGGGGCTGTGTGCAAATACCATCGTACACACAGGATTCGTGCATCTACAGACTGTGGGGTTTTGGTGGGCAGGGGACGGGGTCCTAGAACCAATCTCCCACAGATACCAGTGGAAACGCTTATGTGTGCCAAATGACAGGTACTAGAGCATGCACCACAGCACTTCACCAGACTAAACTGGGAAACCGTCCTAACGTCCCTCAACAGAATGGACACACCATAGCATCTGCACACAGCACAACACTTAACTAGCAGGAAGAACAACCCATGACCACTGTGGCACCGTGGATGACTCCCAGAGAGGGCCAGCAGAGAAATCAGAGCGGCAGAAGGGGATGACCCGCCGGCCACAGGCCTTGTACGTGTCAGGGCAGTGACCAGAGGGGACATGGGGGTCTCAGCATTTGTGTTTCCTGTACACTTTTCAGTTGTACACCCCACACACTCCACAGTCAAAATGAAAACACAAGCCAAGTGTGCAGGGCTCAATATGATAACCACATTTTTTTTTTAATCAATGAAAGGGGTTGTCCCCAAAAGTAAACACATACCAACTAAAAAACAGAAATGGGCTGGGGCTGGGGCTGAGTGGCAGAGCACTTGTCTCCCATGTGTGAGGCACTGGGTTTGATCCTCAGCAACACAAAAAAAATAAATAAAATAAAGATCCACTGATAAACAATTTTTAAAAAAATAGGAACGATGAAACAAAGATAAAATTCTAAGGGGGCGTAAGGGCAAATCTTCACCCAATAGTGACACTGATGAAGAAGCGGTCGGGTGGCAGGGCAGGATGTGAGCGAGCAGCCCAGCAAGCAGGCACCAGGGGAGGGAACAGCAGGTGGGGTGCTGCTGTGAGGTGAGGGGTTAGAGAGCATGTGCACTGGGTGCAGCCAACCTTCCACAGGAGAAACTCCTGGGACACCTGGGAGCACCTGAGCGTAGATTCTCAGAGCCAGCTGGAATAAAGCCCCCCAGTCTGCCAGGAATTAGGGGCCCTAAAGGCAGGGAGCAAGCACAGGACCCCACAGGATATGAGGTCCAGCTGGAAGCCACTCCTGGCCAAGGGGCCAGGTGAGCCAGAGCCACTGAGCAGACAAGAGGACAGACCCGTGAGAGGGCAAGGCAGTGCCAACGAGGGCACGTGGCCACACCCCCCTGGAAACCAGGCAGCGAGCGCTGGGCAAAGGCGCACTCGGATCCACGTGAGCACGTGGACAGCACCACTCAAGTGTGTGTACAGCAACTTCTGTGAGAGTGACCCAGTGAGTAGACCCTGGGGGTCACTTGGGTGTCGGGCAGGGAATACCACCAACCACCATGGCCTCTGGAGAAAGAAACAAGGTCAGGAACCACGGGAGGGGAGACAGCAGGCCACAGGTGCCCTTTGGCCCATCACCTACGTGCATGACCTTGGTAAGGGTAAGAGTGATTTAGAGCGAGCACTGGGAAGACGGGTGGTCCCGCCCGACTGCAGCCTCTCCCCACACCATGCCCGTGGCTCTGCAGCACTGCCCTGAAGCTGTGTCTGTGAGCCTCCTCACCAGACACCGAAGGGCCCTGGCCACCACCTGGAGCGCTGGCTGGAACAACGTGGACGGAGGACCGTGTCTACTCTGGCTGGGAGGAGGAGCCAGGTGAACAGGAAAGGTGTTTCCCAAGAAGCAAACCAGTTCATTTTTTAAACATACAACTTAAACAGGATCTCAAGGGGGGCGAGAATCGTCCGCTAGCGCTCCTGGTCCTACCACACCTGCTGCCACAGCACCAAGCAGAGCCCAGGTATTAACAGCCGAGACAGGAGGATCGTAGTCTGAGGCCAGCCTCAGAAACCTGGCAAGACCCTGAATCAAAATAAAACGTAAAAGGTGGGGGGCCAGCGAGAAGGGAGGCTGCAAGCTCAGAGGGTTCCCAAAACACTGGCATGAAGGAGACCAAACCTGAGTTTCTCCTACACCAAGAACTCCACACCACTGAGGACAGGCCTGTTCAGAGGGCCTGCAGCACACAGGACACGGCCCCTCCGCCCAGCAGCCCCTCCTCAACACTGCTGCTTCCAGGCTGGGGTCCAAGGAGACCAGGGCCCTGGGGGAGAAGCCAAAGCTCCGTAACTGCTGGTGCACAGCAGAAATCTGCTTAAATGGCCACGTCCTCACCCACACACGCTGGGCCTGGGTCTGAGACAGAATCACGGAAAGTGGGCAGAAGCTGGGTTCAGTGGTCAGGCTGGCACAGCCACGACCTGCACTGAGAAACACGACTTCCACACGCTGCCCCACACACTTGCAGGAAGCCACAAAAAGCTCCCCTTCATTAGAAGCCCCTGCCACTCCAGAGTGAGCAGAGTCCAAGTCAAAGGCACAAAAACACACGTCACCAATCACTTCCCTGTGAAATGAGGTCCTCGCCAGGGCCACATCCACAGACGCCTTCAACAAAGTCCCCTCCTGTGCCAGTGCCATCCAGCTCCCCCAGGGACACATCACTGCTGCGCTGCACAGAGCCACTCACCACCCAGCTACTGCACACGTGAATCAGGGACAGCACCCCAGAGGAGCTGCATGGCAGCACCCAGGAGGAGGCACTGTGAGGGCAGAAAGCCAGGCTGTGCCCGATTTCCCAGGAGGAAGACGCACCCGGCAGACAGCACTGAGGACACAGCAAGAAAGTAGCCGCCAGCGCCACGGGTAGTATATTTCCTCCAAAAGGAAGACACAGTGCTCAAGGCACTCCCACCACCCTGTGCAGACTCTCCAGCTCAGCTGTCACTGCATGGCTTCCCCTCACCGGGGAGGAACGGACTCCAGGCAAGAGCCTGCACCCAGCAATGAGGACACTCTAGAGCCTGGCGACCACAGACTGTCCACTGAGCCAGTGGGACCTGGCTGCCACCTCTTTCCTCTAAAGGGAGGTGCTGGGCCAAGAGCTGCTTGTACTGTCAGTGGGGAGCCCCGCCAAGACAGAGGTCAGCAGCCCAAGGCTGCCGGCCCCGAGCGGGCCCTTTTGGTCCCTCCAGGGGGCCCTGGCGGAGGGCTCTTCCGGCGCTGCTGCTTCTCCAGCTGCTGCAGCAGTCTCTCCTCCTTCTTCTTCAGGTAGGAGGTCATGTTGTCAAAGGTGGCCTTGTACAGGCTGCGGAAGCCATCTGCAGCACCAACAGAGCCTGTCATGGGCACAAAAACAGACACCGGTCAGGACTCAGCAGTTGAATGCAAAGAGCCAGAACTCAGAATTCTGAAAGGGCCACCTTGATGCCTGCCTCCTGGTGTCTGTACCCTGGGGACATGCTTCTAACAGAATGAGGCAAAAAGGAAAGGGATGGAGGTGGGAAACCAGGGCACAAAGGCACTTTGCTGCAGGCTGTGTGCTGTCTGGCAAAGGCCAAAGGGCAGGGAACGGTGGGCCACCAGCTGTGAGAACCCAACTCCACTCACAGAAAGGAAGCGAGCAGGGTGGGCCTGTCGGGGCAGACTCAAGACAGCGGCTCCTTGACTGTAGCCTACAAGGCCTCTCTTGAGTTGTGCCCCTGACCCACAGAAAGACGACTGGGACACATGGTGTTAGGGAGGCAAGTGTGGAATGATCTGCTATGCAGCCACAGATGTCCAAGGCCTGCCGTGGTCCAGAGGCCTGAGGGAAGCCAGAGATGTAGCCTGGCAGGCATGGTCTCTCCTGGCCAGGAGACACCCAGGGCACTCAGTGACTGTAACCAGTGGCTGTTCTGCCTCACCCTGCACTAGGCATGGCTGCTAGCGTCCTGTGGCAACACCACTGCTCTGGGGATGCTCAGGCCGAGGTGGGCCTCCCCAACACCACTCTCACCCCTACCCGGCAAACAGGCCATTTTTGTCTGCAGAACACCTTAGAAAGTGATGGCAGGCTTTGGCCTGAGTCCATGTGAGGTGATCCTCAGCAGGACAGGACTGAGCCAGCTAAGGCCCCTGAACAATGAGAGGGCAAGGGGGCAGTAGGTGCTGGGCGTTGAGCTGTGCCTGGGGGTCCCCTCACAGTTAGCCACAGGGCCCATTGAAGATGCTCCTAAAGTAGATCCAGACCACGCCAGGGTCCACACCTCAACTTCCAGCCAGGATGGGAAAGAGCAAAGGAAAGGTGGGGAGACAGCACACAAGCCACCCACAAAGCTTCAGAGAGGACACTTCAGGGCACTGCCACACAAATACCTCCAAAGCCATGTTTAAGTTCAAACCCTTTAGACTATAAGGAACTTCAGCTGGAAAAGACTGATTTTGGAGGATTTCTTCTGAGCAACAGAGGCTGGGTCTGAACAGTCCTGCAGACATGGCCACCTTCAGTCTCTGGTCCACAAAAGCATGAGGGCACACCGGTAGGTGAGGCAGCAGGTTCTGCGCCTCAGGGGGCAGACAGAGGTGGCCAACACTGTGGCAGTGTCCTCTACACCTGGGCCCCAGGCCAACCAGCAAACGTGGCTCCCACAGCCTTGAGCGCCCTGCTGCATCTGCAGAGGCATGGGCCAGCGGCCTGCAGCCTCTTCACCAGCACAGGGCCTCCTGCTGTCAGCACAGCGCTGCCCCACACCTGCCTGGTGTGCGGAAGCCTGCCTGCGTGTGGCGTCCACTGCAGTGAGCCTGTCCTGAACTCTGGTCTAGGGCCTGATGAGCAGCCCCCTGCAGATTCTTACCTTCCAACATGGCCCAGTGTCCACGGAGATGACTGGCCAGCCTCTGTAACACAGCACTTTCAGGAACAGACTAGAGGTGACAAAGGCCCCAATAAGAAGGTGGGAGACACTGGCGGCAGCAAGGAGGCGGCCAGGAAGCTCCCTGTGAAGCCAGTGAGGCAGGACCTGGGCGGGGTGCGGACGGGCCACCCGGCAGCACTGGGCCTCCCAGTCAGCTTCTTTCAGACAAAGACCCCTGCGGGCTCACTTCCAGCACAGGCCAGGGGCTTTGGCAAAGCGTGGAGTTTGCCAAGGACATGATTCCCCTCCTCCCGGTCCCTGGCATGACAGGGTAAGGAGGCGGCTAGGCCTACTGCCCACGCCCCGTCCTCTGCCCCAGGGGCTCCACGTGTCCAAGTGCCCACCAACAGCAATAACTGAGCCTGCACACACAAGGCACAGACAATGCTATCCCAGCTTCATGAGTGAAGTACGTGTGGGGCAGGATGTGGAATCCCAGGGAAAACCCCTGATGGCGACCCCTGTCCCAAGAACATGCCCACACCATAGCGGGGACAGCAGGGCTGGCCCTCTGCTCCCTTCACCCTGGGACACAGCCTGGGACTCAGACATGATCAGGCTCAAAGGGATCAGGGTAATGAGAAAATCATGGCTGCCCCACAGCCCCAGTCTTACAGGACAGGGGGCCCTGGACACAGGCTGCTCAGTCTCACCTGCCACTGGCCACGCACAGGCCTCCAGAGCACCAGGGGGCTTTCATGGCAGTCCTGCAGAACCCACAGGCCCTGGGTCTCCTCAAACGCCACATCCCACACCCGGTGTGGAAAAGTCAACTGCTGTCTGAACGCCAGCTGCTGGCCGCTGGCCTCAAGATGGAAGACGAGGACCACGGGGAGGCTTTCCAGGAGAGAGAGGATGGTTATGACCGCACCGCAGGCCGGTGGGGCCTGACACAGCTGCAGCTCAGCCCTCGCCCGACAGCACCACCCTCAAGACCAACACTGGGAGATGCCCCAACCAGGAGCACCAACTGAGGTACCCGAGCACCTGCGAGGTGACAGGCGTTTGCTGTCCATGCCCCTGAGTTCTAGGGCAACTTCTTACACAGCAAGCACTAACCAACACAGGACAAAGAACAAAGAATGGGGATGGCCACCCCACCCACAGAGCCATGCACAGAAGCCTGGGCTCTGGACAGTACCTCCCCCCTCTCCAAACCTACACCCTCATTCCCAAGATGAGCCAGGACTGCCTCCCCAGACTTGTCACAGGGCGAAATACAGAACATAGAAAGCACCAGAAGACCTGTCCTAGCTCCAAAAGTGTCTGTGATGTCTCCACCCTAGCATGGCAGGCTCCACTGGGACCAGCTGAGTGGCGGTGACTGGAGACCACAGAGGCCACGGTGACCTGTAAGCTCCAAGGTGGAAAGCCCACCAAGAGCGCCAGGACCCACGCACCACAGGGAGCTCAAGGGGCGGGGCTGCACCAGCAGCACTGCCCACCCCTCCACAAGGACATAGGCAGGACCACTGAGCAATCCATCTGCCTCCCCTCCTAATGGACTTGTGGGATGGAGAAGCCACTGTGGCTTACCTGTCACACAGAAGTGCCACACAGCTCTCCTGGGCCCAGAATGCAATCCTGGATGCGGCAAACCTCTGCAGAGAAAAGCGGCTCTGAGTCAGTGCCGCCCTGCGGGCTGCACACTCCTCACAGGAAGGCAGAGCCCCCAGTGCCGCGTCCCCAGCCTCACCAGGCAAGGCACGGTGGGCACCCAGAACACTGTGGAAATCAGTGGGAAAGAAGGAACAGCTGGCTCCCCCGTCCTCTCAACTCCAAGCAAGGGGACAGCAGGAGCTTCTCCTTGGCCTCAGTAGTCCCTGCAGGCCTGTGCAATGCCTTCAAAGCCCAAGGATGGCTGCAAAAGCTAGGGGAGGAGGAGCAGGGGACCCGACTCCACAACCACCGCCCCTCAGGCTCTACTCTTCCCAGCACAGGAGACGACAGAAACAAAGGCGGCTCACAGAACCCCGAGGCTCGCAAAGCAGAGGACAAGGCTTACTACTCTCCTGGCCGGCAGAGCAGAGAGCAGAGGCCACGCCACCCTGTTCTCACGCAGAGCAACCGGCCCAGTGGGGAACGTGATCTACATCCCAGGGAGCGCCTGGGTGCAGCCCAGGTGCCAAGACACACCATAAAGGACAGAGCACTGTGGTGGGCTGCCTGTCCTGCCCAGACGAAGCCGAGGTGAGGGCCCTCACTAAGCACCACCGTCTTCTCCACTTCCAAGTGGGACTAGAGGCTTTTCTCTAATTTGCTGTCCGAATGCACAAAGTAAGACAATTTGTTTTCCACCTATGTGACTGCACGTGTTCAGAATCAGAAACGCTGTACACGATTTCTCCCAAACTGGAAGAACGCTGGCACCGACAGCAAAGATGTGTCTGACAGATAACTCTTTGCACACAATGCAGGCACCTGGAGAGATGCCCTGCACACACCCAATCACCCAGACCAGTGCTGCAGCTACCTTGGGGCCCTGGGGCTCCACCGGCTCCTGCAGGCTGGCCAAGTCACAGCATTGCAGCTGGCGGCCACTTCTGTACTCCCAGAGCCGCAGGGTGCAGTCCTGCAAAAAAAGACAGTTTAGCAGACAGCGTCGCAGCAGGCCTCCAGCTCCACAAGAGCCAGTCATGTGTTGGGCGGGGAGGGAGATGGGGATGGGGGGGTTACACGACACTGAAGACAGCTGGGTGTGGTCAGGGGGTCAGGGCTGCCCTTGTGAGCTAAAGGTTCTCTGTAAAGATGCAAATGTCCCAGCAGCACTGCCCACCCGTCCTGGGTATGGTGTCTCCTACCACTTGGGAAGCTGAGGCAAGAAGACTGCAAGTTCAAAGCCAACCTCAGCAACTTATCAAGGCCCTACCTCGAGATAAAAATAAAAAGGGCTGGGGATTGGCTCAGTGTTGAAGTGCCCCTGGGTTCAATCCTTAGTACCAAAAAAGAAAAAGAGGTGAATGTCCAGAAGACATCAGCATGATGGGATAGGAATCCGAGGCAGCCAGACGCCATGTGCCGGGAGGTCCTAACCCACACCTGCTGTGCTGGGGCCAGGTGTGCACACATGCAGATGCTCACACACACACCTCACACACTACACCAACCAGACTACACACACACATGCACAGACGGCACACACACCACACGTGCCACAGACTGCACCCAGCCCCGAATGAGCGACTGTGGGCAAGGAGCAACCCTGGGCAGTTCAAGATGCAGAAAGCAAGTGCCATCTAGTGGACACCATGGGGGAGCAGGGATGCATGGACCACAGACAGAGACAAATTCCTCTGCTCCCATGGCTCTCCACCTTCCCCAAGCAGCAGCCAGTGGCGGGCACCTGCTGAACACTGGCACTCACCCCTGAGGAGGACAGCAGCAACTCAGGATGGCTGGGCACCACGAGGATCCGGCTCACAAACCTACAGTGGGACGAGAGGCCACCTTTCACCTCAGGAAGGGAACCCTCCCTCAGCCCCCAAGAACTGGCCAGTGCTGCGGAGAGCCAGGTGATAGCCCCTGGCGTCATAACATGACACCATGTCCTCCGGGGTCCCACAATGCAACGACCTCCACCTCGTGTCCCTCTGTAGCGGCTCTGACTGGCAGCACCCCAACCAGCTCCCTGAGCACCTGCCTCTACCCAAAATGCCTGCACCCTTGGGGGGCCAGACAGCAGAACCACACCACAGATCAGACCCTGAGGGTCCCCGACATAAGCAGCCAGGGATCAGAACCCTGGGCGGCCCGGCCAGTCACCATGCTCACCCTGCACCAGCAGACGACTCACTGCGGCAGCCACTCTCCCGTCCAAAGAGCCACTGGGGGCCCTGAGCGACCTGGCTGGCCAGGAAGCCCCTCTGCTGGCAAACACAGGCCGACAGCTCCCTGCTCTTCCCCACCTCTAATGCAGTGCCCTCCAGTGATCGCTGGGGCAAGGGCTCCCAGGCGCTTCCTTGTCCCCATCAGACAAAGCCTCTCCAAGTGTCACCCTGGCCTGGGCCCAGGGGCGCCGTCTGCCAGGGAACCCAGTTCCTAGACTCAGGTCCTCCAAGAAGAAAAAGCCCACTGGCATGCATCCCATAAGCACTCATGTCCCAATGCACACGTCCCACCAACACGCATCCCCCAGGCCCTCACGTCCCACAGGCACACATGTCCCACCAACACGCGTCCGACAGGCACTCAGCAGCAAAGAGCAGGACTAACTTCCACGGGCTGGAAATCAAGCTCAAGGCCAACTGCTGTTCACTTATTAAGGCACTGAAAACACATCGAGATCCATCAAGCAGCTCCTGCATACCACACACTGCACTGCAGGCTGGCACCACGAGGATGCTGGAATATGGGGTGACAATTACCCATGGCCAGAGAGCTCGGGACGGCTCCGTCCAACAGAAAGAACGCAAGCCATCCAGGCAGTCAGCTAAATGCTTTCCTCCCATGAAACTGTAACCAGCCTCTGGCCTGCACTCACTCTGTGTGCCCCAATTAATCCTGGAACTTCCAAATCCAACCCTATTCCACCCACCCCAACCTCCACAACCCCCCACCTTCCAGACCACCTACCTTCCTTTCACCTGTCCCCACATCTATGGTACCAAGTCCTAGTGAGTGCCCCTTCACACCTTCCCACAATGTCCTGCTTGGGTCCACCCAAGGCAAGACAGGCTGGTCCTCGTCCCCTAACACACCCAGCTCTTAATGGCCAACATGGGCACTGACCAAGGAAAGAGCTCTCCAAACAAGGCCCCTCGCCAGCAGTGTGGACACCGGGTGAGGGACAGCACACACGGCGGCAGTCAATGCCTCTCACACGTCCCTTCGCTCTGGGCATCCATGGGCCCCCCACTGGGTGAGTGCTAGGACAGCCACGAGCTGGGCAGGGCCAGCCGAGGAAGAACTCGTTCCTTTGGCAAAGGGGTTTCGGTGGTTCCAGGTATAGGGCCCTGCTGTTCTGCCACCAGGTCCCCACTTATCTGCCTTAAGCCCGAGGTCCCTGCACTCACTCTGTGTGCCCCAGGCAGAAGGCCTCAATGCTGTGTGGTGCAGCGGCCCAGCTGACGCGGATCTTCTCATCCCGGTCAGCAGTAAGCACGAAGCGGTCATCAGGACTCACAGCCTTGCGTCACCAGGGGTCAGAGAACAAAGAGACACTCGCTGGCCACTCCACAGTACCACAGGACCCCCGATCTTCTCCCACTAGTCCCCTGTGGAAGGCCACCTCTGAGGCCTGCATAAAACTGTGCCCCACACCAGCCACCAAGGCCTGGAGCTAGACAGGGGGTCCTGCCCCTCCTCTCACCTCTGTGAAATCACTGGGGCTCCCCCTGCCCCCCATGGGTCTCCAGTGTCCCCAGCCCTTCTTCTTCAGCCCAGACAAGGGCAATTAATCCTGGAACATCCAAACCCAACCCTTATTCAACCCACCCCAACCTCCACAACCTCCCACTTCCAGACCACCTACCTTCCTCTCACCTGCCCCCACATCTAGTAGTCACCAAGTCCTAGTGAGTGCCCCTTCACACCCTCCCGCAATGTCCCTGCTTGGGTCCACCCCAGCTCCACCACTCTCCAGATGGCTGGGAAACACCAGGTTGGGGCTGAGTCCTGGGAGAAGGCCTCAGAGCACATGGCGCTGCTCTGCTTCCCACCTCCCCCCCCTCTGTCATCCCAAGCTGGAGTCCCCCAGGAAGCTGTCCTTCACGTCTAGAACCACACAACCCTCTCCTAACTCACCGGTCCCCTTCCATCCTGCTGACCACTCCACCTACCTCGATTCCATTCTAAGCTCCTCCTGCTCTGGGGGAGCCCCGGCTCCTCCCCTTAGACCCTTCAGCCTCTGCCCTACCAGGGCGTCAGCTGGAGCGAACAACAAATCAGCGTGCCCCTACATACCACGTCCAGCAGCATGGACAGGTGCCCGAGCTCCAGCCTGCCACCTCCATGTGGCTCCAGCACCGAGAAGGAGTAGACGTCTCCAGACTTGTCGGCCACCAAGACCCTCTCCTCAGAGGCTGTGAAGGTCAGAGCTGTGCACCTCCTCACCACTACCCTGAAGAGCAGAGACACACGGGTTAGCAGCCACAGGTCAGCTCAGCTGCAGGCCTTCACACCTATGCTGCCGGCCCCCGGCCCAGCTATCCTGGTTCAGCTTGGAGCTGTCCACTTTACAACTGTGTGAAAGCACACCCATACAGTCACTCTTTGTTTCCTTCTGTAGAATATTCAATGCCTTACACAGGATGTTCAACACCCTGCAGCAGAACCAGGCTTCAGTGCATGATTTTACCAGCTACAGGCTCAGGAAAGCATCCTTAGCATTTAAAGCAGGTGAGGCCAACCCAGGATGCTCTATAGATTCGGTGTAACACATGTATTTTCAGCCTAAGGAGTTTACTGGGACGTGATCCCATTCTAAGTCAGGGGCCTCTGTGCCCTGTTGCCTATGGCAACACATGTGCCTGTCCAGCCAGGGAAGATGATGCCAAAATAACAAAGCAATGCTGAGAACCACATCACAGCCAGTGCCCTAGGCTGAGTGCAGCTCAGTGGCAGAGCACTTGCCTGGCACGCACCAGGCCCTGGGTTCCTCCCCAGCACGCACACACAAAGCCCATGCCTTGGACTAATTTTACTTCAATAATTTTTCCTCAAGAAAATTGCTCCTGGCCAGATGTGGAAGTGCACACCTGTAATCCCAGTGGCTTGGGAGGCTGAGGCAGGAAGATCAAGATTGCAAAGTTCAAAGCCAGCCTCAACAACTTAGCAAGGCCTTAAGCAACTTAGCGAGACCCTGACTCAAAGTAAAACATAAAAGGACTGGAGATGTGGCTCACTGGTGAAGCGCTCCTGGGTTCCATCCCTGGTATCAAAAAAAGAAAACTACTCCGAAAGGAAGGGAGGGAGGGAGGGAGGAAATAAATTATTCTTGGTGATAAGACCGGGGTGGCAGATACAGGAGTATGTGATGTAAAGTCCTCTCAGCTCAGCTGTATGTTTGAAACCTGTCGTGACGTAATGCTGAGGAAACTGCCTGTGGCCCCAGAACCTTTGCCATGCCTGTGCAGGAAATGTGGGTGGGCTTCACCAATATGAGAGGGCCACCATCAGGGACAAAAGCAAAGGCCACCATCTGGGGCCCATGGTCCTTGACTCTCCACACCCAGGGGCCCATCTGACCTCCCCTGTTCTCCACAGCCTCCATGAAAAGCTGCTGGTGCTGCTACATCCCACACATACTGCAGGGGTGTCTCACTCCTGCAGGTGCCAGGGCACCATCCCTCACCCAACACAGGGCAGCAGCGAAAATGGCCCTGGCTGGAAGGCCACAGTACAGCAGGGAGCTCGGGAGCGGGTGGGGCACCACTCAGTTGGCACTGAATTCAGTACACTCATAAAAACCTTTGATCTGGGTTGCCACGGCCTGCCACATCTGCCAGCTGGTTCTATACGAGATGCAGCTACGTTCAAGCCTCTGCTTAACCAGGGTCAGCACTCTGAGTAGCAAGATGCCCATCACTCTCCAGGCAAGGCATCTGGGGTTCCACCCCCCACAGCACAGGCTGCTCTCCACAGCATGCTCCACCTGCACTTCATCACAGCCCGCCCTGCTGAGCCCACGCCCAGCAAAACAGGCTCCCTGCAGCTGGGCCTCCAGAAGGGAGCCGCAGAAGGGGGGTGTGGCGGGGTAAACACAGAGGAAACAAAGAACAACAGAAAGATAATTAGGCTCTGGGGCAGGATTAATCAAAATTCTCTCTCAGAGCACGCCACAATGTCAACAAACAGCCCGCACTGTGCCAACAAGGAGCCAAGCAGGCAGCTGCAACAAAGCCCTACCTGGACACCAGGACACACCTACCAGGAGTCTCCACCCCAGGACAGCGGCACAGATGCAGCCCCCAGCTCCACAGGATGCTCTGCCTTGTGCCAGCTGGGAGCTCTCTGCCTCTCAGTTAGGTCTGTCCCCACAGTGACTAGGATGCAGCTCAGCTGCAGGGAGTGGACTTAAGACTCCAAGGGAGTTAGGTGGCACAATGGGACAGATGTCGCCACTGTTAAATATCCCAGTTCCCAGGACCCCAGAGAACTGAGGCAGCGGCCCCAATAACCTTCTGATCCTGTCGGGGCCTGGTCTGGGCACTTCCCCTTCCCAGAGTCATTGGATTCTTATTAGAGCTCTACACAACAGAGCAAATGCTCGGCTCTGCAGGGTCTCTCAGAGCTAAACTGGCTCAGCCTGAACTGGCACTGCCCTGAGCCTATCTCCAGAGCTGCCATCCCAGGCCCTGCCAGGGCTCCGAGGGCTTCAGATGCCATACCCACACTGGCCCCAGTTCCCCAAACTCACATTCCCAGCCACCAGACTCCCCACCATCCCAACACCTGCAGGCAGAGCAAACCCAGATCTGACTTCCTGGGGCTCTGCCCTCTGGGTGCCAGTACCAATCTCTAATGGGTACTCTCTGGAATGAGGTGATTTCACGTTCATAAATGCACATCAAAGAATACAAAAGAGGGCTCGGGTTGTGGCTCAGAGGTAGAGCACTCACTCTTGCCTAGCATGCGTGAGGCACTGGGTTCGATCCTCAGCACCACATAAAAATAAAGATGTTGTGTCCACCTATAACTAAAAAATAAAACACAAAAGACAAAAAAAGTAAAAAGCAAATGTGCATGTCAAAATTGAAGGTACCATCTGTCACCCGGTGCCCTCATCTTCAATCCCTTGGCCTCAGTTCCAGGGCAGGAGAGGGTCTCCTGATCTGCCCAGGTCCCAGGTCCTCTGATCTCCTGTCACTCTAAATTGCCACCTGAAGAAGAACCACTGTTGCCCACAATTTCCACCTTGGCTTTGCTTCAAACACCCCCAATGTAAGTCTGAAAGCAGCAGCATGCCAACATGGGAGTGACAGTCTGGTCCCAACTCAATTGAGCCCCCAGCAGCATATGACCTCAGCCAGTCAACTGCACATAAACTGCAGGTGTGTGGAACCCCAAAACTTAAACTGCACTTCAAATACATTAAAGATAGGCATTTTTACCAGGCACAGCAGCAGCACACGCCTATCATTCCAGCTATTCAAGAAGCTGAAGCATGAGGATTGCAAGTTCACTGCCAACCTGAGGGACTTTGCTAGGTGCTGTCTCAAAATAAAATAGAAAGGGTTAGGGATGTACAGGTTACATTCAACTTGCACTCAGTACCATCAAAAAAAAAAAAAAAAAAAAAAGATGGACATTTTTTTTTGAGGAGGGGATCCATCAGAACAGAAGGGTCTGTGCTCCCAATAAAATGTCACTAGGCAGACCCCCCTCAGTGTGACTGGACTGGCCCCCGCACACCAGTCAGCTGCTCACTCCATGCATGTGGTTCTGCGCTCTCATGTCTTAGCGCACAGTAGCTCCCACTGTCTGATGAAACCACCTCATCTTGCTCTCCCTTCCCATCCTCATCCTTGCCCCAGAAATCTCTCCTTAGACCTACAAAGAGAGGGTGAAGACCCAGCACTGGAAATTCACAAACACTGAATTTTAAAGGAATTTAAAAAGAAGAAAGCTGAAGAATCTGCCAGTAGGTCTTAGGAGGAAGGTAGCAATGATTACACATCTGTCCACTACCACACACACCCCAAAGGGCCATTCACCCTACAGTTCCATCCAGAGACGGTGACAAAGTGCCTCGTGCTGGGCTCAGGGGAATGCCAGAGAAGAAGCCATATGAGGGCGACCCCAGGCCCTTAATGGCTCAAGGCCGCCAAGCCACAGCACAGGGTACCCAGGGCTCACCAGCTCCCAGGCAGGTGCTAGCACCTGCCCCATGTCCACAGCAGAGCTTGGGCTTTGCCACCCACTGTCCCCACTGCATCCATCACACCATCTGCCCTCCACACCACCTCATGCCTACATACACAAAGTCACCCACCGGTGTCAGTTTAAAACCAGAAGCAAACCTGTAATTCAAGGGAAAAACGATCAGGTGCCAACTGGTGTGCTCTGCCAAGGTAGTACTGCCCACCTCAGAGTTCATCAGGTCTTTAAGGGATCACTGACATAGTAACTTCAAAAAAAAGACCCAAAGCACCTCTCCAGAGACAACTGCAAACAGCATGAAGAACGACTGGCCTCGCTCTCGTCCACACACTGCCCGCGGGACTGACTGGCACTGCAGGAGTCCTGCCCCTGAGTTATCCCATCTTATCAGCCCCGCGGTCACACAGAACCCCCCTCGAGAATCCTCGTCCCAACACAGATGCAGGGACCCAGACTCCCAGAGTGGCCCGATCCCTGCGAGGCCCAGGCGCTGGCTCTTTCATCACAGAGTATGGTCCAACAGCAGGGAAGACACATCCCCATATCATATGGCTGTGTGGGGAGAGAGGGGCCCCTAGCCACCCCGTGCTGAACGCATCAGCACACCATGTGCAAGCCTCGCACTTGAGAGAAACAGGAGGAGCACACCAGTGTTCCTGCACAGGGACGTCACCAAAGCTGAGCTCAAGGGGATCGCTATCTGTTCTCATCTTGCACTTCTCTGTGGTTTCCAATTGTCTGAATGAACCAAGATCAAAGGGAAAACATGGTAAAAGCTATGTGGTAGCCTATATTCCAGGGGAGCCAGGCAGAATCAAGAACTCACTCTGCACTTCCACAATTAAGCCTACAACTTTACCACAGCTCAGGGCTCGGGAGACCATGTTGCTAGGGTCCCAGACAGTGCTAACCACAGGGCAGCTCAAGAATCACACATCCACACCAATTCTCAAGCCAGGCCTTTGAGTTTAGCAACCAAAGCAAGTGTACTGAAGACACCATCCAGTCCCCACAGCTATCAGCATATCATACCCTGTGTCGCGCCAGCACTGCCGAAAGGCCCAATGAACCTTCTGTCAGCAAACTCACTGAAACCACCAGGAAAAAAACTGTTTCCTAACAGAAACAGGGCTCCTCACATTGTGATGAAACAAAGGCACTTCCTTGTGTGTGGTGCTGGGAATCAAACCCAGGGCCTTGAATATGCTCAAGTGCAATGCTCTGAACCTGAACCCCGGCCCCAGCGGCGCTCTAGACTCTGGAGTTAGGTATAGCTCGCCCATTCACCAGGTCTATGAGGCAGCGGGTTGGGGCAATCTGAGCTCTACAACATCCTGCTGCTCAAAGTGTGGCCTGGCAGTGCTGCCATCACCCAGGAGCACCTGAAATCAAACTGGGGGCTGGAGACTGGCTGAGCAACAAAGCACAGGCTTGGCATGCACCAGGCCCTGCATTCATGAAAGCCCCAGTGCCAAAATACATACACAAGCAAACCATAGCTGGTCCAGCCCAGACCAGTGCATGTCCAGCCTGCATGATCACAAGGACTAGGTGACAGCGTCTCCCTTACAGAGCCAAAGAACTGCCCTTGGCTTGTTTAGATCATCTCATTTATAATATCTTTTTGAGACCAAAGCCCCTTGGAGACTCCGTAGGGGTCACAAATAAACTTAGCAGTCAGTATTAGGAAAACAAGATCAACTGTTATGGGCTCAATCTTCCCCACACCCCTGTGTTGAAGCCCTGACCTACCCAGTACCTCAGAATGTGCCTCTATTTGAGGAGGGCCTTTACAGAGCCATACAGATTCAACTGAGCCCTGTTCCAACCTGACTGTCTCCTTATAGGAGCTCGAAACACAGAAACACACAGGACAGATGACCGCGTGAGGACACAGGAAGAAGCTATGTGAAAACCAGGCCAGGGGATCCAGGAAGGACCAACCCTGAGACACCTTGATCTCCAACTCCAGCTTCCAGGACGGAGAACAAACGTCCATGGTTTCAGCTGCCTGATGAGAGTCACCTTGCTAAGGAGCACGAGCAGACTGCACACCAACCTTCTGCCTTGCCTCCCAGGTCCCCACAGGTGGTCAGAGACCCAAAGTCAAGACCAGCCAGCTGCAAAGCCCCACTAGGCCAGCAGGAGCCCCGTGGGAGGGACTCACGGCCAGGTCGCAGTGTTCGCCTGAAGACACTTCACTCTGTCACTCTGTGGGAAGGGAGATGAGGGACCCTGGCACATCACTGGATTTCTGGGTATCCTTTTGTTTAATTTTGATATGTTGTTAAATTTCCAAATTATGTACATCTACACACAAAAATGTGCATCTGCCACACAAAAACACACACTGTGAACACTAACGATGAAGCAATATTCAACAGGCCTATAGTTTTAATCTGACAAGAAAAGAGGGCAGGGTGAATACTCTTGCTTTTGATGCTACCTGGAATATGGCTTCTTACTCTTACCTTAGAAAATCAGATAAAATAAATATCTAAAAATGTTGAATCCAATATTTTGGTATGAGCCAGTTACAAAGGGAAATCCCTGAACCTTAGTAGCTGAAGCATGACAACCTACATGTTTACCTCTGATTCTCAAGGGAGTCTCAGGGAGGACAAGGAGGGGCCCAGGCCTGACTCTGTCCATGTGTTTGTGAGTCACAGAAAAAGCAGAATGATACAGCTCTCACTCTCAAGAACAGACACCAGGAGAGGTCAGAGATCTGCCCATGCACCAGTGACATCCACCTCCTCTCACAAGGACACAGTGGCAGCAAACAATAGTGGTGGCTTGGGAAGCAGATTCACAGCACTGCAGGGTCACCCCCTCACAAGTGGCAAAGATGCTTTGAAGAAGGGGCACAGCTGCACTTAGGCAGGGTGCTCCCGGAGTGGCTTGGCGAGAGCGCACGGCAGCACACCGCACTCCTGCCTGGGGCACGGGCTACACTGGCCCCTTCCTCTCTTCCAGCAAACAGAAAGACCGCTCTGGACCCACCCAGCCCCAAGTGCCCAACAGGACTCACTCGAAGCCCTGACCCGGCTGAAAGCCTTTGCCTCTAGCAGACCCAGGGCTGGGGAATACTGTGTGGGAGGTAGGATGGCACAGTAGCTGGGGCAGCAACACTGCCACAGGAGGAACCAGCAGGGACAGCCCTGCCAAGCCTCCTGACCTGAAAGCAGCCAACTCCTCACCACCGAGACCATGCCAACCCCACAGGAATCTAGGATCCTATCAGTTAATACCATAAATCCCTGGATCAGTGTCTACCCCACAGCTGGGACGCCATCTTGGGTGCTTATTACTATGGTAACTGTCACTATTGCTACTGACATGCAAGAACAAGTTGTGAATAAGACATCTTAATGATTCGACGTTAACATTTCATACCTGACACTCAGACATTGCCATGGTTTTGTACGGAAAAGAATCAGACGCTTACTGTCATCAGTTAAAGCAAAATAGCTGCCAGACGTGGAGAAGGTGGACGCTAGAATCATGTCACTCCCCTGATCCATGGGCCGGCCATCCTCCCTGGGGAAAAGGAAGAAACAGTCAGCCTTGCTGGGATTTGGGCGAGGGTACCTGAGGAGCAGGTGCTAAAGGCACGGTCCCACCATGGTGCTACTGGGAGTGGTAGCCCTTAGAGACAGGATCTTGCCAAGCCCACAGTCCCAGTACTCGGGGAGCTGAGACGGGGTGCTTCAGCTCAAGTTCAAAGCTAGTCTGGGCAACACAGCAAGACCCTGTCTCAAAAAGAAAAAAAAAGAGATAGGAGGTATTTACATCAACAGAGGGCATGTCCTTTAAGGGGAACGTGGGACCCTGGCCACTTCCTTACTCTCTTTCACTTCCTGGCAACAACATGAATAGTTTGGCTCTGCCATATGCTCCTGCCATAAAGTGCTGTCTCAGCACAGGCCCAAAGCAACAGGGCCACCTGCTTTCAGGCTAGAACCTTAAAAAACTGTGAACTAAAATAAACCTTTTCTCCTTATAGACTATTAATTTCAAGTATTTGTTACAGCAACAGAATCCTAGCTAATAAAGGAAAATAAGATTGCATTCCTGGATGGCTAGCCTTGCCAATTTATAAAACAGGCAGAGGCAGAAAATGCTAATAGTTAAGTGGTTCATGTAGTCAGAACATAAAGACGTATTAAAGGGACATGAGAAGGTTCAAAAAAAATGCTGTACTGTTACAATAGTTACATCTAACTAACTAGACTGTCTCTTAGCAAACATGCTAGAACCCAAAGAGCTGGACTGGAAAGACCCTCAGAGATCATACAGCCCACACCCTCGTGCACATGGACTAATCCAAGACAAGACACAGCGGTTAAATCAAACTGAAAATAATTAAGGACAAGTTGAGCCAGAAGACCGAGTGAACTAAAGAAAGCCACCATGCAAAACAACTGCACACTCTGCTTTCCTTATCTTTGAATTAGGTGACATTAATGTCCTGCACATGACCTCTACAGATTTCAAACTATTATTTCATAGGAACCAATACTGACAGAAACTAATTAAATTTCCTTAATACCTAACTTGAAAGTTAATTCCATGTTTCTTTCCTAAGGTGAAACTTAAGCTTACCCACAAAACCAGGTGACAGAAGTTAAGAATTCAGCAGGACAACAATTACTTCTTCATCTAACAGTTCCCCCCCAACTCAATCCATCAGGCCCTGAACACTCTTCCCCATCACCTCACCCTTTATTTTCTTCTGGCTTCTTTTCTGCGGTACTGCAATCATATGTGAAGAGGCTGTCTTCATCACTAAAAAAAAAACATAATAAACACTTCTAACAAAGATGCAGGGTTTGAGGTGTTTTTACCCTTGGAACAAAAAAGTTTGTACGTTTGCATATTCATTAAATTCTGAGTCTTATCAATGAGAAAAAAAAAAAAAAACCTACTGGTACTACACAGCACAAAAGAGTTCAGGAGCTCTGTTTGCTTAACCTTCTGTTTGGATATGTCATACACAATCCACAAGATTCTGTCCAAAAAAAAAAACAACCAATTCACTCAAAGTTAAAAACTCAACCAGAATTAATATACTGTTCTTTCAGGCACTAGAAAATCAACAAAACGTGATTACAAGAAGAAATTGTGGGGCTGGGGTTGTGCCTCTGCCGTAGGTAGAGTGATCGCGTACCATGTGGGAGGCCCTGGGTTCAATCCTCAGCACCACATAAAAGTGAATAAATAAAGATATTGTGTCCAACTACAACTAAAAAATAAATATTTTTTAAAGGAAGAATTGTGTTCTGATACTGCAGTTATTCAGTGTGATTTTGCACCCAAATGAAAAATAGCCATTACTTGTTCAGAAAAATGTCTCCTACCGGAAAAAAGCTGCAGTGACGCCAAAGCACCTACCAATATAGAAATCACCCATCTTCCCTACCAGACCCTGAGCTTTCTTGGGTACCACCCCCACTCCCTGCACACAGAAGGGATCTTGTAGATGCTGATAACGTTTAAAGTGACAGCACCCAAACGATTTTCTCATGGAACACTGCATTGCTGCAGAAAGAGAAACTGTCTTCAAAGTCGAAAACTCTGCCAGTCAATAAGATTCCTCCAAAGGCTAAGCAGCGGGTCGTGTCGGGCACACAGTCGGTTCACAATGCCACGTATTTGGGGCTCTGAGCCCAAACAAACTGGAACACGTCACAGGTTCGTGCGCAAACTTTCTGTGCAATCTAAATGTGGCATCGAACTGCAGAGCGTACACTTTACAGACAGGCTGTCCGTTTCAAGTATAAAAGAATCAAACCCACCCCGGAAAGGACACTGGAGACCCGAACCATAGCACTAAAGCCCCTGGCGCGCATGCCCACGTGACCCGGGCCGGGCCGGGCCGGCCCGCCCTCTGGCCGCGCAGCCGCAGCAGAACCCGGAAGCAAGCGTGCGCGAGGTCCGACGCCGCCCGGCGCTCGCGGCTCCACGTCGGCTTGCGGTGGGCTCGCGGGCCGCGGCAGGGCTCCTGGAGTCACCCCCAGCGGACGCGACCACGGAGGCCGGGAAGTAGGGTATCCAGGGCCGCCGCGCCCGCACTCCCCGCCCACTCCCTCACCTGCTCGCAGTGGAGACGGCCAGGAACCGGCTGCCGCCCCGCACCACCAGCACCTGCCCGCACACCGCCAGCGCCGCGCAACTCGCCATGTGCCCGCCCGCCGCTCCGCCACCCACGTGTGCCGCAGGGCGCTCCTTTCTACCGGCGCCGGCCAGTTACATCACGCGCAGACGCCGCGAGCTGACGTAATCCCCGAGCGCCCGTTCTTGAGCGTGCGCAGTAGGTGCGGTCTCCTTCCCAGTGGTGATGAGCCCGCGCCCCTCTCCGCGCAGCTGGCCCGACCTGCTGCGTTCTGGGGTTTTCCTCCAGACCGACAAGGCGATTCTGGACCTTTGATGGGAGCCCGGTACCTACTTGGTGCTGGTTCGAGTTAGTGCCAGCGCCCGGGATGGGGCCGCGGGTGTGGGTGTCGCCTTCGGTGTCGCCATAGATTCGAAGGTACTCCCCCTCCCACAGTGGAAATCAAGCCAAAGACGCCTTAAACTCGACGTCTTCAAACTGGAAGTGATGTTTTAAGTATGAACCGCTATTTCCCAGTGTCCCAAGATGCCTTAAAGTCTCGTCGGATGCCATCATGAAGCCCGAAGTCGGAAATGGCGTGGTCCCTCCTAGGTTGTCTGTGGCTCCTCTGAGGCAGGTCCTCCACGTCCCAAGACCTACCAGACTAAAAAGATGGTCCTCGACACGTGGGTGCTGACCTCACTATGGTGAAGGATAACCACAGTCATACTCACATAGAGAAAGGCAGGGAGTGGAAACGCAGAATCTCTGTCCAAAGCAATTCTGGAAGACCAGGGAAGAGTTTTCAGGCCCCACAGCAGTAGTGTACTCCTTGGCAGTATTAGGTTGTGGTAGGGACTTTCTCAGAACAAAGAAGATATACACCCTCGGTATCAATGTGCACCCTCCACAAGCTCGATTCACAATAGCTAAACTATGGAACCAACCTAGGGGCCCTTCAACAGATGAAGAAATTGTGGTGTATATACACATTGGAATTTTCCTCACCCATAAAGAAGAATGAAATTATGGCATTTGCCAGTAAATGGGTAGAACTGGAGAATATTATGCTAAACCGAAATAAGCCAGTCCTGAAGAACCAAAGACTGAACATTGTCTCTGATATGCAGATAATAATTCATAATAATAGGGGTTGGCTAGGGACAAATAGAAGCACTTAGGATTAGACAGAGGGGGGGAGTATGAGGGTAGGAATGAGTAGAATTAATCATACCCTATATGCATATGTGATTGCACTATCTGAGTAACTCTACATCATACATTTCATTTCATCAAGAATGAAAAGTTATACTACATTCATGTATGAAAAAATTTTTTAAAAGAAACACTGTTGCGTAGAAATAGAATGCCAGCCAGACTGTGTATGACCTTATATGGGAGACAAAGAGCTGGCAAGTAAAAGAGGAACTAACAAGAGTCCTCAGCTTTTGGATACAAATCCGCTGGCACTAATAAACACTGCTTCCTGCTGAACACCCAGTGCCCTGTCCTGTCTCGGAGAATCCCACAAGGTAGCTACTCAACCATGAGTGGGTGAGCAAGTAAGGACAATAAGAGACCACTGAGAGCCACAGGGAGCCTTATCTGACAGATAAGCACCTATGGGGGTCCTTGTATGTTAAAACCTATGCCTGCCTTACTTAAGAAACATTACCATTTCTGGACCATGTCATCATTATCTCTTGTAACCAAGTCTCCAGAACCCTGCCTTATCACTCTCCAATTGCCCTATTAGCCAAAACATCAAGACCCTCATAATGCCTGATCTATTCAAAGGTAATGAGTAGGTTAAGGGGGTAGGAACTTTAGGCAAAAACAGGAATATTCAGTTTCCATAAAAACTTCTGCACTATGAGCACCACACCATGATCTGTTGGATTTTGCTGTCAGTCAGAAGGTGGGGTTGGGTGGGACTCTGAAAATTTCCCTGGGCTCCCAATAAAAGTAGAGGGTAGGAGAGGCATGCAGCCCCTCACCCCTCTGAGAGCACTCACTCTCTCCCTTGAGAGTGTCCTCCTTTCCCAACCCTTCTACTCTGAGCCTCGTGTGAAATCTTTTTGACTTGATGACAAGAGTCAGGGTTTGCACTGCTTCAGTTTCCCAGAAGCCCAGCCCTGTCCCAGTGGGACCAGAAATCTGCCCCAAGATACACCTTAGCATGCTTCTTTCTTCTGCCCTCTTGGGTGTCCCTTCTTTCCCAGCTTATGATTGTTACCGGTTCTCTGAGATTTGCACACTTCCTTCACACTCAGCATGTGAAGTGTGTCAATATTCTGAACAGACAATAGGGATGAAATTCTTTTCACATCTTTTGGTGACGGTGCCTATGTTAACTAATACTTGCACTTAAATTGGTTTTCACCCATCTTAAAAACATACATTATATACATTCAAACATGAACAAAAATTTTCTCATAAAATTAACCTGAATAAAATGCTAGATGTATGAAAATTAAAGAGAAAACTTTGTTTTATTTGATTATCATTGTGGATTCATGGCTTTGTCACAGCCTAAAGTGCCTTAATGAACTGTCACTATTATCTCTTCAAGCTCAGGCAGTGGAAGCTCCTTGTGGCTGTCTCCTGAGTCCCACTAACATCCATCTTTTGAAGGATCCCTGCTCCCAGGCAGCAAGAACCCCAAGCTCACCTTGATTTCCTGTTCTACCAACCAAGATAACAGTAATTTTCCAAAGACAGCTGAATTAAAGCCTAAAGTCTAGGAACTGCTCTGCACTCCTGGATATCACTGCTCATAGGACAGGGGTGAAGAGTGCAAAAAGAGATTGTTTCTGAAAGGCTCAGAGCCACTTCAGGAGTTCCGTTTTACTTTCACCATTATGTTGCGACATACTTGCTGAAATTGTTAGTCCTCGATCCACATTGTAATTCCTTTTTAAATTTTTTTTTTCTTATATCATGTTAGAATTTGAACATCTGTGACCACTCCAAAATTCCTGTTGGAAATGGCCCCCAGTGCAGCAGTACGAACTCATCCAGGAGATGACTAGGCCATGAGGGCTCTGCTCCTTGAACAGGTTGGTGCCTTACCAAGGGGCCTTGGGGGCAGGTCTGTCCCTTCTATCATGTGGGGACACTCAGTCCATCCCCTCCAGAGGATGCGGCACTCAAAGCGCAGCACTGGAAACAGAGAGCAGCCCTCTCCAGACACAGAAGTCATGAGGGGCTCATCTTGGTCTTCCCAACTGCAGAACGGGGGAAGTACGTTTTCATGATGATAAGTGAGCCCGCCGTCTGTATTTTATCATGTCAGCTCACATGATCTATGACCCGCTGTGGGGTCGCTCTCTTCCTCCAACCTCACTGAGCTGTTATACATCAGATAAAATCTTTTACCCGGGTGAGTCATTCCAGTGATTTCTAGTACCTTCAGAGTTGTGCTTCCATCACTCCTGCCAATTTCAAAACATTTGTGTCACCCCCAAAGCAACCCTAAGTAGTGACTCTAATCCTCCCCACCCTCTCCAGCCCCTGGCAACCACTCACCTCTTTTCTGTCCTACAGACCTCGCTATTCCAGGCATTTCATCAGACATGGGGTGAATTTTGTGATGACCTCCTTCACCAAGTTTGATATTTTCAAGGTCTCACAAGGCACTTCACTCTGTGTGGCTAAATCATAATCCATTGAGTGGGAATCAAACATTGTTAGTTCATCAATGGGTACGTATCTTTGGTATTTCCACTTTGGGGCTATTTTGAATAGTGCTGTTACAAACATTCCTCTAGGGAGACAAGTGCAGGGTCTATGGTAACTCTGTTTAACTTCTTGTGGGGTTGAACCCGAGGTTCTTTACTACTAACCCACACCCCAGCCCTTTTTATTTTATATTTTCAGACAGGGCTTCACTAAGCTGCTGAGGGTCTCACTAAGTTGCCCAGGCTGGCCTTGATCTTGCAGTTCTTTTGCCTTATCTTCCTGAGCAGCTGGTATTACAGGCATGCATCACTGGGCCCAGATGTGTTTGAAGTTTAGAGGAACTGACAGACTTTTCCAAAGTTTCTACACACTTTACATTCTCAGCAGCACTATTTAAGGGTTCAAGTTTCCCACTCCCTCACCCACACTTGCTATTAACTGTTTTTGTGGTTAGTCAGCTTTTTGTTGCTATGACAAATACCTAAGAAAAACAATGTTGTGGAGGGAAGATTTATTTTGGCTTATGATTTTGGAGTTCTCAGTCCATGGTTGGCTGACTCCATTCCTTTGGATCTGAAGTGAGGCAGAACATCATGGTGAAAGGGCATGGCATTTTAGGCCACCCAATTTGGGGTACTTTGTTATGGCAACCCAATCTGACTCATACAACTTACATTTTCATATGCTAAAACCAAATCCCCAAGGTGAAGGTATTAAGAAGTGGGACCATTGGGAAATGAGGGAGCCCTCAGGAATGGGATTATGATGGTGTTAGTCGGTCTTCTTTCACTGTCTCCAGAATGCCACTAGGCTATTTTCTTGGTTGATTTGTCTTTCTTCTTACTTAGGAAACCAACTTAGAGGAGGAAAAGTTTCCTCTGATACATGGTTTCAGAAGTTCAGCCCTTGGTCAGCTGAATCCAATGCTCTGGGCCCAAGTGAGGTGGAACATCATGCAGAAGGGCTGAAAAGGAGAGCTGTCCTCCTTATGGTGGCCCACAAGTAGAGACAGGGGAAGGGGTCACAGGGAAAATGCTCCCTTCCAGGGCATACTTCCTCCAGCCTTGTCCCACCTGGCTACAGTTATCACTCAGCCAGTCAATTCAAACTAGGCTGGACCAATTGGGTTACAGCTCTCACAATCCAGTCATTTCACCTCCAAACATTCCTGCATTAACACAGAAGCTTTGAGGGGACACCTCACACGCAAACCACAATATTCTACCCTTGGTCCCCCAAAACGCACATTTATCTCACCATGAAAAAATGCATGTAGTCCCATCTCCAAGAGTTCCCATGGTCATAACAGTTCCAGAATGCCCCAAAGCCCAAGCACAAAGTCTCCTCTGAGACTCACGTGAGCTCCTATAAAACTCAAAAGCAAGTTACATGTATCTAAACCACATCTTAAGCAATAAACACCCAACAGACCACAGCCCTGAGGGCCCCTCTATTTGGATCTCTCTCCATTCCCCCACAGGGAGCCACTAGGCTATTTTCTTGGTTGATTTGTCTTTCTTCTTTCTTAGGAAACCATGTGTTCTGGATACTAATTTCATATTGATTAATAGTTCCCAGTACATGATTTGTCTTTTCAGTTTTTATAGTGCCTTGTGCAGACATTTTGATTTTAACTTCAATAGACATTTTAATTGCTATCATAGTTTGGACTTTTTATGTCCATAATCAATTGCTGTTTTGTTTTAGAACTTTAATTTAGCTAGAAATAATTTTTATGTAAAAAGTATAAGGAAGGAGTTATGTTTTCCATTTTCTTTTCTTTCTTTCTTTTTTCTTTTTTTTAGTATTGGGGATTGAGCCAAGTACTTTACCACTGAGCCACATCCCCAGCCCTTTTTATTTTTTATTTTGAGACAGGGTCTTACTAAGTTGCTTAAGGCCTCATTAAATTGCTGAGGATGGCCTCAAACTTGTGATCCTCCTGCTTCAACCTCCTGAGTTGCTGGGATCACAAGTGTGTATCACCACCTGGCCTTTCCATTTTCATCATCACTTATATCAACACAACTGATGGAATGGTGCAGCCTTTCCTGAATGATCCACGGTGATCATTTTGGATCCATGACCTCCCATCTCTCTTAGAGCCACGACTGTTGACTAAAGAAATACCAGAAACACGTGGGCAATGAAGAATTAAGAAAAACACAAACAGACACACATAGGGAGAAAAAGCTGGGTCCCAGTGGGAAAGCTATGCCTTGGAGAGCCTTGGCTGACCTGAAGCTACTTCAGAAAGTCTATATTGTATAGGTTTCATGATCAAAGGTAAAGTTCTGAAGGACTCGAGTCTGGCGAGACGTTAGGGCCATCTTGTTTGCCCAGAATTCACTATCCCTGGGTGCTGAACTTAAGGCCTCAACTAATAACAGCTCTGTACTTGGCCACAGAGACTTCTCAGGGCAATGTTACCATAGCAACTGGGGCATCTGGAGTTGCACCTATGCACAGGCAGCTCCCAGTGCAAACACAGCCACGAGAGAGTCAGAGGATCTGATTCAAATCACCACTCTCCACAACGTGAGGTTTCCACATGGGTCCCCCTGGACCCTGCTGGGTTCCACTGTCAGACAGTGCATCCCTGAATCACTGGCACCTGACCTAACCACAAGAGCAGCATATTGAGTTTGGTATCTACTGAGACAAGGCTTCTCACTCCCCACGTCATCACTGCCCTCACTATTCATGGCCTTTTTCCTTCCACATAAATATTATAATTAGATTGTAAAATTCCCCCAAAGAAACCCTGTGGGATATTGATCAGAGTGTAATTGAATGCTAGATTGTTTTGAGGAAACTCCAATGTCCACCATACTCCAAAGTACCTTGGCTCTTCATTTATTAATAAGGTCCTTCTCATGTCTCTCAAGAAAATTTGTCATGTTTTCACTTAAAGTGTATGTGCAAAACTTCAAAATTTATTTTCAGCAAAAAATGTGGGGTTTACTAATGTATTGGAATCCTTTTAAAATTCTGGGGGTTTTTTGTTTGTTTGTTTTTTTGAGTTGGGCACAGTGGCATACACCTGTGATCCCAGCTACTCAGGAGGGAAGTGGATCAAAATTATGAAGACAATTTTGGCAAATAACAAAAAGGCTTTTTTAAAATGAAATTTTAAAAATTTAAAAAGTGGGGGACATGGCTCAATGGTAGAGTAGTTGGCTAGCATGCCTGAGGCCCTGGACTCAATTCCCAGTACTGAAAAAAAAAAAAAAAACACCAACTCTCTGTCTTCTCTGCTTCTCACCTCCTCCACCACAGGGTGCCATGTGGTGTGCACATTCCCACCAAGACTGAAAGAACAATCAAGGCTTGCCGTCAGAGAAAATGCCCGTTTATTGAGGAACAGCTCTGCATATTTATGGAGCCGGGGTGGTTTGACAGTTGGCAGGGGTGCTTTTTTATTGGTGGGTAAGGATCAGGTGAGCCAGCGGGGCTAGTCTGATTGATGGGTAAGGATCATGTGAGCCAGCAGGGCTCACCATTGGACGGCAGGATCATGTGAGCCAGCAGGGCTCACCATTGGATAGCTCTTCTTGGGGGATGGGGAAGTTAGTCTTTGGAGCCAGGGTGACTCCCAACACTCCCCCCTCTTTGTTATTAAATGAGAGTGGACGTTGACTCATTCTGGCTGCTTCCTGCTGTGATGGGGCGGCGTGGGAGAATCAGAAAGAAGGGAAGTAAGGAGCCCCCACAGGAGGGCAGAGAGGACTGGTATAACTTCAGGAACCAGATCAACGAAGGTTCCTTGCCATCACAGATCCATGGTGATGTCAGTCCATTCAGCATAGGTCTCAACTGGAGGTATCATCAGTAGCCAGGAGTTGGTAATTCCTGAGGAGAAGCTGATAAAAACTTGATTAGAAATTTTTTACCCACCTGAGTCTGAACAAACTTTATGATAAAGGGAAGGAACAGGCACAGGGAGTTTTTATAGCCCAAATCTAATGGGGTCTCTGGGTCTGTAAGCTGCCTTGTTGGCACAAGGGGGGTTAAGTGTTCAGCCTTGAGCGGGGGCTTGGGCATTTGGGCTTGAAGCAAACAGGTGATAAAGAACCAGACAGAGGGTTTAAGAAGCCAGGTCATCCTGCAGCTAACTTTGTTTGGCATGACCTGCAGACCAGCCTGTCCTGCACCTAACACCCTCAATTCCACTCTTCATTCCTAGTCCAATCTAGCTCCCTCTCCTCTCTATTAAGGCTGCTCTTCAAACTTTCTCCTAACTGGGTGTACCAGCTTGCTTCTCTCTTTGCCTTTTTTGAAGGCGGCCAAGGGAGGACGGTGGCCCATTGTTACCATATTTCCCTTTGAGAGCAGTCAAATCTCTCCAGGTTTTATGTGAAACACCTCAACTTTAAATACTGATACTTGAAATTCTTACGAAACTGGGAAGGTAAACAAAACACACGTTTCTCCTTAGGCCCAGAAGGCAACAGGTAAAGTGCTCTCTTATGATCACACTTATTCAGGGGTCACCATGCTCTGGACACCTAAGTGGTTTGTCAGAAGGACAACACACAACGGTCCCACTACCGGCCAGATTCAAGCAAGTGTGTGGCTTAAGGGGGCCCTTAGGGTCACTTGCCTTGAATCTTCAGACATAGGGCGAAGAGAGGACCCAAGAGGGGCCAGAAATGAGGGGGAGCATTGACAAGAGTATTCAATGACAGGTGACGATCCTTGGCTCTTCTGATGAAGTTGTAGGAGTGCCAGGATAAAGCCTAGAAATGTGAATCCATGGAGTAAGTTGGTTATTAGACAGCTTGAGTTTGGCCACCAAGGGAGTGCACATAATCACCTGAGCAGGACCCTCCCATTTTGGTTTTAAAGGGGGCTTTTCCCCCGGTGGACAATAATAAACAAGTTGACCAGGTGTTAAGGAGGTAGGGTTTTGAGAGAGACTGGGGTCAGGAGGGAGCCAGTCTTGATAGCGCCAGAGTTCAGAGTGTAGATGGAAGAGGAGGGGCAGGGCATCTGTAGGCAATCTGGGAAGAACGAGGGGACATATGACTTCAAAAGGTGAGAGATTAGAAGGCTTCTTTGGCAAGGCCTTAATGCGCAATAAAGCCAAAGGGAGCACCTTTACCCAGTCCAGGCTTAATTCCATGGTGAGCTTGGTGAGGGTCTCTTTAAGGGACCGATTGGTCCTTTCAACCTTTCTGGAAGCCTGGGGGCGGTAAGGGCAATGGAAATGCCAAGGAGTGATAGCACGTGAGCCAGTCCCTGAGTTATCTGTGAGGTGAATTCTGGGCCATTGTCTGATTGGATAGAAGTGGACATCCCGAAATGGGAGATTTATGTGAGTAAGCAATAGATCAACTACCGTAGAGGGCTGTTTGTTAGAAGTGAGAAAGGCTTCAACCCATCCTGAAAAAGTATCTACCAATACAAGAAGATATTTTATGTTTTTTACACAGGGCATGTTGGTGAAATCAATTTGCCAGTCTGCAGCTGGGGTATGACCGCGGGCCTTATGAGAAGGGAAAGGTTTAGGTTTTAATGGAGTATTGGTATTGGTTCTCTGGCAGATATGACAAGCGGAAGTGATCTGTCGTAAGAGGGTCTTATCCCACGGGGAAAGGGTGAAAAGGAAGTGAAGGAAAGTAGTGAGACTTGCCGCAGTCTGGGCACAATTCAGGAGCCACTTGTCAAAAGAAATGAACTTTATTTTTAGAACACACACACCGCACCACACAGCTCTTCAGGAATTCCCTCAGAGCCCAACTGCCACCACCGGCTTCCCCAAGCCTCTCCACCTCCCCCACTCCTCCTGCTCTTGAGGCCAATTGGCTGGGTCACGTGGGGGGAGCCAAAAAAAGTCCCCCAATGAGCAGCTCTGTGGTCTGAAAGGGCGGGGAAACAGCCCAAAGAGCATCACCACAGAGGAGCCAATCAGTTGGCAGCTAGAAGTTTGCTGGGGCCGCTGTGAGCCAATCATCAGCTGGCAGCTGAAGTTTGCTGGGGTGGCTGTGAGCCAATCATCAGCTGGCAGCTGGAAGTTTGCTGGCAGCTGGAAGTTTACTGGGGCCCCTTCGGCTGTGGCTCTCAACATCTCCCCCTCTCTGTTTAAACAACAAGCATGTGGCTTAGGGACCGTGCCTGCCTTAGGTTGTCCAATACTACATATGGTCCTTACCCGTCATCAGATGAGCTGACCTCAAGTCATTAGCCCCCTGTCTTAGGTTGGTACCATTGCAATTAGATCTTACCCGTCATTGACTACCGGCCCAGCATACAGCCACACCTGTGGATAGGTCTTTGTACCAGCAGGGGGTGAGGTTTTTTGCCTCACCTCTGTTGACCCCCAAATTTTAACTGAACAACCATCACAAGCAGAAGGGAGGAAGATACACCAAGCCAATTGACGGCTCCTTTTGGAAAAATTGTACCACCGATGACACCATCAGCAAAAATACCCCAACACTACCACAAGTCGCTGCACCAACAGATAGTTCACAATGCATACAAGTGAGTTCCTAATGCATACAAGTGATACATAGTCCAGGCAAGTTCTGCAAGAAGTTCAGTGATAGCTATTGCAGAAGCTGTAGATTGGTTTTATCTTTGTCTTCACTGGCACTGGGATGAAGATATGAACTCTGGCAATAATGGCTAAAGAAAAAATTATGTAACATTCCAGAAGGCACTAAAAGAAAACAATTTTCTTAACAATTTACATTATCTTGAACAGAATTATTAAATACAATGAAAAGGAAAGGTGAAAGTAAACAAACAGATGTGTTAACCTCCTTTTTTGTTCACATATTAAAACAATCCTCAACAGCTGTTTACCCAATTTAAATTAAACCATTTAAATCATGTGAATAAAAAAAAATATTTGGATCCATTTTTTCATGAGTGACTTGAGTTGATCTACTCGTATTTGAATTTTTGGTGGACGGACCGTGGTTGAGGATAATAGAACTCCTAAATAATTAATTGGAAAATTTAATTGTACTTTATCTATTGCTATCTCTAGATTATAATTTTTTAAAAAGTTTGTAAGTGTGGCATAACATTCTAGCAATGTGTTTTTATCTTTGTGTGCTAACAATACATCATCCATATAGTGAAATATTTGTAGTTCAGGATTTTGATTTCTAAGTGGCTGGATTGCTTTGTTAACATAAATTTGACACATAGTTGGGCTGTTAGCCATCTCTTGAGGGAGTACTTTCCATTCATATCTCTGATAAGGACCTTCATGATTCAGTGCAGGGATAGTAAATGCAAAACTTGGACAATCCTCAGGATGAATTGGAATTGAAAAAAAGCAATCTTTATTATCTATAGCTAAAACCTACCAGGTTTTTGGCAAAGCAGACAATTGGGGAATCCCCGATCGAGCAGGTCCCATAATAACCATCTCATTATTAATGGCTCTTAAATCTTGCAATAATCTCCATTTACCAGATTTCTTTTTGATGACAAAAACGGGAGTATTATGGGGGAGATACAGAAGATTGTATATGTCCCTCCGCTAATTGTTGTTTGACCAGGTCATGGGCTACTTGTATCTTTTCTTTAGTCAGGGGCCACTGAGGAATCCATACTGGTCTTTCTGATTTCCAAGTAATTTTGATTGCCTCAGTGACCCCTTCTGAAAACCCAATCCATGTCTATTTATTCCTTTATCTATTTGAATTGGTGCTGCTATACCTTGTTCTTGTTTTTCTAATCTTTTTCCTTTCCTAAAACCTTGTCTAGCCCTAGTAGTGGGCACATTAGGATTGATGTTATTTGTTAATGTCAAACCTAATTGATCTAGGACATCTCGTCCCCATAAATTTACGGGAAGATGATCCAATACATATGGCTGTATAGTTCCTTCACATCCTTCAGGATCCTTCTAATCTAATACCATTGCACTTCTATGGGGACTAGTCACCACTCCTAGGCCTCGAAGCGTTTGAGTGGCTTGTTGTAATGGCCAATGTTTTGGCCATTCTTGACAAGAGATGATGCTAAGGTCTGCACCTGTATCCAGTAGCCCATTAAATTCATGTCCTTGAATATTTAGTTTTAGCATGGGGCAAGAATCTAAATTTAAAGAAAGCATAGCCCAATCTGCACCTGTAGAGCCTAATCCCTTGGAACCTCTTTCTACAGTACGACTGGAAAATTTATCATGCAGGCTGGGTATTATTAGTAACTGTGCTATTCTATCTCCTGGTGAAATTACTGATATACCTCTTGGAGAACTGGCTATAATTTTTATTTCACCTTCATAATCGGATCAATTACCCTAGGACTTATCATAAGTCCTTTTAGAGTAGAAGAACTGCGTCCCAATAATAAGCCTACTGTTCCTTGGGGAAGAGGTCCTTTTACCCCTGTGGGAATGATTTGAACTCCCATCTCTGGAGTTAGTACTGCTCTGGCGGAGGCGCATATGTCCAACCCTGCGCTCCCTCTGGTTTGTCTGATGAGGGATCTAATGGACAGTGTGTCCTGGGCACTAACCTGATGGGGTTGCTGGGTTCCTCCAGTGCTCCATATATTTGTGGTCTTGGGCCCCGGAGCATTGGGCCCCCCTGTCCATTTTTTGGCAATGGAGCCCAATGCCTTTCTCCACGATATCGTGGATAGACACCTGGTCCTTGTTTTTTTTTTTTTTTTTTTTTTTTTTTTTTTTTTTTTTTTGATAACGGAGAACCCTCTATGGTAGTTTGAGAACGGCATTCATTAGCCCAGTGTCTCCCTCTACGGCATCGTGGGCAAATACCCGGTATTCAACTCCTTTGATACCTAGTTTTGTTAAACCGTCCTCCTATGGGGCAATTCCTTTTAAAATGTCCTGTTTGTTCACAATTGTAGCATGTTTTTGGCCTGGCATCTAAAGCCTATTGTACTGCAGCTGCCAAGGCTTGCCCCTGTTCATTAATGTCTCTACATAATTTAATATATGTGTTTAAATCTTCATGTTTCCATGGTCTAATGACTTCTCTGCACCAACAATTCGCTTGGTCATAAGCCAGTTGTATTAATGGCATTGCTTGTTCTGTATTCTCAAAAACTCTGGTAGCTGTTTGAATAAGCCTATCTACAAATTCAGCGTAAGGTTCATTAGCTCCTTGTATTACCTTAGATAATTGACCTTGTAAACCTCCATGTCCTTGTAAAGTTTTCCATGCTCTAACCGCATCTACAGCAATTTGTGCGTATATGCCAGGATCATATGCAATTTGTTGCTGCTGATCCTCATAAGGTCCCTCTCCTAACAACATATCTAGATTTCTTTGAGGGTAACCGGCTGCTGCATTTTGCCTAGCCGTCTCCTTGCAAAATTCCTCATTGGCAACCTTCCATAACAGGTATTGTCCTCCATTTAGCACAGCTTTACACATATTAGCCCAATCTGCTGGCGTCATGTTCAAGTTGGTAATGGATTCGACCATGCTTACAGTGAAGGGTGCTTGGGGACCATAGGTTGTTACAGCCTCTTTTAGCTGCTTCACTGTTTTGAAATCTAAAGCACAGTGAATTCATTGCCCTCCTGCCTCAAATACAGGGCATGTTAATTTTTGAGGTCCTGTCTCAGGATCCCATCTATGAACTACGGGGGTTGGGGGCCCCCCAGCATATGTTGTCTCTATAGGTGGCGCTGTTGGTTGGACACTTCCGCCCTCTGGTGGTAGAAAGGTGTTAGTAGCAGTCTCCTGTTGTAACTTTCCCCCTGATGGCTTTTTCTGCTCTAAACTTTCTTTCTCTGTCTGACTAGCTCGAGAGACCTTCTCTTTTACTTGAATATTTCTACTATAACTATAATACAACCCAACAAGATAACGCCAAACAAAACTGAAACAGAGTGAAACAAAATTGGAACAACAGAAAATCATTATGGCCTTTCTATCCTCCTGAAATGTGCATCCGTCCTTTCTCCCTATCTGTTCCTCAGACGTAAATAGTTTTTCCTCAGATGTGAGCGGTTTTTCTTCCGTCTCACTCTAGGGACAGGCAACTTAAAACAAAAGTGAAGCAAAATAAAAGAGGAATCTTAAAATGGCTACCCATCCTCTCGCCCTGCCCTCAGGGGCGAGCAGTTTACCTTATCACTTACCCTCAGTCGTTCCCCGTGGGAGCCACCAAATGCCGCAGTCTGGCTGGGCACAATTCAGGAGCCACTTGTCAAAAGAAACGAACTTTATTTTTAGAACCACACACACCGCACCACACAGCTCCTCAGGAAAAACCCTCAGAACCCAACTGCCACCACCGGCTTCCCACAAGCCTCTCCACCTCCCCCACTCCTCCTGCTCTTGAGGACGATTGGCTGGGTCACGTGGGCGGAGCCAAAAAAGTCCCCCAATGAGCAGCTCCGTGGTCTGAAAGGGCAGGGAAACAGCCCAATGAGCATCACCGCAGAGGAGCCAATCAGTTGGCAGCTAGAAAGTTTGCTGGAGCCGCTGTGAGCCAATCATCAGCTGGCAGCTGGAAGTTTGCTGGGGCTCCTTCGGCTGTGGCTCTCAACAGAGGTCACCTCTGGAACCATCCCTAAAAACAGGGGCAGGTGCAGCACATTCCAATCAGGACAGGGGACAGAGTGACTGGAGTCTACCTTACAGGAAATGCGACTCAGGCAAGAGAGGAAAGGAAACCAGGCGGTGACTTGAGGGTGTTCAAGGAAGAAGTACAACAAGGTGTCAGTCTGTCCTTTGTGTATTCATAGGAAGTTGTCATCCCACCTCGTTGAACTGGGGGAGCAAACCAGATGTTCTCCTCTAGTCTTTTTATTCACATAAGGGGGTGGTGACGTCTCCATTTTCCTTTATGATTGAATCTTGGTTTCTTTTCAGTTCAGCTACAAGTTTGTCAATTCTATTGCTCTTTTCAAAGAACCAACTTTGCTTTCACTGATTCTCTTATTGGTTTCTCTGTTCTCTATTTATCTGGCCCCTAGTCACTTCTGTAATACTAGTGTTTAGTGGGGTGATCTTTAAAGGGTTATTCTGCTATCTTTGGAGTTAGTTTTCTGTTTTTACAGTTTCTTACTGTGTGAAATCACTGATTTGTTATTTATATTTTTATTTATTTTTTACCATTTACAAATATTTTTATTTTTATTATTTTTTTAAAAGATTTTGTAGTTGTAGATGGACAAATGCCCCCCTTTTCTTTAATGAGTGCTGAGGAGTGAACCCAGTCGCTCTGCCGCTGAGCCCAGCCCCAGCCCCACAGATGTTTTTATTTCATTTGTTCTCTTGAGTCCCCTGACGGTGGGATTTCGGGTGTGTGGCACAGGCGTGGGGCGTACTTACTCTATGAGGACTGGGCAGTTTATTTCTCAGGTCTGCGTTCAGAGCCTTTCCCTTCACAGGGCTCCACGACACCTCCTAGGTTTGGGCTTGTGCTCCCTCCTGCTCATCCCAAGGCATCCCTTTCCCTCCGAGGTCCCTGTGACTCCTTCAGTGCTGTGGCCTGACTGACCGTTTTGGTGAATTCCGCTTTCTTCCCACTTCCATGTCACTGTGGTCACAGAGGACAGTCTGTGTGACTTCAGTCTCTTTACGTCATTGAGAGCAGCTTTGTGGCTGGCAGCTGGGTGGCTCTGGAGGATGGTGTCGCGCCCTCCGGGGAGAAGGCGTGTCCTGTGGCTGAGAGTGTCCCTGGTCTGTCGCTGCTTGCCTTAGGGGCCATCCAGCCTCCCCCTCCCTCTGGACGTGCATCTAGCTCTGGGAGTCAGTTTTTCAGTGAGGTTCAGTGCCTTATTGAAGTCTCCACTCTTATTGTAGGACTGGAACTGCCTGCTTCTTCAATCTGCCTGTTTCTTCATTATTTTGGGGTCCCATGTCAGGTGTGACATGCTTATGGTGGCTGTACCTCTGGGTGGGGCGGCATTTTGTGACATGCTGAGGTCCTCCTGCTGGTCAGTCTGTACCAGCTTGTGTATACCACCTGCTCCCTTCCAAGCTCCATCCCTGGCCACGGTCCCCGCAGGCCTCCACGTCCCCGGGTCACACCCTTGTGGCCTCTCAGCTGCTCTCCGTGGACACCAAGACTTCAGGCCCAGTCCCCAGGGCTGCCACTCCAGCAGCCTCATGCAGTAGCTGAGGAGTGTTGGAGAGCCAACAGTCTCCCTCCCCATTGTCTGGAGAATCCACTGGGGAAGCGTTGTCTGTGATGTCCTTTGTAGGATGTCTTCTAATCCTAGAGTCCACTCTTTAGTAGATTGGGACACTCTGATTTTTCTTTTGTGCTCACTGTGGACACCTGGGCCTGGTGTGCCAGCAGCACCATCCATCTGCAGACTCCCATCACCCCACGGCTCCCCCTGCCCTGTGCGGTCAGTTCACTCCCGACCCAGCCTCTTACCCCACTGATACTCACTTGATCCCTTTATCACCACCTTTTCCAAAATGCCAGATTCACGGAGTCACACAGAGTTTAAAATGTTACTCTTATGGTTTGGATGTGGGGGTCCCCCAAAGCTCCTTGTTAATGCAGAAATGTTCAGAGGTGGAGTGACTGGATCATGGGAGCTGTGGCCTGGTCAGTCCACCCTACTTTGAATGGACTGACCGGGTGGTAACCATAGGTAGGTGGGTGTGGCGGCAGGAGTGGCCACTGCCCTAGGAGTGTGTGTCCTCTGCAGCCTCCCCCCGCCCCCCCCCCGTTCCCGTGGTGCCAGGAGGGGCGCAGCCTCATCTACTGTCCCCTTTACCCTTGGTCCACTGCCTCACCTTGGGTACAAAGCAGTGGAGACCTCTGAATCCATGAGCCCCAGCAAACTTTTCCTCCTCTAAGTTGTTCAGCTATTTTGGTCACAGCTGAGACAGAGGCCAGATGGCAAATGACCTGAAAAGACCCCATGAAAGAAGAGCACAGATGGCGTCCAAAGAGGTGAAAATGGCTGGACACAGGAGCAAACACTGAGGTGCAGAACTGACCCCAGCGGCCAGCTCTGCACACCTGGGTCACCTAGTGACCGTTGCATCTGACCCAATCGGCCAGCTCTGCACACTTGGTCACCTAGTGACTGTGCGTCTGTGTGAAGAGCTTTGGAGGGGTGGGCTTTGGGGGCACATTGGAGCTAGTGCCTGCATCTGACCTTGCTTTTTGCTCAGGACAAATAATTGACCCCCTCATCCGTTGTTTGAGTGTTTTGGTTGAGTGCATTGAAATGTCTTTCCTCTTTTGCCTCCATTTGAATAGTCCCTTGGGCGGCCCCAACAACACGCCACAGGAGAGTGATTGAGACAGCAGAGATTCACGCTCGTGCAGTTCCAGAGACTAAGCCCTGAAGGCACAGTGACAGCAGGGACATGCTTCTCTGAGCTCTGAGGGAGAGCCTTTCCTTGCCTCTTGGAGCGTCTCGTGGCTCCCGGCAAACCCTGGCCCTTGGCCTGTGGCTGCTCCCTTCAGTCTATGCCCACGTCATGCCTCCTACCATGCGTCGGGGCTTCCTTCGACGTCCTCCTATAGAGACACTAACCATTGTAGTTACGGCTCTGACCCAATATGACTTCCTCTTTACCCACTGCATCTGCAAGGACCCTTCTTCCAAATAAGGTCACACTGTGAGGTCCTTGGTGGACCTGAATTTGGGGCAGCTGCCGTTCACCCACCATGTTCACCCACTTGCCGCTTGGTCATATTTTCTTCTGTCGTCTGTGTAGTTAACCCAGGAATCTGTGACGTTGGAACTCTAGGATCTGATCTTATAAACCAGCTCCAGGTGCACCGAGAACCTGTGACCCCATGGAGCTCTCCTCTGAATCTGTGACCTGTTCCCAAGTCCTTCATTTCTGTAAATGTTGACAGACTCATAGGACATTCACAGATTCACGTTCATTTGTACTCACCGGCATGTGCCTGCCTCTGTGGCCCCTTCTCTATCAGTTTCCTTGCTTATCATCATTTCCTTTCTACCTTAAAACTTCTTTAAGTATTTTCTCCAGCTTTGATGCTGCCGTCGGCATATGCTCTCGGTGTCCACCACCTGAGGCTGTCCTCATCTGTGAGCACCTTGTCAGCAGGTGTAGACCTCGGGCTTGTGGCCGACGTCAGGTGACAGAGGCACAATTCCAGTGTATTCTGGACTCCAACATGCCCACCGAGAAGTCATCTGTCAGTCTCATTGTTACTTCTTTAAAGTTACTTTGTCTCTCCTTCTCCCTGACCTCTTAGATTTCTCTGTCTTTACATTTCAGCACCAGCAGGGCCAGGGTGGTTGTATGTACCCTGCCTTGCTTAGGATTCTCAGTGTGTTTTTAATCTATGGTTAATAGCTTTCATCAATTAAAGTTCTGACAATACTTCACTACCTCTACGCACTCATCTCTCCTTGTAGGATTAAACCTATTTTTTCTACTGAGTCCTGTATGTTTGTTTCTCTATTTTTATCTTTTTTCTGTGGCTCCATTTTGATTTCTTCACCTCCCTTCATTCTCTGAACTTCTCTTTGACTTTGTCGAATATGGTATTAAACTCTCAATTTCTCAATGCAGTTATTATGTTCTTCATCCATAAACTCATGTGGGATTCCTTTATAGAATTCTGCCACTGAAATTCTCCATCTTTCCCCCATTGTCTTAAAAAAATCGTCACAGTTACTTTAAGCCCATGATTGACATTCAGATCTCTGGAGCATCTGTGGACCTGTGTGGTCTTCGTCTCTCCTCTTGGTCTTAAGACTTCTTTAAGTATTTTCTCCAGCTTTGATGCTGCTGTCAGCATGTTTGGTCTTTGTTTTTCCTCTTGGTTTGTTTGGTTTTCGTTTTTCCTCTTGGTCTGTTTGGCCTTTGTTTTTCCTCTTGGTCTGTTTGGCCTTTGTTTTTCCTCTTGGTCTGTTTGGCCTTTGTTTTTCCTCTTGGTCTGTTTGGTCTTTGTTTTTCCTCTTGGTCTGTTTGGTCTTTGTTTTTCCTCTTGGTCTGTTTGGTCTTTGTTTTTCCTCTTGGTCTGTTTGGTCTTTGTTTTTCCTCTTGGTCTGTTTTGTTTTCATTTTTCCTCTTGGTCTGTTTGGTTTTCGTTTTTCCTCTTGGTCTGTTTGGTCTTTGTTTTTCCTCTTGGTCTGTTTGGTTTTCGTTTTTCCTCTTGGTCTATTTGGTTTTCGATTTTCCTCTTGGTTCTTTGGTCAATTGATCTTGTCGTTTGTTAGGCCTGATACTTTTTGAATAAAAATAAGATGTTGTGAGTGAAAATGTGAAGGTCATTTTCTTCTTCATGAAGCCCCTGTCTCACAGTGGGCTGACCTTCACTCTGACACCTGTTGACTCCGGCAGAACACCTGAGTTCAGTCTGAGCTGGTTCAGGTGGGGCCGGTCTTACTTCTGCTTCTGCTAGGGAGCAGCCTCACTTAGACCCAGCGTTTGCCACAAAAGCCTGAGTGCCTGGCCAGAGTCCCTTCCCCTCTCAGCTTGTGAGCTGACTTGGCTTCACTTCATGTTGGTGGTCAGTCCCCAAGACCACTGAAATCTCTCTCCACTTTCCCAGCCTCTCGTCTGTGACCTGTGAACTGGCAAATGCCTCGGGAAGAAAATCCAAGAAAGTAGTGGTCCCTGCTATGTCCCCTGTGATGGGTGATGGGGACTTGGTCCCTCAGCCTCAGCTCCTGGTGCGTCCTCTGGCCCTCCAGTGGAGATTGCATTTGTTAACCAGGTTCCTCATTTTTCTCAGACAGATGGTCAGTCTGATAAGAGCCCACTCCCCCCATGAAGAAGCAGAACTCAACAGAGCATTTTATATGGTCTAAGGAGAAGTGTGAAACTGGGCCCACAGGGGGTTGGTAGGAAAAGCAGGTGCCCAGGACAGCTGGTGGCAGGGCAAATGGAGAGGCGGCCCAAGGAGGGCTAAGGCCAACGGGCAGTCCTGGCTCTGCAGGTTCAGAACCTGGACCCGCGGCCCAGGAGGCTGCCTGGTGCCCCAGCGGGGAGAGCACAGCCCACCATCCTGGCCTGAGGATGGAGGCCTGCTGCCCTCAGGCACAGGGACAGGATGGACAGGGCCACAGGGAGGAGGTAGGGAGAGGTGGAGGGATAAGGACCTGCGCAGGGCTCAGGGCAGGCTCAGGCTGTCCAGCTCCACACAGCCATGAGGCCCCGGGCAGGGCACCAGGCACCCTGGACTCTGGGTGCTCAGTACAAGTGCCAAGCATCCTGCAGGGTCCTGGGGAGGGGTGTGAACCTCAGGTGACACCTCTGTGCCCAGGCTTCCCTCCAAGGGAGACAAGGCCCTGAGGCTGCTGTCCCGTGGCTGGAGGGTGCCCCAGCAGCCCAGGGTGGCCCGGCTCCTCCCACACACAACACCCCAGCACTCACTGCTCCCGGAACCCACTCCCGCTCCAGGGGCCCCGACGCTGGCAGGACATTAACGAGCTGGACAGCCTCCCAGGTAAACAAGCATCCCCAATGACGGCCAGGAGCCGGCCCAGCAACCCGGAAGGAGAGGCTGTGGGCAGGGGACCAGAGGGACCGGGCAGGTATAAAAGCCAGAGCCCAGAGCTCCCCACACACACCCACACACTCACCGACCCACCCTCCTCCAGCACATCCACCATGGCCACCTCCACCATGTCCGTCTGCTCCAGCTCTTGCCCCGAGTCCTCCTGGCAGGTGGATGACTGCCCAGAGAGCTGCTGCGAGCCCCCCTGCTGCGCCCCCAGCTGCTGCCAGCCCAGCTGCTGCGCCCCAGCCCCCTGCCTGACCCTCCTCTGTACCCCAGTGAGCTGTGTGTCCAGCCCCTGCTGCCAATCAGTCTGCACCAGCTCCTGTACCCCCTCCTGCTGCCAGCAGTCTAGCTGCCAGTCTGATTGCTCCAGCTGTTCCCCCTGCCAGCCGTCCTGCTGTGTGTCCCTCTGCTGTAAGCCCGTGTGCTGCAAGCCTGTCTGCTGCAAGCCTGTGTGCTGTGTGCCCGTCTGCTCTGAGGCTTCCTCTTCCTGCTGCCAGCAGTCTACCTGTGAGCCCTCTTGCTGCTCCTCTTCCCCCTGCCAGCAGTCCTGCTGTGAGCCCTCTTGCTGCTCATCCTCCCCCTGCCAGCCGTCCTGCTGTGTGTCCCTCTGCTGCAAGCCCGTCTGCTGCAAGCCCGTGTGCTGTGTGCCCGTCTGCTCTGGAGCTTCCTCCTCCTGCTGCCAGCAGTCTAGCTGCCAGTCTGACTGCTGCAGCTCCTCCCCCTGCCAGCCGTCCTGCTGCGTGCCCGTCTGCTGCAAGCCCGTCTGCTGCTACAGACCCTCCTCCTGCGTGTCCCTGCTCTGCCGCCCCGTGTGCAGGCCCGCCTGCTGCGTGCCCGTCTCCTCCTGCTGTGCCTCCTCCTGCCAGCCCAGCTGCTGCCGCCCGGCCTCCTGCGTGTCCCTGCTCTGCCGCCCCACCTGCTCCCGCCCGGCCTGCTGTGGTGTCTCCTTGGGCCAGAGGTCCTGCTGCTGACCAGACGTGTCCCCAGGGCCAGTGGGCTCAGGCTCCTCCCCCTTGCTGGGCCATTCACCGTCCCCAGTCTGCTCCTGAGCTCCCCATTGGCTCTCTCATGTGTCCACTATGCTAAGCTGACTTCCCAGGAGCCCACCACCTTCAGTCCCCTGTGTGTCCCTCTAGTTCCTTGCTCTGGGTCACCTGCCTCATCTTCCATCTGCCAGCCCCTCTCAAGGCTCAATAAACTCACCCTGATCACGTGATTCTTCTTTCTCTCATGACTGTGGGGACACAGGGTGGGAGGGAGTAGGAGCATTCCTAGGAGTGAGTGGCTTGGCCTGGAGATCACAAGGGACAGCGGCTATGTCCCCCGGGTGCAGCTCTGGTGGGAGTCATGTCTCCAGAGGGGAAGTCTCTCCTGGGAGAGTCCCCAGCTCTGCAGGTTCTGTCCAGTACTGAGCACCCAGTGTCCAGCAAACAGGCTTGGGCCTAGGCCGGGAGCAGCACTGGGGGTGGGACTTCCCGGTCGGTCGGCATGGCCGGGAGGAGTGTCTGCTGCATCCTGCTGTGTCGAGCACACTGCAGACTTCTTAGGAGAGCGTCCCCCACAGTGGGGGTGACATTAACCCGCAGGGACCCCTGTCTAGTCCTGCCTGGCCAAGCTTTATTGAGCCTCAGAAGCCGTCTTCCCAAGGAGCTCAACCTCACCTCAGAGCAAAACTCAAGGAGCTTCACAGGGGTTCAAGTGTCCCTCCCCCTGCAAAGTGAGACCCCGTGCTGAGCAGACCCCAGCTGTCACCAGGCAGGCAGCGCGGAGGAAGGGGACCCCCCAGGGGACGTGAAGGGAGAGAAGCAGAAACTGAGGCCCCATCGACCAGGAGCCGAGCAGCCCGCAGTCCAGATCTTAGAGGTCAAAGGATGAGCTTAGACCAGAAACCACGGGGCGCCGCTGCTGGACTGTGAGAGCGTGTGGCCCATCAAAGGCCACCAGGTCCTCTCCCACGGTGCTGGTGCCATTCGCCTTCCCTCCAGCAGGCAACGAGGGTCCGTGCAGCTCCACACCCACGCGGCTCCACACCTGCGCTGACTCTTGGGGCCGACATTCTGGGGTCTTTGTGGTCTTGGGGGTCTTGGTGGGTCTTGGCGGCACTTGGTGGGTCTTGGTGATCTTGGGGGTCTTGGTAGGTCTTGGTGGTCTTGATGGTCTTGGTAGGTCTTGGTGGTCTTGGTAGGACTTGGGGGTCTTGGTAGGTCTTGGTGGTCTTGGTAGGTCTTGGGGGTCTTGGTAATCTTGGGGGTCTTGGGGGTCTTGGTAGGTCTTGGTGATCTTGGGGGTCTTGGTGGTCTTGGTAGGTCTTGTTGGTCTTGGTAGGTCTTGCGGGTCTTGGTGATCTTGGGGGTCTTGGTGGTCTTGGTGGTCTTGTTAGGCCTTGGTGGTCTTGGCAGGTCTTGGGGGTCTTGGTGATCTTGGAGGTCTTGGTGGTCTTGGTGGGTCTTAGTGACCTTGGTGATCTTGGTGGGTCTTGGTGATCTTGTGGGTCTTGGTGGGTCTTGGTGATCTTGGAGGTCTTGGTGGTCTTGCGGGTCTTAGTGATCTTGGTGGTCTTGGTGATCTTGGTGGTCTTGTGGGTCTTAGTGATCTTGGTGGTCTTGGTGGGTCTTGGTGGTCTTGGCGGGTCTTGGTGGTCTTGCAGAATGGAGGGATCCAGGGACCCAAAAAGGGGCCATCTGCTTTGGTTGTCTAAGGGATAAGTGGGCCAGGCCTGGGTGCTATATTTGATCCAAGAGGCATTGTAGGGGAGAGTCAACCAGCAAGCAGAGAGGACACATTACCATGTAAGGAGGAGGGAAGAGGACGCAGAGAAGGAGGAAACTGATTTATTGGCAAAAGGGGCGTCCCCGCTAGAGCCAAAAAATCAGGAGTGCCTAAGTGGCAGGTTCGAGCTGCAGAGATTGGTCGTCACCGAATCCTGACAGTCGAAGCTCTCGTCCTGGATGGAGCCGGAGTCATGGGAGACCTTGGCCAAGGCTTTTCGGGACCCCTCCTGGAGAGGCCGGATACTCCCAGGGCTGGAAAGAGGGGAGAGGAAGGGGAGAGTAAGTGTCTCTCTAGTGACTGAGTCTTAAGGTAAGAGGACTAGGACTTTCGAATCTACAGTGGCCCAAGGAAGGAGTCCCTGAGGGCCACCGTAGCCTTAAAGGCTGTGGTGGGGTGCTTTCCTCCCCACAGGTGAGCAAAGAGATTTGCCTGACCATAATCAACATATTGCAAGAGGGTGGATTCGGGGCACTGGGGGTGAAAAGATTAAAGGTCGGAGGCCAAGGTTTGTCCAAAGAGGTGTGGGCTATCTCTAAATCCCTGAGGAAGGGCAGTCCAGGTTAAAGGCAAAAAGATATCCTTAAATTTATGACCGAGACATGGGTGGCAGTGTGGGGGATCTGAGACAGCAGAGTGTATGGGATGGGAACCAAAGGATGTATGGGCCTAACGGAGGTGTTGATGAATCGTAGGTAGGAAATGTTGGGCTTTTCTACCGCTAGTATGGGAGTATTGTAAGGGGAATGAGCAGGACGGAGGTACCCCTTGATAAGAAGGTCCTTAATAATAGGTTGTAGGCCCAGAAGAGCTTTTGTGGACAGGGGGTATTGAGCCTGATTTGGGAAGGTGTTAGGATCTTTGAGATGAATGTTAACTGGTGGGCAGGAAATGGTGGAGGGGGTGTGGGTATCCCATACAATCGGGTCAACCAGGTTAGTATGTTTATTTCATATCAGCCTCACAAGTGGAGCAGAATGGCCAGTCTTCTGCCAAAGGGGCCAGAAAAGATGAACAGGCCGATTCTGGGGCCTGACTGATGCCAGGAGCCCGGATGTTGATTGTTGTATTGAATTTAGAGAGAATATCTCAGCCAAGCAAAGGAACTGGATACTGGGGCATAACTAGGAAAGTCTGAGAGAATGGGAAGTTGTCTATGGAACAGAGTAATAGGGGAGTGTTTTTTGGGTAGATGGTCTTTCCTCCTACCCCAATAATAGGAGAGGTGGACAGCACTGTTTGCCCCCAGAGTTCTGTCAGGACTGAGAAGGTAGCCCCGGTGTCAAGGAGAAAATCAATCTTGTGTCCATCCACCTGAATTCACACCCTGGGTTCCTGTCTATTGATCATTATGGCTGGGGACAAGGACCCAAGGCACCATCAATCAATTGCCATGCCCAGAAGGTCAGAGGGTTCCCTGGCCATAGGCCTCCTCTCCTACGGGATCTAGGACAGTCAGAGCCCCAATGACCTTGTTGTTGACATTTAGGGCATGGGGTAAGTGGAGTGCATGGTGCGGGGCATGCCCTGGCCCAATGTCCCTCCTTGCCACACTTGAATCAGGCATGGGGGTGGGCGGGTGGGGGGGTTCGGTGATGTGCGGCGACCTGAGGAAGCACCCTGCAGGGCCTGAGCGAGCATAAAAACCTTAAAGGCTACCGCCAAGATCTCAGTCTGGGGGGTGGCAGGGCCTCGTTTGAGCTTTTGTAGTTTGCCCAGATGTCGGGGTAGCTCTGCGAGAGGAAATATGTCATAAGGACATGACGGCCATCTGAGGTTTCGGGAGTTTGATCTGTGGCAGCAAGTGGCCCCGGAGGGTGATTGGGATTGACTTGGTGAGTTTCATCCGCATGGGCTTTGGCAAGTTCCCAGACTCTGGTACGTTCCTCAGGAAGAAGAGTATTAGCCAATAACATAGAAGTGAGGCTATAAGCCTGGAGGACCCACTGAAACTCTCTTATGTAAGTAGTGGGATCTGTGGGAATGAGCCCAACCTTCACTCGAGTTGCATGGGGTCATTCATAGAGAATGGGACATGTACTCAAATAATGCCCTCAGGTCCAGCAACCTCTCTTAAAGGGGCCATGGTTTGTGGTACTAGGAATGGGACCTAGTTTGGGGGGAACTAAAGGTGTCAGCTGAGTCAGGGGGAGCACCTGAGGGGCTGGACGGAGCCGACGGGGGAGGTCGGTAGGGAGGGGGTTCATCGCCGGATAGGTAGGGGTGAGAATGAAGAAGAGAAAAAGCCTCAACATCTCCTTCCACTTTTTCAAGCACTCGCAGAAGTTAAACAGATCTCTGAGAATTGTGGGATCTAGGGATCCTCCTAGGGGCCATTGAGTTTGATTGTCTAATTGATAGTAAGGCCAATATTGTGTGCAGAATTTAATAAGAGGGAGTATGCTGGGAGGGAAGAAAGGCCCCCATAGGTCAGGAGAGGGACAAAGGTGGTTAAGAGGGAGAGGGGTGGGGAGAGGGGAGTGCCTGTTCTTCCACCCCTCAGGACCTCCCGCTCATGAACCGGGTTCCAGAGAGTCCACCGTGACCGTGAAGGTCGTGGTGGGGTGCGTTCTCTCCTCCAGATTGGGCGTCAGATGTTTGCTGCATGATCACGGTAACAGCCCCTGTGTAGCCCATCTGGAGTTGGATACCTGATAGGGGAACTCACCTACTGAAGGGCCGGTGTTGTGTGAGTAGTAGCAGTGCTCGAAAGAGTGGACGAGGACGGCAAGCCTTGAGAGAGGGGCCCTCGAGCAGCGAGGCATTCCTCCTCCCGGGTTTCAGCACCAATGAAAGAATGATCAAGGCTTGCCGTCGGAGAAAATGCCCGTTTATTGAAGAAAGCTCTGCATATTTATAGAGCCAGGGGTGGTTTGGCAGTTGGCATAAGGTGCTTTTTTATTGGTGGGTAAGGATCAGGTGAGCCAGCAGGTCTAGTCTGATTGGTGGGTAAGGATCAGGTGAGCCAGCAGGGCTCACCTTTGGACAGCTCTTCTTGGGGGATGGGGAAGTTAGTCTTTGGAGCCTGGGCTACAAGGAGGTATGACTAGGTGGGACAATTAAGAGGCAAAAGGTATGTGAAGGTTCTGCCCCCATGAATGGATTAGGGATTAGATGAGTCTGTTACAAAACCCAAGTTGCCTATGTGTCTTGGATATTCACCTCTCATCCTGGGAGCCCTGAGCTGCCTCTAGACTCTGCATGTTCTCACCAGCAAGAAGCTCTCACCAGATATAGACCCACCACCTTGGACCTCCCAGCATCCAGAGCTGTGAACTGAATGGATCTTTATTCTTTGTAACTTTCCCAGTCTCTGGTATTGCGTTACAGTAGCAGAAAACAGACTAAAACCATGCTAATAACTTCTTGCACTAAATTCCCTCTGTCATAAATACCTGCAAGGACTTCTATTTTCCTGATTAGCTTTATCTACTACACCCACCCAATCCCTGTTCAAAGTCCTTCCTCATTTGCAGCAAGTAGGGGAGTTCCTTAGAACCCAGTTCCTTCCAATGAGGTGAAAGCAGAAGATGGGACTAATAAGACTTCTGTTTTCCTTGGAAAAAGAGATAGCAGGATAAAATGACCTCTGAGAGTTGGCAGCCAGGACGTACTTTGTGAGTGTGTGTGTGTGTGTGTGTTCATTCAAGGCTCATTGATCTGGACACTCTCATCGTTCTGCTCAGCAGTTCTTCAAATGTGGTCATTCTATCCTGCTACTGCTGCCCATCCTGACATGCCAGGTATGAGGACAAAGCCCACATTTGAAGAACTACTGAGCAGAACAATGAGAGTGTCCAGATCAATGATCCTTGAACACACACACACACACACACACACACACACACACACACACACCCCACATACACACACACATCCTGGCTGCCAACTCTCAGAGTTCTCACAGCGTGGAACAGAGTAACCCTTCCTTTTCAGCCATTCTCAGACATGTTTTCTGATACCTGCACCCAAGTTCATTCTCATGGGTAAAGTTACAAACATACCACTGGTGAAAAATAACAGCTTTATTTCTTCCTTTCTGTTTTAGTCGTTTTTTTGCTATTGTGACTAAAAAAACGTGACAAGAACAGTTTTAAAGGAGGAAAAGTTTTTTGGGGGCCCATAGTTTCAGATGGCCAACTCCACTGCTCTGTGCCCCAAATGAGGCAGAGCATCATGGTGGAAGAGTGTGGAAGAAAGCAGCTGGGGACACGGCACCAGGAAGCATGTAGAGAGCGCTCCCCTCACCAAGACCAAAATGCAAACTGCAAAGGCTCCACCCCGCAGGGACCCAGTTCATCCCTATGAGAGGGTTCATGCTCTGATTTGGTTGTAACTCTCATACACTTTCTTGCATGGTCTCAGTCTCACACTTGAACTTTTAGGGGACACCTAATAAACCCTTACACTTTGTAAATTCTGATAGATTTTTCTTTTCTTTTTCTGTTACCTATGAACTGAAATTTTTCATTCCCCAAATTTGGGGCATTAGTTTTTCAAATATGTATTCTTCTTTATCATCTTTTCCTTCTCCTTCTGGAACTCCAAAGAAATAGGTATTAAACCTTTCAATATTGTCCTGCTGGTTCCTAAGAGTCTTCTCTCGCTTTCTTCACCTTCTTTCTCTCTAGTCTTCAGAATGAGTTATTTCTATTGACTTATCGTCATGTTATCTAAATCTTCCTTCTGTTGTCTCCAATCTCTAGTAAACCCATCCAGTGCAGGGTGTGTGTGTGTGTGTGTGTGTGTGTGTGTGTGTGTGTGATTTTAGATTTTGTGTTTTTCAGTCCTAGACTTTTCACTTGGTGCACTTATATTCTGTTTCTTTAATGAGATTTCTTATCTGTTCATTCATTGTGAGCAAAATTTCCTTTGCATTCTCTGTTGTTTTTTTTTTTTTTGGTAGGGGGGTACTGGGAAATGAACTCAGGGCACTCGACCACTGAGCCCATCCCCAGCCCTATTTTATATTTTATTTAGAGTCAGGGTCTCACTGAGTTACTTAGCACCTCACTGTTGATGAGGCTGTCTTTGAACCCCCAATCTTCCTGTCTCAGCTTCTCAAACCACTGGGATTACAGGTGTGAGCCTCCGTGCCTAGCCTGCATTCTTTATCTTACTTTATCAAAGTTCTTCTCTGCAACCTGAGAAAGCATCTCACTGACTATGATGAATTTTATGTGTCAACTTGACTGGGCAAAGGGAAGTCCAGAGAACTAGTAAAACATTATTTCTGAATGTGTCCATGAAGCTGTTCCTGGGAAAGATTTAGCACTTGAATTAGTTGTGCTAATTTTACTAACTTCTTGGTCATATAGTAGGCAACCTCTTTATTATCTAGAAACAAGAAGTCCCAAATGAGGCTCATTTGTCCACTACATATACAGCAAAGCAAAATGCACAGACACATGGAAAACTGGTATCTGGGAATGTCCAGGAATGGATGCACTAGCATATCACCTTTTGCAATCACTTGGCCCCCACCTCTTCCCCGGCATTGAACAAGTACAGAAGACATCGTCCTGCTCACAGAGGTGGGTCAACATCTCCATTCCCCAAAGACAATATTTCATATGGATTTTAGCAAAAACATATTTACAAGTGGTATTTCACTACCTCTACATTTAACGTACATCAGGACTTCGAAACATCTGGATAGGCTAGGTGTTTCAAGTAAGAATGTGATTTGTCCACTGTGTACACGACAATCTTGAACAAACTGCACACATGTAACAATAGTTCTAATTTGAAAATGTCTTCAAAATATGAGTGTTCTGGCTCTTCATGAATCTAGTGGTCTACAGGGCTCAAATTTTCAGAGGACAATCTTACCTAATAAATTTAACACAAAATGTACCAAATTTATGTTTACTAATTCTACTTTTGTCTTACACTGGCAACCTCTTTAACATCTAGAAACACCAGGTGTAGATTGGGACTCGTTTGTCCTTTATGGACACTAGGTTCACAGCAATGCGAAACATACGCAGTCGTGAAGCTACCTGTGCCTCCTTGTAAGCTCGCTGGTGGGGCACTCCTTGTCTTTCCTCCTCCTCTGGAGAACCAGTACACAATGTGTACCACTCAACTGAACAGGGATGTAGCTATTTCCCCCAAAACAACATTTCATAGGATTTTAATTTTTTTTTTGCTATGCTGTGGACAGAACTCAGGGCCTCACACCAAGCACCGTATCACTGAGCTACCTCCCTAGGCCTTCATAGGAGTTTTAACAGAAAGAAATTCACAAAATGTGTTACATTTTATTAATTCTACTTTTAACATCTATTGGGTTCTTCAGAACATCTAGAAATACCAGATGATTCAAAAAAGCACTTAGCATTGCCAACCTTATACAGCAATGGAGAAAATACAGACGCAAAATGATGGCTACGAGGGCAAAATGTCCCTTACACGTGACTCATATGGCACAGGACCTTCTCTCCTCAAGGCTCCGTGTCACCCATTGAACAAGTGTGGAGGAGTGTTATTCCTGGTGCCACTCCTAGAGGGGGTCTCAAACTCCATTTCAAAGTCACCTGCAGAAGCCACTTGTGTTCTGTTTTTTTACCAAATGGGCATTTATCTTCTAACTCTATCACACGTTGGCAACCTCTTCACTTCTAGAATGGCCAGATGTAGCAAAAGCTGAAAGCAGCTTTTTCATATTATATACACACAGCTGTGGAGAGCAGGCTGTGCCCTACTCAGGATTCAGAATGGCGGTTTTACCGTCTTTCTGTTATTGGTGGTTTTAGTCAATTTCTGCATTGCTGTGACCAAAACACCTGACAAGAACAACTTTGAGGAGGAAAAGTTTGCTCAGGTCGCACGGTCTCAGAAGTGCAGCCCACAGATGGCCACTCCATTCCTCTGGGCTCAAGGTGAGGCAGCACATCATGGGGGAAGGGCCCAGTGGAGAAAAGTAGTTTAGCCCATGGTGGGGTCAGAAAGCAGAGAGGGAGAAGGAAACGGGCCCAGGGCAGACGCACTGGTCCAGGACTCACTCCCAGTGGCCAGCCTCCTCCAGCCACGTGCCCGCTGCCTACAGCTACCACCCAGTCAGTCCAGCCAAGTGAGGGTGACCTGATTAGCTCACGGCTCTCCAAATCCAGCCATTTCACCTCTGAACACTCCTGCATCCACAGGGGCTGTGGGGCACACCTTATATCCAAACCCTAACATCTGTATGTTTCTTTTGCCAACCAATCCCTCATGGGACGAGACCCTGTATATTATAGGGAATTTGCCTTCCCAGCTCCCCAGTCTTTCACCCTCAATCTGAGAGGGGTGCACACCTTCTAGCATCCAAGTTGGGTTTCATTCCAAATGATTTGCTCCATGGCATAAGCCAGACTGTGGCAGAGTAAGCGTTTAGTCTCTGTTCACAAGTCTTTGGTATGGATGCTGAATTTTATCTATATTGCCAAATGGCTTAATCTATTTGAAAAAAAATTGTATATGCCCAATTATTTTGCTAATTGTCCTTTTACTCACTGAATTCCTTATTTAATGAATGGAATCCTGCTGACTATGCCAATTATTGTGAGCAAGCTATGTCATTAACATAGACCAAACACATCTGTATATTCCACGGTGTCAGAATTTATCAAATAATAGTAAATTTACATACTACACCACTTTCATGGATGGCAGTCCACAGGACCCTTGTGGGCCACCTGGCAGTCACAGGCTGGGCAAACACAGGCTCTTTCTCTCCAGTCTCCATCTCCAGGATCTATGTCACTCGAGTCACACATCGTACTTTGCACAGTGATATATAAATAGGTCACAGGAGACCAGAGGGTTAAGGCAGTTGGGGTTTGCAGACTCTGAGCCAAGAGCCCAGGCAGAGAGAAAGGTAACTGCAGAGTCAGGGTCCCTACAGGTGGTCAGACTCTAACAAGCCAGTTCCACAGAGTTGTCAAAGCAGAGGGTCTAGGCGGACGGCAGTTTCAGTTTCAGGGCATCAGCTTGGGGGGGGTCGTGTGTGGTTGTCACAGATAGGAGAAACGGCTCTCTGCTGAAACCCAAGGACAAAGATTCAAAGGTTCAACACTGTGGCAATTTCCTGGGCAAGGCCTATGACAAGTGACAAGGTTACACGGTCAGAGTCCTACTGTGTCATCTTGAGGAGTTCCTCCTTTTGTGGGTCTTAGGAGAGGTTGATAAGCACCCGTGTCTGGAGTTCCTGCTATGATTTGGGATGACCACCTGTCCAGGTGCTCCTGATTCAGTTTGATAAGTTGGTACATATTAGTTATTTATCAACTTGTGCCTTTTGGTAGTGCCAGGCAGATGGTGGTTTTTACTTGTACAAACAAGGTGTGGAGTCACCCTACCTTGGCCCTGATACTCAAGATGGAGTAGCTGATGGCAAACTACTGTTTTACAGAATGGAGTGACTCAGCATTAGGCCCAACCTGAAAATTGCTGTTCTATAGGTTACGGAGTAGCTCAGAGCAGGGCCTGGCCCACTGTCCACACAGACCTGCTACAGATGGCCAACAAATCTTCCCATAGGGTGGGGGTACTTCCACTTGGCCAAATGTCATATGTTTCTCTAGCATTTCTCTCTATGGTAGAAGGAAGAGCAGTCCCATGATGGCCACCTGTTGCCAACTGGTCTACCTGTGCTCCTCTGGGCTTCGCTCACCTCCAGTAATAGGGACAGACAGATGCAAGTGGTGGGAGCACGAGGTAAGGGAGTGATTCTATGAAATGGCCCACTGTGCTGACCCCATACACTTTCTTTTCCAAGCAGCAACTTACCTGCAGCCCTGTCTGGCTTACGTGGACAGGATATGTCACGTTCCTTAGAAAACTCCCTGTTAGGACTCAGGATATAGCTCAGTTAGTAGAGTGTTTGCCTCACATGCACAAGGCTCCAGGTTCGATTCTCAACGCCACATACACACATGCACACAAACTACCTGTTATATGCAGGCTGGAAATAATGTCAAAATGTCAACAAGAGGAACCCAAGTTACTCTGAATGGGGAGAATTTTGTGACCCTTTTCACAGACCAGATCCTGAAACTCAGGGATATAAGGATAATTCCTCCTAGCTGTAAAGCTGTAACAATATGTGGTTAAGAATCCACGTAGAACCAGACATGGGTCAGCATAACCTGGAGTGATCATGGCAGTGTGGACTTGAGAGTCTGATGTCACCTTGCTGTCAGCCAAAAGTCAAGAGGTAGACCTGGGCAGGACTCTCTAGAAACTTTTCTGGGATCGCCCAAAAACTGGAGTGCAGGAAAAGCATATCATCCCTCTCTTCTCTGAGAGTACCCACTCTCTCCCCCGAGAGTGTCCCTTTTCCCTTTGATAAACTCATGCCTGTTACTCTAAGTGACATGTCTGAAACCTTTCTGACTTGACCACAAGCATGGGGTTTGAAGGTGGGGGTGGGCAGTCTTTGTGTTTCCTCAGTATCCTAGAAGGCCCCAGCCCCATAACACTGGGCCTTCATTCCTTGCTGTGGGACAAGGTAAGGTCTTGTCCTTGACAGAGCAGACACTACAGGGCCCTGGTCTGCGCAGCTCAGGTGTCTAAAATGGCTGGCCTTTGGGCATCCATGAGCCTTCTGTGTCCACCTGCTGTCCTGGTCCATTCTTTGCCCCACACACTGTGGCCACTGGGGGTGCCTTGTCCTTGGCTCCCCTGGGCCAGAGATCCAGCAGCCTACAGGGTCTGGGCTCCAACATCCTTGTCACGAGGGTAAGGATGGACTGAACTGGGCCTGGTGGGTGAGTAGCCACAGAAACCTAGAGTGTGCAGGGCCACCTTGTCCCTGCCCAGCTCCCCAGGAAGCCTAAGGCCAGGGGATCAGGCCACACTTTCTTACTGTACTCTACCAGGACTCATTCCATGTGTTTTAGAACAGTTTTAGGTACATGGAATTTAACTTTCCTCATTTTTAACTTGACCTGAAAAATCTTCTAAATTTACATTCTCTGCTGAGATACCCATTTAAAAAAAATGTAGTCGTGGATGGACAACATGTCTTTATTCTGTTTATTTTTATGTGGTGCTAAGGATCAAACCCAGTGCCTCCCAAGTGCTAGTCAAGCACTCTGCCACTGAGCCACAATCCCAGCCTGAGACACCCATTTTTATTCTACCTAAAAAAAAAAAAAAAAATCATACTCAGTAAGGCATAATATATCTGTCTATCCTAGACAATATTCCCCTGACAGTGCTGGGGTCAGGCAAGTCAAGAAAGTACTCTACCACTGAGCTGCACTCACAGCCCAGAGCTGATATCTTAAAATCACAGTGTGATTGAAAGCACTAAAGAGATCTTAATTTAAGATACATAATTAAATGCTTTTCATTTACATAAGATAATGCCATGACATATCTCCTTTGAGGCTTAACAAGAATTCATGTATTTGAGGGGTGCAGAACTGAGGCCTGAGGGTAGACAGGGTGATATCTAGTGTTTTTACTTCTCTCTTTGGCTCCACAGCTTGAAGTTAAATGGTCAGGGTATAGACCCGGTGATCCTCCAGTTATACAGTTATTTTAAAAAGAAACTTAAGCTGGGCATGATAGTACAAGCCTGTAATCCCAGCTACTTCGGAAGCAAGGCAGGAGGATCTCAAATTGGAGACCAGTCTTAGCAACTAAGCAACGCCCTAAGCAACTTAGTGAAACCCTGTCTCAAAATCAAAAATTAAAAGAGGGCTGGGGTTGTGGCTCAGCGTTAGAGTG